>NC_073696.1:245910595-246254970 GCF_029784165.1 Wyeomyia smithii
TCGGTTCGCGCCGCTTTTCGCGTCTACTATGGCAGAGGCCTTAGAGAAAGTTGCTGGCTGATGTATTCACTTCATGCGAGCCTGCTGCTGATGCTTCCCGCTACCACACTGAAACAGCGTTTTAGTGAAGGGAGTGTCGTTGCATCAGCTGACCCTGCTACTATCGATGCCGATATACCCGCTGCAACAACTACGCTATGCATAGCCATGCCACAGTTGTGGCCGCTATACGCTGGCCCAACTGCTGAGCAACTGCAACGCTATCCACTACTCGCTCCCGCTGCTGCTAAGGGAGGACTGCTGTCTCAGAACTACTATGAGCGGCTTCGACTAAAACAGGCTCTTATATAGGGATGAAAATAGGAATGAATTATTTTACGTACGTGGTGGAATGATATAACTTGAAAAATATGTGTGACTTCATTCTAGTTCAGAGCGATCATTTGATAAGCTCCACCTCTTTTTTCAGTTTCTAAAGTTTTTCCTCAGTTTCGTAGCACGGATGCACAAAAATGATTTCTTGTCGAGCCGGACCGATAGCACTCTCATTGAAGCAACAAAATAACATGTTTTGTGTCGTGTTGTGCAGCTTGGTTGAAGAAAATGTTCCCGTCCCCATGTCGCATGTAAGCAGATTATTGCGTTCAGTAGACAGTAGATAGTGTATCCAGCGAATAAACACCTATGGTGCTCTCACACACGCAACGGTTTCAACCCGTATTTTATTGCGGTTTGTAACATCAAGCGATTTCGTTTGCTCGCTGTTGCGTGTTTCATCATGTGACATCTTGGCAGCTGGGAGACGACGAAATTCTGTTTACGCTGATTGATTGAATCGTCTTCATATTAGCTCTGCATAGTCGAACTAACTGCTTTTGTGAATGCGTTCTAACAGGGCAGTTTATTATTCAATGTCGGTTATGCTGATCGCAGCTCTTGCGCTGCCCCTACAGTGGGGAGTTTACTAAATAAAGTAAAAATTAGACAACTACAACAGAATTTGATTGCATCCCGCACAGAATGTCTGCTTGTGTTGATGCCAGAAAATTATTAACCTTCAATTATTTTTTTATTTGCCTTCAAAAAAGCATTTTGCTGTTCAAAATCGGTTGCTAATTACAACCTTTGAGCTGCCCTAACATTGGGGGAATTAAGATACACGGACAACATGCACTGTGGAAGCTATTTCACGTTCAGTAAATTAGACGGGTGTGACAAATTTAAATTGCTAGGATGCAACACAGAATACTTGCTTGCGTTGACAAAAATTATTAACTTTCAATGACTTGTTTATTTGCCTTCAAAAAGGCATTTTGATTTCCAAAATTGGATTTCCTGATGGCAATCTTCATGCTGCCCCAACACAGGGGGAATAATAGCTGTCTGGCGACACACGCTGAGAAAAACCGCGCTGCTCCTGAGACGGGGTGACCAACCACAGGGCTAGTGCTGCTGCTAAGGAAGGACGACTGCTGTTGTCGCTGTCTAGAACTATTATGAGCGGCTCCGGCTGAAACAGGCTCTTATATAGGCCAAATAGCATGTTTTCAATTCCAAGGTATATGATCCTGTCGACCGTGCTTGGGAAGCAAGCATATAACGACCAATCAGAGGTCGAATTTTTCGTTTTGACAAGGCTTGACCAATTTCAATAGTACAATAGTGTGAATAATAAAATAACAATTATCTTATTTTGGGAAGAATCTTAGAAGATTTTCCAATCTATTGCTGCAAGAACGAAGGAAATCCATCGAATACTAACCGATTTATTAGCATTTGAAATTGGACATATTTTTCACTTCTTCCGGTTTTAGATTTTCATTTCACATCCCTATGTAGCCGAACTTCCTGAGAGAAGTATTCTACTTCAAAATATCATTTCATTTCATTCCTTTAAAATGTTAGATAGCCTCAATAAAGGCGGTTAATTGAACTTTACAGCAGCAACTCGAATTCCAGCGTGAAAAACTGTTGCATAACTGAGAGTGCGCTTAATCTTCTGATATCTGCTTCCGAAAAGAAGAAAACGCTTGTCGTTCAAAGCCGCAACACGTTACGTGTTATATTGATGAGTGTGTGAGAGCTCTATCCATCGGTTCTTTTCTGCTGGTTGCCAACATGAAATGCGATTCACTGCGTCTTGCGTCTAGCGAGAGTTGGAGAAGACAAACCCTAACGAAAAAGGCGGAGCTAGTTACAAAATGGGCGTGGCCTCCTGTAACATCTGTCTGAAATAGCATTTTTTGGACATAATTCAGTTGCAGCGGTTTAAATTGAAAATCTGGCACATGAAATGAAATTCCTAACGAGTTCTTGCTGTTGTCAATTGGCATCAAAACGCTAGGGCCAAAAAATCGATCTCGATTGTGATTTTTCAGGATCTCATTTTTTTAATATTTCGAAAAGTTACTTAGTTGCTTAGCAAGCATCCACAAAGATTCATTAGATTCCGAGAGGGTGCTGCCAGCATCTGGTAGAGTTCTATACTGAATTAGAGATAAACAAATTCTTCGGGACCGCGGAATGAGTATTTGTTTGTTTTGCTCAGACATGGCTGTTTTACCCATTTAGAAGACGTGTATGACCTAAATGATCACTATTGAACACTTTTAGATCTAATATTTTAGTCCAAAGTCCAATGTCTTTAGTAATAAACCCCTATCTTGATTTATTTGGCCTTCTATTTTGCATCGTTCGGGATTTTTGCTTCAAATATATTTGCTGCAAACATTGAATATATAACACGCCTATAAATGACTATTGATTTATTTACAGTAGGCTATGTTTGTCCACCATCGATTTTTATTTTTACTCTTCTTCTGAGAACAAAATGCTTTTAAAATGTTTGGTTCTAATTTTACCGATCGTTAACCTATTTTTTCCCTTTTTTTATTTGCAGGTATGTATGAATACTCCAACACAATAATTCAGCAAGTAGAATACTTGTTCATACAACACGGCTCAATCTCGGAAGATATATAAATTAAACCGGTAAAGTAGGACATCTGATGCATCTCGTAAATCAAACACTGATCCTCGATATAAATTCCGCTGATGGGTAAACATTTTGTACGCTGGTGATAACAATTCCAAGCACCTGATTTGTATACGTATAATCAGGCCTGAACCTCGTTCGCAGGTAAACACGAACGGCCGTGACTGGCGTACTTACGACGTGCTAATGAAAATATTGCCTACCAAGAGCAATGTCTGGATGATATATTTTATATTGCGCTGGGTAAATCGAAACTGCCCCTCCACAATCGTTTGTTATGAATATGATCCTGACAGTCGAGGAACACACCAAGCGAATACAATTAGCAGATACGATGGGCATTTCTTTGAAGCTGAGAGTTTAAGAAATGTTATTACCCGACATCAACACTAGAAGAGCAATAAAATAAAAATAGCGGACAAAATTCGTTCAAAGTAACAGCCGCTGATGCCAATGGTAATTATGCTAATTGAAAAACAGCCGTCATTCGAGTCAAATCTTTAATTACACAATACTCAACCCAGAGCGCAAGGTTTTTCTCATTCAACATACGGTCATGAGGACTAAAGGACCACTTTCCTCTGGATGGAACGATAACTCGTAATTGTAAACGACAGCGAGCAGGGTCACACATGATGAAGATTGACGCGGCTTAGTTTTCCGTCCGCGCCGCACCATTACTGGTTTGCAAGACGCCCGCTGCCCGGGTCTCATTTGCCATGTGCGGTGCATTGACCTGTATTTTCGTCATCAATATTCCGAAGCAACGAGCACGATTAACGCAGATCTTTAAAATAGTCCCCGTTCCGCTTCTGGCGCGATGTTACCGAACGCGGTTCCACTCGGCTGTTCGTTATTTGTCCAAGTCAGAGCGCAATCGCTACTCTAAGGCAATAAAGTTTAAGTTACGCTGGTCACCGGATTGCTGAACAGTGCTCTCGACTCCATCCGCATATTGATGGTTGTTTGCGCACCATTTCGTGGGGCGTTATTGCATAATTTGGCTGCACTAGACGCCGAGGCTCGCAAAATTCCGCTATTCTCAAGCGGAAAGCTGTAAACACACCTCAGTTTAGTACCAGTTCAATTCGGATGAAAAAAAAGTTGACAGTCGTTGAACGTGCCGGTAACTAGACTCGCATTCGTAACCAGGAACATGTTTCTGTTTTTTTTTTTTGGTTCACTAAAATAAAACTCATGTGGGTGATGACTTGTTTTTTTTTTTGCTCTGTCTACTCATACTATAGCTCTTCTTTCTATATACGTGCATTATAATCTCGCAGGATTAAATTCTCAAATCAAGATAATCTTGATTCTCCTACAGAGTAATCTAGGCGTAGGTTACTATTATCAATTCAACAGTTAATTGTTTGTCTACCGTTATAGAAGTTACTAGTGTTTTTTTTTTAATTTTAACAGCAGTTTGCAGTACAAATGTTGACGTCAATACAGCAGATGTTTGTCCTCAGAATGAGTTGTATTAGATAATAGTAACGGGCTACATATGTGGAAGCGTGCACTCAAGGTTAGTTGGTGCTACTCGGCGCTAGCGGAAGCCAATTCGATTCAAGCAAAATGTAACCATTTTGTTCGATTGTATTTGAACATGTGTAACAGGGGGTCACCCTGTACACACTGAAATTTGCTTTGTTTTGCCCGGCAGACCCTATGTTACAGGGCGGCGTGTACCTCTATCGGGTTTTGGACTTTTGCTAGAACACTAAATAAAAAAAAACAAACAAAATAAACAAAACAAAACTTATCGGTTTATTCCGTCCTTTTCCTCTTGCTGTTTTGTGGTGGGAAGGGGAGGCTGCGGCGACGCTGCTGCTCGTTGTTGAAATGGCGGTTTCCAACAGCTCCTGCAGCAAACTTCGGCGGGGTGGTTTCCTTCGCTCCTTGTCACTTAGCCGGGGAAGCGAACACTGCTTACCACCGGCGAGCCAACACAAGTCGTAGCACACGAATCCCGGGCCAGCGGAACAACCTTCGCTGGTCTTACACGTATCCGCGGAACAACCTTCGCGGGACACACAGGACACAGACGAGATCGAGGCTAAACTAACTCTCCCGCGATGGCTGCCGACCACAACAAACCCGCCGAGACTTAATTCAGCACCACTTTTTCGCAGCTAGAGGAAAATACCGGCCTATCTATCCCTAACAATTATTCTACAAACATGACATAAAAATTATCGAACCTATCTAACGCGACAATATCGTTCACAAACGGAAAAACGAACGAATTTAAACGACAATAAACAAACTTTTGTGAACGATATTCAGCGCAAGTGGTGACAGTTGTCATGTTGGGTACACGCTGCTGCGGGGGTATTTAAATGAGGGTAATTTTTACTCGATGCTGAAATTGCAACCGCACCGGTTACACATGTAACCCTAAATTCGACAACTAATATTTTATTTTATTATATATTTAATATTTCATAGTGTTGTTTTTGTGATGTCGATTTGTTTTTACGTTAACTAGTTCCACATGGTTCCCACTGCTCTGTTGTTATATTAGTAACAGTAACAAGTAACGAGGCTGTTTGCTTCAAAGGTCGAGTAAAATTTCAAAGATCCTTATTCTCTGACATCTTTTCGTTTATTTTGAGGTGAATAGTAAGTTTCCTAGTTCTACTAAAAAAATAACAAGAAACAAGCCTACAAACCACACACCTATATTACAAGCACTCGCTCAAAGTTGTTCCGGCTGGCCTAATATACTTTCGGTGTCACGCATGTATACTTAGAGTATATTTTAGAACACTGCTATCAGATTGCTGGGTAGCTTTTGCGTAGGTAATTAGGTACGTTATCTGGGTTATCAGGTGTGTTTTATTTCAACTAAAGATATTAAAGGAAAATGTTTGTTTTTTTTTGGTTATTATTATTATTCAAACTTCAATTGATTAAATTGACATGCACACATTTTGACGTAAAACTATATTTTTCTTCACTTTACTAAGGACTGTGAAGACTTAGATGAATGTTTCACGGGTGGAAGATAAACACTAAATATTTTCAAACAAATGAAATGTACAAGACATTCATGATATGATAATAATCACCATCATTTTCTTATATATAGCGTGATGATAACTGAGAAAAGGTGTTAAGATCGAATATCTCCTCACAGCTTCCATACGATTGGCTCATCTCCCTAACGCCGACATCAGCCAATTCAGACAAAACAATTCCAATGCAAGTTGACTGGCATCGAGATTGAACGAAATTCGCAATATCAACAAATATTGTCATTTGGCGTCTGGTTGCCGACATGTACGGTTGTGCACGGGCTTCGTAGCAATTGTGAATTGCTGTGCTGTTTGCTGAGGAGCTTCACGGAGCGAAAATTAGACAGAATTGAAATTCTAAATTTTACGTTTCACAGCCAAACAAATAGTTTTTATTATTACATTTGTAGTTTTGTGGCAAATCTGCGTTTGTACACTCAGACATAGCCCTTCCTACTTTTCAACCTGCACAGACCTGGAGAAGCGTAGAAAACTTTAAATTATCAAACCTATACAAATGTTGGTAATTGTCCAATAAATCGGGGTATTTTCATAGTGAAATTTCACTGAAAATCAATTTTGCATTTTTTACACTTCTGAATAGTAAATGATTTCTTTATTATCGTCACATTTTCAACCTGGCGCTCATTTCTCGATTTTTTAGGTCATTACATGTATTGCTCTCAGGAGACGGATTTTTATCTGTTTTTTTTTCTCTCGAAGGTTTCATAAAATATTTGCGTACATTTTCTTTTCAAATTTTATTTTGAAACTGGAATGTGGACACGTTTTATATTGAATATACAACAAAATGTTATTGCATTGGTTGTATAATGTATAATGATCGTTTATTAGTTTTTTTTGTAATAGTCCATTTTGCAATTGTGTTTTCCAATATAATTCAAATTTTATTTGAACACTGTCTAGTCATTATTAGTCTAACGATTATTAAAAAGGTTTCAAAGCTTCAGCCCTTTTCAAATGTTAGTCTAAATAAAAGCAAAGCCTCGGTGCTACATTCCGATTCGGAGCTTGACCTTCTGTTTATTTATACACAGACTTCGCAGCCGACTGTTTAGTGTACAGGACAATTGCGGGGCTAGCGCTACGATCCTACTGACACTAACAGTCTCTCCCGAGCCGAGACTCGAACCCACGACGACTGGCTTGTTAGGCCAGCATAGTACCTCGAGACCGTCTGGGAGATTAGTCTTAATAATGTTTTGAAAAAAGCTGAAGATGTTGTTTATAAGATACGGCCGCGAGGTTAACATAGAATAACGATAGCCTGTCTCGTGTCAACATATTTCTGGTGATAATTGATTGTGATTATTCAATTAGATACAGTCATACCTCGATATAAGGCAACTTTATTTTTATTTTCGTTACGTTATATCGAGTTACGTTATATCGAAGCAAAAAAAAATTTTTTGTTAATTTATGCAAGAATGTTAATTATTACTCAAATATGCGCGAAAACCCATTTTCCATCACTTATCAGTGTTTTTAAACCTTTCTTATGCCCATTTAGGAATATTTTCAGAAGCAAAAAAAAATTTTTTTTTTTTCAATTGATACACAGGTTACTCAAAGATGCGTGGAAACCTATTTCCCATCATATATCAGTAATTTTAAACCATTCTTATGCCCATTTAGGACAATTTTCAATTGATGCAAAACTGTTGGCGGTTACTCGAAGATTCGCGAAAACCTATTTCCCATCACCTATCAGTATTTTTTTACCTTTCTTATGCCCATTTAGAGAAAATTTCAACGAGCAAAAAAAAAATTTTTTTTCATTGATGCAAGACTGTGAATTGTAACTGAAGGATGCGTGGAAACCTATTTTCCATCACCTATCATTATTTTTAAACCTTTCTTATGCCCATTTAGGACAATTTTCCCATTAGTTTAATTAATTTTAAAACTTACTACAAACATTTTTTTGAAGCAATTTAGGCCCCAAAAACAGTTGCTGTATCATTTATTTTCAATTTCAATACATTTTCAAAGTTAGTTTATATCGAAGTTGCCTTATATCGAGGTATGACAGGAAAAGGGAAATAATTTCAATCCTTTTCTTTCTATCATTTTTTTTCAATGACTGGTATTGGAATGCATATTTGATTTTGCAATCGATTGCTGTAAGAATGAAGAAACTGATCGAGTTAAGCATTTGAAAGTTTCTCGTGACGCTCTCAATGTTATCAGTTTTTCAATTTGAACCCCTCTAATGTTGCCGTAAGACGTAATTATACGTCAAAGTTTCTGCTAGTTGTTGTAAATTAAAAATCTAATAAAAATCTTTGAAATTTTAAGTAGAGACAGTTTAGAGAGCATTTATGACATTATGTAAGTTGGTTTCATCAGGTGTGCGATTGTCATGGAAAATTCGCCGAAAGAATAGCGCGCTCAGTCAAAATTCATAATACAAAAATCTTTTAATTTTGAATTGGAAGCTCAATTCATATGTTCAAATCAACCCTTTCATTAAATTTTGCACAGTAATCTCATCAGCCTAATTCGCCGAACGCCAATGAGATTTAAACTGCTGCTTGTTTTCCATGAATTTATTAGTTTCATTTCAGATTGACCAAGGCTTAAAACCGCTTGATATGGTGGAGTTCTGGATTGTTGGAAGGGTTGTGGTCGTACCACTTGATTGCTTTTTTCCTATACAGGTCGGACTCGATTATCCGGAGAATCGAAAAAAAAATCACTCCGGATAATCGATTTTTCCGGATAATCAAATCACAAAAAAATTATTCAAATTTGCAATCTACTAACCTAAAACGGTTGTTTTTGTTTGTTATTTTACTTGTATGATGCAGTCCCAAACATGTCGGAAGGGACAGAAATCAGAAACAAAACAAAAACAGGACAAAAACAGAAAAAAATAGTCCGGTCATCGAGTCCGAAATTCCGGATAATCGAGTCCGACCTGTAGTGGCAATTCGTCGAGTCCGGCCAGAACAGCACAGGTCTATTATGATGCTTCAGGAATGGTAGCAGTCGTTTTTTTCAGGCACTCCTGGACGTAGATATTTTAATTGAAGGTTCCGAAAAAATGAAATTCCGTATAATCGAATCTAAAATTCCGGATAATCGAGTCCGACTTGTACCTGAGAATGACAGAGGAATGGTATTCATTCCCCTGTTTCATGCAATATGTTGCATTTCTTCATTTTGCTCATGTTTAGGCCCAAATTATAAAATACACCGGATGTTTATTCTGAACCATTTATAGTTTCTTGTTCAAAAATCGCTACAAGTAACACTTTTCCAACAGCAATGATCACAAAAATGGTGCTTGACTGTAAACAAACAGTTGTCAAACGGGAGAGGGGACTATCTCAGATAAAATTTGTTTGTCTTGAAAAGTTCAAGCAAGTTTTATTCAAGCGCAAGTATTCTTCTCCGTGACTGCAACAAGTAAATGCCAACTTGTCGAGATACTAAAAAAATCTTATTGGCCTTGCTCAAGAAGTTTTAGTTAGAAGCCGTCTTATGAGGGATTAAAATAAAACCAACAACAAATATGGCGAACAGACTGTAATTAACTACGTCAAAATAATAGCCATTTGTAATTAAACGGTAATAAAAGGCCGAGATTCTTAATGCTACTAATAATTCTGGCAGTTCAGTAGTGAATGTTGACCATGCTGAACACGAACTTTAGTAAAATGTTCCGTAGTCCAGCAAACCCGAACTTAACGAAAATTCAGATATATTTTTTATTTTCTAAATAAATTACTTATTTGCCAGTAATATTATGGCGCGTTGAAAATAACAAACTTTTTTGTCATATAACGTATAAACTTAACGTGGCAATTAAAAATTTACAAATATGAACTTGAAAATACATGTAGATTTATCTACCTATTTTATTCAACGACTGCGATGACATTCATTTTGGAGAAAAAGTAGATCGATGGGGTTTGTTTCATAAATTGATCTGTGTAAAAAATAAATTCTGTTCATAGCGAAATAAGCTAGAAAGAAGAGTTGCGAACCTGATTTATAAAACTCTCGAAATTTGTTACAGTTTTTTCATGGTTGTGAGCAACTCCTGAATGTCATCATGAGTACATATCGATAAAAATATAGAGTTTTAAGCAAACTATAGGAACTATTCCTGAAAACCTTCTCTAGCATGGGCCTCCTTGATCTTATGGAGATTTTACGGCTGATTTGTAGCAGTTTGTGAGAATAATAAGATTTATGCCCTGTTTTAAAGAACAAGCAATCGAAACTTTTTTAAGTACATCTTAAAACTGATATTGTTACTTGGGTATCAGACGCAGTGCGGTATAAAAGTCCTGTCTCGGGAGCTGCTTGAAATCAGCCTTCACATAAGTTTCGTCATCCATGACTACACAGTCGAACTTTGTGACCATATTCTCGCCACCTTTACCTTCTTAAACGTTGACAACCCAGCTCGTTTTCTGGCCCGCTTGCCAGCAATGTCCCAGATGGAGAGGTTAGGATTCTGCTTATGTTTCGCCGTCACCTGCTTCGTCGTCGCTCTCACCTCCGTTTATGGGCTTTCCGGCGGTCGACAGACGTTTTTATCGTTTGTCATGGTTGATTTGGCCACATCTAGCAAATTTTGCCAACCTATCGTCGGATTCTCTTACTGTATTAGCAAAGCTTCTCTTGCTTGGACGTCATTTTGAAAACTGAAGAGCAAACGGTGGAAACTCATCATAGCAACCATTGTATATATGTACACTCAGTACTTTAAAATCCAGCATTTCAGATTTTTCAATGCATTTATAATGAAATAACAACCAATTTTTGCGCGTTCTAAACTTTTGATGGGGCCTTTAACCGGAAACCGAACGCATCTGAAAAAATAAAACTGCATCTGGGCAAGACTTTCGTGAAGAATACCCAAACTCAAGTTTGATTACGTTCTCTTAAGGTTCGAAAGACCCTAAACCGTGACAAGAAGCAGAATACGGTCGCAAAGAGCCGTGCCCGGAAGTTATACGACCGAAAGCTGCTACAGCGAAATGGAGGACGAGACTTTTGACTTATGCTTTTCGACTTATGTTAAAGCGGACTTCAAACAGATTCCAGGAGTTCCGTATTTCATTGCCAAGAATAAGTTTGATGTCCCAGACAACCTCCGAACATAGAAAAAGTTTAAGTTCACCAATAAGTTCTTGCGATTGGTTCATGCGGAAAGCGGAGTACATCTTTCGTTTTATCATGCACCATAAATGTAAGGTGCATTTGAAGAATGTCTCCAAATGCGGCTCCTAGTGTAGTCTATCGATCTACTGGTAGGATTTAACATTATTTCACTATCCTAAGGACGTGCTGGAGTGGTTGAGTCGTATGAGGAGAATAATGTCGATTCAAAAAGTTCTTAATCTCCCAAATACAATGGAACTGCACTCAATCGAGAAACACTGGGTTATTATGAAGGAGTATCTTCTGAAACATTCTGAACCTGTAAGATGACATTTTTTTCTTAGAAGATGAATCTTGTGTGAACCTGGTTCGGAATCAGCAGTTCTGGATCTATTTTCATAAATTTCTACTAAACTGGTTTCTCCACTGCAGGCTGCTACTTATCACACTTCACGTCACGCTCAAAATATGACCAATAAAATGTCTACCAAATCATTCGAGTACACTCTCCATGTTCGAGTGGTTTCCGAAATAGAACAATTTCAATAAGCTACGTGCTTTTGTCAACGGCGCATACTGTACGAGTGCATGCTTCGAGAATGCGGATCGTATTACGGTTTTGCAAATTCAGGTAGTTTTTACGAGCTCAGCGCTGAAGACTGAAACCAGTTTACAGCCATGTTAAGTTATATTTACGATCTTCATTTTTGCATTCCGGAAAACTTGCACAAATCACACTGTGTTGTGCGGGTCGAATTAGAAAAAATCTTTATTACCAAAGTAAATATATCGAGGACATTTGAAATCGATCCTTTTTTTGATTTTGTTCAGTATTCTCGGAGACATCCCACTTATTTAGAATATTCGGTCGATAATAACTTTAGATGCATTTAATGTACAAAAATGTACATGTATGTTGAAGTTTTTTTTAATATTCTGTTTTCGCTTTAATTAATTTGACTTGTTAAATCACAGCAGTTAAGCAGGTATTAAATCATTGGCCGGAGCATCATCAATAACAATCAACTCGTTAGGCGATTATTCACTCGCCTCGAAGACTTGCACAGTCCATCATTGTTTACAGCGTGTGCAACTCGTTTCTCGTGCAATTCTGCTTGCGATGAATGAAGCGAAACCGCGATGATTTACGATTACTGTTGCCATTGTCTTTGTCGCTTTGATTGGAGCTGATCCGAATGGTTTAACGATTTAAATAAATTTAAAAGAACGCGTTCGATTGTACAACATCGCCCGCACTAACCTTAAACCGATATAGACCACCAGACCACGCGACAAAACAGGTAATCTATCGGAAGCACATTATGGCCCATCGTTCGGCATTCGGGTGCTATTTTCTGCCTCGACGAACGTTTTCCCTCTTTGTGACGCTCCCGGACGCGAATACCGGATTTATAAAATAAATTAACCGACTTACTGCCGCTCGTTTGACGTCAATACACTTGTACTGCATAGGTGCTTGAATGAGAACAGGACACCCGTATCCATTCAGTACTTTTTTGGCCTGTCGCTGCTCTGGTGCCGCTAGAGTGAAAATATTCCAAGCATCATCTGCTGCTTGCCGGTGCTGCTGTTGACAGCGATTGATGCTTATATTCAATTAAAGAAATTTACGGCTCCCACAAAGCTGCAAGGCTAGGAAGTCCAATTTTAGATTCCAGGAAAATAGTCCACCACCAGTTGAACCGATGTTCCCAGCTCGGTAATTGTTTAATCCTTCTGTTTTATCCCCCAGTAGAAGTTTACTGGACTTTGTGGGGGAAACAAATTTAACTCAATCTTAATAAAGATGAAGGCAATTATTGTGAGTGAAGAATTCAACAAGCTTCGAATGTCACTCTCAGAATGTTTGGCTCAGTGGATTTTTAAAAAACACAAATCCAACTACAAAACCGTCGGTTCGTCCATATATGACGAACCGGTAAAGAGTGGCATAATCACAGTAATACATTCGTACGGCGTAGGTTCAAGCTAGCACCTACTCGTGTATATGCATAGATAGACAAACGTAACCCACTTGACACAAAACGCCCATTCACTTTTTGCTGACAAAACATTGTCACTTAGTTGAAGCTTGCCTACTAACTCACGTTGCTTTCTCGCGCCTGGAGCACAACACATGAGACATGACACACACTCCCGAGGAAGCTCGAGACAATTTGTTACCATCAGCATTGTATTTTGCATGCCCAGTTAACCACCACCCGATCGCAATTGTCGTGAACCTATTTAGACGGTGCTGATGGGTGCTGCAGTTTTGTGATAGGCGGCATCAGGTTGGTGCTGAACGGTGTGACTGCAAACATACGTGTGTTCAATTCCCGATATTACCATTTATTTCACATATTCCAATGGTATGCTTACCTCTGGATACTTATTTTTGGGAACCATTTACACTGATGTAACTGGAATGGCTTATGGCTGACCTAGTTTGATTGAAATGAATCACATTCTGAAATATTATGCACTAGTACCTCTACCATTCTACATTGCTTTGAACTGTACTTTTGCTGAGCTTAGTAATTTTCCTATGCAATAAAAACTCTTTACAAACGTTAAAAAGTTCAATTGCCTTCGCGTTCACCTGAGGTTGGTGTAGATGTATTGCGAATTGCAATGCTCAGCTTTTGGCCCAGCACTCCCCTCATAAGTCCTTTTGAAAACAGGTGCATTTCCGTAATGTACTTCACAAGCCCAAACTGTTTGATGGTTGTAAATTTTGATTTCAAGTAGGTATTGTTTGCTAACGTTATTTCAAAGCTAATAACACAGAGCAACTTTTAACGAAATAATGGAGCAATCAACTCGACAAGTCACTCTAAATCTTTATAAATGTTTTTAGCTATTTCTTAAATATTTATAGCGATTGTACTGAAGCTCGTCTAAAGGCGGGCTAGGGCACTAGAGGGTTAGCTTTTGGTTGTCCACAAAACGACCATGGTCATAATTTTTTTCGAGATAACACCAGATCTCGACGTTTTATGCATTTTAGGTCATTTCCTAATTTCATGTACTTCTCCCTTGGAAGATTTTCGAGACAGTTTAGTTGAGACAGTTACATGACTGTGATATACATTTCAAAATAACGTAATTTTGGGGAGGGGGTTCATATTAAACGTTGCATAACCTCCCTAGCCAGATCCGCACCAGGTCTGGAATCTAGATTTTGAGCATTACGTAACTTGTATACGACGGACGCCCAAACTATATTAAATATAGTTTTATTTTGGATAATTTTTTGTTTGTTGTAAAATGGATATAGGGTAGGGAACATATTCTAAGCTGCTTCAGGAACCGCCTGTGTATTCAGACGAAATACTCGAAATGTGTTGGGTGAAATTCAAACAGTAGTATATCAATCTGTTCTTTATCGTTTTCTCTGTCAGAACTTGTTTTCAGATTGTAAAACTAAGTTAACAAACTTTAACAATAATCAATTAAAGTTACCAATCGAGGGACACTATTCCAATCATCCCGAACCTGTTTTAAGCAGTTTCCATCTGTTTTGCAGGCCTTTTTTCAGCACTTGAAGTGGCTCCTGAATGGCTGCAATATACAGTGATAGGCATAAATAAAAGCCCACCTTGAGTATTCAGTAACATTTCTCGATTTCTGGACTTTTATATAAAAATCTGCAGCCGTCATTCCACACGATTGTTTATTATTTATCACTTTTTCAGATAATTAACGAGTTTTGTCATTTTTGTTGGATTTTGTTTACTCCATTACATGACTTCTTGAATGTGTGCAAAAATGCATTGACAAAAATAAAAGCCCAATCCCAAAAAATTATATGGAAATCATTGGAAATCTTCGAGTAACTCGTCGTTTTCACATGTTATGACAGCTAGGGTTGTGCGATATTATTTACAATTACTCAGTGGTTCAGTAGACGCGATATAAACAAAGTGTTGTTCACATTGGCACATAAAAGTCGATTTTTGTTGTTTGCACAGAGTTTTCATCAAAATTAAAATGGGTGGGAAAAAATCAGCATGCAAGTCCAAAATCTAGTAGAACACGATCATTTCGCAGCGGAAGATTGCAGAGAAATTTGGAATAAGCCGGGGAGAAGTCTGTAAAATTGTGCAGAAGCATAATACTTACGGTTCGCTTGCTCACAGATCCCGAAGAGGCCGTCGTCGGAAGACTGGACGGATCAACGAATCATCCGGGAAGTGAAGAAATCTCCAAAAATATCGGTCAAAGTGATTCAGGAAAACCTCTCGTTGGCGGTTTCGGCTAAAACCATACGCCGCAGATTAGTTGAGCATGGACTCAAGAGCAGATTCACAAAAAAACGTCTATTCATTAGCAAGAAAAATGAATTGAAACGGTTGGAATTTGCCCGGAAACATGTGAACAAAACCAAAGACTTTTGGAAAAAAGTACTTTGGACTGATGAATCGAAATTTGAGCTTTTCAACAAGAGGCGGCATGAAAGATTGTGGCGAAAGAATGATGTAGGATTGCGGAACGTTATTTTTTTTTGTGAATTTGCTCTTTCTTCCATGCTCAGCTAGTCAACGGCGTTCGGTTCTAGTCGAAACCGCCAACGAGAGGTTTCCCTGAATCACTTCGACCGATATTTTTGGAGATTTCTTCACTTCCCGGATGATTCGTTGATCCGTCCAGCTATCGGTCTTCCGACGACGGCCTCTTCGGGATCTATCAGCAAGCGAACCGTAAGTATTATGCTTCTGCACAATTTTACAGACTGCTTCCCGGCTTATTCCAAATTTCTCTGCAATCTTCCGCTGCGAAATGATCGTGATCTACTAGATTTTGGACTTGCATGCTGATTTTTTTCCCACCCATTTTAATTTTGATGAAAACTCTTTGCGCAAACAACAAAAATCGACTTTTATGTGCCAATGTGAACAACACTTTGTTTATATCGCGTCAACTGAACCACTGAGTGATTGTAAATAATATCGCACAGCCCTAGCTGTCATAACATGTGAAAACGACGAGTTACTCAAAGATTTCCAATGATTTCCATATAATTTTTGGGAGTGGGCTTTTATTTTTGTCAATGCATTTTTGCACACATTCAAGAAGTCATGTAATGGAGTAAACAAAATCCAACAAAAATGACAAAACTCGTTAATTATCTGAAAAAGTGATAAATAACAAACAATCGTGTGGAATAACGGCTGCAGATTTTTATATAAAAGTCCAGAAATCGAGAAATGTTTCTAAGTACTCGAGGTGGGCTTTTATTTATGCCTATCACTGTAGGTCGATTTGTTTCGAACGATGATTATTCACAGATTTCTTTGTGATAACGGTATTCCTTATATTCGTGAGACAGCTAGACAATCAAAGTTTTCGTTTCCATCATTGAAACTGTCGATATTGATCAAAATGCAGGAGTTTAAGGCCTGTTTTCTCCGACTGATTATAATAGGCGCTACTGCTTAAGCCGTTCCTTATCCTACCTTTGAAATATTTATTTGCTAAATTGATTCATGATTCTCAAAATATTTTGCAGAAAACCGAGATTTTGTTTTTTTATTTAATGTTCTTATCTTTGAAACAGGCTTTCCATAGAAAAACAAATCAGTTGTGGCATTTTTTATTTGATTATTGATCTTTTATTGATACCTTTTTTAAATTCAAGATGGCCACTACTACTCACTAGGCAACAGCCCATAATGACCGAACACGTCCCAGCGTGAGCGTTTCCGAAACTGGGATGATGGCCTGAGACTGAAAATCAATCACAGATGCCATTTTTACCATTTAAAGATGGCGACTCCGGGTTTGCCGTCGTCGACGGTTTTATATTGATCCTTCGCAAGACATCTTTGAAACTAGCAACAAGCCTCACAAGATTTGCGATTTCTACGTTTGAATAAAGCTTGTTTGAATTTTTCAGGACAAACAAACTTTATCCGAGTTGCCCTTAAACAGTATTTGGAAACCATAAAATGTCGAAGTTAAAAATGAAAATTACAAAAACAATGATTTTTGGCTGACCATTCATTCCATTCTTCCTTCATTACTCTTAGTTAAACCCGTACAAGCGTATAAAGGGGATTCAAAATATCAGAGGTTAGATGTTATCTTTGGTTTTTATTGAATTTCCGACTCCTTTTTTACCACTTATCGGCGTCATTGCGAGGGATATTTGTTAATTTTTAATACCTTTTTCAAGACTGTTTTCTTTTCTATAACATAAAACAGTTTTGAAAGAGTTTTATGCGCCCATTTTCAATATGAATGATTCTTGATGATGAGTACCATAAAACTTTGATAGCTTTGAAGAAGTTTCATAGTTATATTTTGAACGGAAGATCATGTGTGTTTTGAAACCGCATATAAAGTAAATTGCACTTACTGATAATGGAGTTATATGGAAGAATCTTCAAGTGTTCTTCTATTGCTCTCAAGAACTAATGATCAATACAAATCATGAATACTTTAAAAAAAACCCTGATAAAACATGATAGATTGATTAAGGGTTTGATGAGGTTACCCTAAAACGAATAAAACCAAATTGCTTTTAAATTGTAACAAGAGAATCGACCCCATTTTAAAATCTTATGTGGATAACGTTTGTATTGGAAAATGTGGACAAAAATTTCCAAAATTTCTCACGCACTGACTGAACTCTCCATGCAGCATCAATCATAGTCACCCATGCGTCAGCAGAAACAAATTGACAGCTCCAACGGACATCGTCGGCACTTTGTGAACGCCAGGAACGCCTGTTCCGGCATCTACAAGATCTTGGCACTTTTGGACAACAATCAAACCATCAAAAGAAAACCCGGTTCCGGACGGCCGACGACCCTGAGCGACAAGAAGCTACATCGCTGCGGGTGCCTGGCTAGGAGGTCGGTGCAACCGGCCAAACAGTGAAAAAGCACCCGGCGAACATGGACATTGGACATACATGGCGGCAGTCCCACCCACTTGTCCCGGAGCTGCAGGTAATTATGCAGCGGCAGCGGTTGAACAAGATGGTCAAGCCGATTTTTACGGCGAATCGACGTGGCGGTGTTGATGGACGACGAGACCTGTCTCACCCTGGATGGCGTTGCCTAGCAGGGCACTTCGTATTTTACTTCTTCACGAAGGAAGTTAGCTCCGAGGTGGAATTCATTTCACACACCAAGTTCCCCAAGAAGGTGCTGCTGTGGCTGACAATCAGCGAAAAGGGGATGTTAAAGCCGCTCTTCTTTTGCTCCGGAGTGGCCGTGTACGGGAAATTTTATTGCACGAAGCTCCAGCCGAAAGTTGCGTCGTTCATCAACAGGGCGAAGATGCGGTGTTTTGGCCGGATATGGCGTCGGTCAATTGCACAATGGTCCAGCAATAGATTTAAGGGGAAATTTGGGTTTAGACCTCTATAGAACTACCCTCCCAGCTGGTATCACAATCCTAAAAAAGTTCAGTTTTTAATGCAAACGTTAAACTAGCAAAAAATTAGAAAAAAATCATTCTGAATTTTGAAACTTTCATTCGACGTTCTACTTAAAAAATTTAAAAAAATCTGAAATTCAATTTTCGAAACAGCGTAGACCTTGAACGTACCTTGAACTATGCTTATCATGTTCTATCAAAAACACTGAATTCATTTTTAACTTATGAAAATACAGGTCAGAAAAAAAAATGTTTTTCAACTATCCACTGATAAGGGTAGATGAGCCAGTAATAGTGGGTGTACCAGTAATAGTAGAACGCAACAATGAAACTTAGTAGCTTGATATATCAATGTAAACACGATTTCTGTGGCTACAGTCGTTGTAGAACTGTTCTTAACTATTTTTCCTACCATAATCAATCGAAAAAATCACAAATAATCATCAAAATACTGAATAAACTGAAACTCTACTATAGGAACAATTTTAGTACCCCTGTTCCAGTAATAGTGGTAATGCTCCAGCTAATATTTGAGGTTAGGTTTTAACTCAGCAGATATAAACAAACTGTGGTGTGCGAACTACTTTTGTGTGTAAATCTGGCTCTGGTTCACACAATACAGTCCAGTTACCGTTATTCTTACATTTTGATATTATAGGTAAGTTTCTATTTCACCTTGCACCTTACGGGAAATCATTGCCTGGTTGCATGATTTGGAGCGCAAGGGATTTTCGCTTACTAAACAGACTCTTCTGTTCAAAGTAAAGCAATTACTCGAAGCTTGCGGTAGACCACACCCTTTCAAGAATCGCATCTAATGTTGTTTTCGTTTTCGCGGTGTACTACACTTTTTCCGTGCTATACTTTGCAGCTTCAAATAAAACATTTTCAGTGTCACTGCATTGGTATGCGTAATAATAGGATAGCTGTCAATTCGTTTTATTTTGGTCATGATCGCATTCGTCATTTTGTCTCGTTTCCATTTCATATGTCGATCTCGCAAATGTGCTGAGAAAAAATTTACCTGACACTTTACCACGTGGAACGAAAACCAAAACAAACCAGTTTTGACACATACGTGTGAATGTGTTGGTAACTTCCTACAGCACACTCTGCTTTTTCGGGTGTCATCAGAGACAGAAAAAGTGTAGGGAGAGACAGAAAAAGGGTAACACGAAAAATCAAATAAAACATTTTCGGTGTCAAAAGTGTCAGTTGAGTGTCATTTGAGTGTAGTACACCGCGAAAACGAAAACGACATAAACTACACTCGGAAATTTGCCCCAATTCTGACATCAGAAGAACGGCTAAATAAAATTCCATTGGAGCAAGAGAAGGAAAAAGCTTCTATGGAGAAGATCGAGCAAGCTTGACATGAGAAGGAAGATGAAGAGAAGTGACAAAATCGAGAAAAGCAGCAAAGCGAGAGGAAATAAAAAAGCAGGAAGTGGAGCTACGTGGGCCGAAACGCAAGGAAATGTAACAGAGGAAAGAGTTCAGAGGACAGCTGGAAGTTGATGAGATGCAGAAAGACAAACTTCAGCTTCTTCAAGCTTTAAAGCTTTCCAAGCGCTAATGTGATACAGTACAGTGATTATTTACTGCTGATTTTCCCTGATTTGGACTATTTAAACAATCGTTACATGACCTGTTTGTTTTTCTTTTAAAACAAACAACAACAACAACATCGCACGCTAGCCTGGGGACTAATGCGGTCTCGATCAACTAGATTAGTTGAGAGAATTCGTTATCGATATCGTTTTCGGCACATTTTGCATGTTGTAGGATAAGTACAACGATACACCGTGCCCCAGTGCTGAGTCGAGAAAATTTCCAACTCGAAAAGTTCCTCGACCTGATCGGGAATCGAACCCGATATCACAACCGTGTGGGAGAGCTAGCCGACCGACATCGCTAACCACAGAACCACGGGGACCACACATGTTTTTCTTTTATATTTTTATTATAACATTCGAATTTTTGATTCATACAAGCGCTCATAAAGTGTCCCTTGATTTGAAGAACAAATTAAGCAGACACAAAGATCAAATGTGTAGAGTTGGGTAAAACTACCGGAAAAGATCTTTCTAGCATTACGAAGCATCATCTGGAGCAAAAGAAGTAGTTTTTTTATCTCACAACTTTTTAACCATTAAACTCAATACGAATAACACAGTGCAACAATTTTTTTGCCTTGGCTCCTTTGTATGTTTTTTGGAGAAGTTTGATGCGAAAATAAATTTCCCTTAGTTTGAACATATTTCAACTTAAGGGGCAACAATGGCACCAATTTGAATTTTTGAGGAATTGGAAACTTTTGTGGTTTTTTCGACGCCATTTTGTTTTAAGACCAAATATCAAAATTCTAAGAGTTTGTCCACATATTAGCATTCTTTTACCCATCTTTTGACATTTTACGTAGATCAGACACCTACCATTCGATTTCTGAGACTTTTTTACTCAAAACAAGATATAATTTGACTATCACTTTAGGATATTAGCGAATTACCATTAATGCTCAGAAATAATCGATATTATTTTGCTTTGTGAAATATACTAAAACTATGCCAAACCCGGTTTCGTAGAATCACCGTTTTGAGCTCAGTTTATGTTGGATTGCAGATCTGTTTTTTTTTTCAAAAGATGGGTAAAAAGATGCTAATATGTGGACGAACTCTTAGAATTTTGGTATTTGGCTTCAAAACAAAATGGCGTCGAAAAAACCACAAAAAATACCGGTTTCTCAAAAATTCAAAATGGCGCCATTGTTGCCTCTTAAGTTGAAATATGTTCAAACTCGGGGAAATTTAGTTTTGCATAAAAATACACAAAACAATTATATATAGAAGCCAAGGCAGAAAAAAGTCAATTTTTGTTGCACTGTGTAATTATCACACCTCATGCTAGACGATTGCCCACGTTGGAGGAAGAGGTTTGAAATGCTACCAGCATAAAAACAACTAAATCGTGATTCATTTGCTGCAGTCTATGAAAAAATCAACTACCACTATTACTGGCACAGTTTCCACTATTATAGGAACATTGCCTCTATAACTGGAACATAAGATTGGTTTACAATTATTCATTTTTCAAACATAATTTGTTAAAAACATATACAAACTGTAATTGAACATGACAGTACATGATATTTTCTATCACACCAAAGGGAAATGGGTTTGTAATTTGCGATATGGATATTGATATTCTCGTTTTTAAAAAAAAACACGTGCTTAAACCGTCCATTACTGGACCACCTTCCATTACTTACTTAAACCGTCCATTACTTACCACATTTCAGCTCGTTTGAAAACATTTAAGAGATTTGTGTAGCACTATCTTCGCTAGAGAAGCGAAAATTTTATACTCTTTTTTTAATAATTATTAAACACTTTTATGCTTTTGATCAAAATCAGAAGCTGGTGTGAAATGAGTTCAAAACAAATAAGGCGTCGTACACAAATTACGTAACGCATGAAGGAGAGGGAGGGGGGTTGAGTCTGCGTTACTTATTGTTACGTAGGGGGGAGGGGGGGTAGTAGAGACAGTTACGTAACTGTGATTTTTGCTCGAAATTGAAAATTTCGGAGGGGGGTCAGGCTGATCAGCGTTACGTAAATTAAGGGGGGGGGTCATGTCGAACGTTACCTATCGTTACATAGGGGGGAGGTGGTCTAACATCTAGATTTTTAGCGTTACGTAATTTGTGTACGACGCCTAAGCGGGCCCAAAATTCAAACGTTAAGATTTGAACTACTCTAAAAAGCAGCATAGAAACGTTCATGCCACACAAATAATAATCAGCCCGCGCTGCTGCTGCAACGGAAGGATACAAATGTCGCAATCAATCCTGAATGGGAAATGGGAAAGAAACACGTTTTTCCGCTCCTTCAATTCATTCGGCGAATGGCGAGGGGAGGGAAGTATAAACGATGCATTGGAAATGCAATTAATCACGTTTTTATGCAAGTGACTTTCGACACGAGATTTATGCTGTTCGATTTTTTTGTTTTAACAGCAATACGTACCGTCGCTGAAGTGTGATTATTTTTTGTTTGGCGTATGGTTGGCTACGAATGGTACTCGACAACAATTTAGCTACAAAGTTTCAAATTTGCATAATAATTTGCCTAGCTTTGCTAGAATTCTGCAACAGTTCACTATTGCATTTTCAGATTACCTATTATTATTTGATCAGCACAGCTGCATCAGATGCTGCCGGTTTCATTACAATGTAATTAATGTTCCATATTTTCGTCTTGTTTCTGCACAGATTGTATCCCTTCGTGCGCCTGTGACTGAGGTCAGCCCATATCCTGAGGTAGAGAGCGAATAATCAGCGTCGATTGCATTCCCATCCCACCAGGACACGAGACACAACACAGCAGGATGCAACGTGCGTTTGCCTTATCAGCCGCAAGCAGAGCCGGTGTTTATGACGGGAAGATAGCTGGCCTATACGACCTCGAGGAAACGCTCGGCTCTGGACATTTTGCCGTTGTGAAGCTTGCCCGCCATGTTTTTACCGGCGAAAAAGTAGCCGTGAAGGTGATTGAGAAGACCAAGCTGGATGACATTTCGCGGGCACATCTGTTCCAGGAAGTACGGTACGTATGCTCCGGTTGGATGGGTGTCTCTCACTTCCGGACCATATTGAGTTACGTTTTAATTTCTCACCCTCGCAGTTGCATGAAATTGGTTCAACATCCCAACGTGGTACGATTGTACGAAGTCATTGACACGCAGACCAAGCTGTATCTTATTCTTGAGCTTGGCGATGGCGGCGATCTCTACGATTACATCATGCGCCACGACAAAGGGCTGTCGGAAAACGTCGCCAAGGAATACTTTCGGCAGATTGTGCGGGCTATTTCCTACTGCCACGAGTTGCATGTAGTGCACAGGTAACTATTTGAAAAGCCCTCAAAAGTAGCATAGTTTAACGTGTATTCTATCATCATCAAACAGGGATTTAAAGCCGGAAAATGTAGTATTTTTCGAAAAACTAGGTGTAGTGAAATTGACCGATTTTGGCTTTAGTAATAAGTTCTGCCCCGGGCAGAAACTTGAGACATCCTGTGGAAGCTTAGCGTATTCAGCACCGGAGATCTTGCTAGGAGATTCCTATGATGCTCCGGCGGTTGGTGAGTTTTGCTTTAGAATTTTTTCAACTGCAGAAACAAATTTATAACCTGATACTGTTGTTACTCTGACAGATGTATGGTCCTTGGGGGTGATTCTGTTTATGCTCGTGTGCGGCCATCCACCTTTCCAGGAAGCAAATGACTCAGAAACGCTTACGATGATCATGGACTGCAAATACACCATGCCGGAACACGTGTCCGCTGGCTGTAGGAGGTAAGTAGCAAAAAAGACGGATAAAAATATGCAATTCAAATGAAATAAAAAAAAAACTATTTTATGCAGGCTTATCGGTGCTATGCTCGTACGGGAACCGGAAAAGCGCGCCACCTTGCAAAAGATTGCACAGGATACCTGGCTGATGGAAGGTAGCACTGAGGAAACGCCCGAGTACCTGCCTCTGGTGAGCCGAGAACAAGTCAGCGAGGAGGACCATTCGTTGATTATTCAAAAAATGATCAACGGCAAAATCGCTACCAAAGAGGAAATTTTAGAGTAAGTTATTTCAGTGCATAATGGTGGAAAGCCAATTTACTGATGGTGTTTTTCTTTTCTATTTGCGCTTCCTTTTTACCGATGCAGGGCTCTAGATCGTAATGAATATAATCATATAACGGCGACCTATTTTCTGTTGGCAGAGCGAAAATTACGCGCCCACCGGCAGGAAGAGGCGCAAAAACGGAAACCGGA
This sequence comes from Wyeomyia smithii, assembly GCF_029784165.1. Taxonomy (NCBI): domain Eukaryota; kingdom Metazoa; phylum Arthropoda; class Insecta; order Diptera; family Culicidae; genus Wyeomyia; species Wyeomyia smithii. The sequence goes on from NC_073696.1 coordinate 245,934,965, forward strand.
GCTCACACTGCCGGTATCCAATTCAACAAGGTAAGCACCACGCCACTAGTAAGCTTGCTCGCTCATCTGTTGCCTGTTGGTCGATGAAACTGACGCGCTTGCACATAAAAAGGCATGCCTACTTTTGATAAAAACATTCGGCGGGAGGAGGTGCTTCTTTTTTGGTTTGTCTGGACAGGAGTGAAAAAAAAACGCACAGGGCTTTAGAAAAAAAAAACCGGGGAGGACACGGTACACGTGTGAATTCTTTTCAGTCAGCTATTGTTATCTAGATTGAAAAACTTTTTTTCATGTGGCGTGTACGGGTTGAATAGCAAACCTGGTGTAGGGGCTTGCGGTATTTGTTCAGGAGAGGCTACATGCGCTTTCTGCATTTTGTTTTAAAGCTTCACTTTTAAAGGTATCTTTGAATAATGAGGAAAATAATTATGCAGACTTAAATTATTTTAATATTTTAAAGCATAAAGCAAGGGCAATTCTTGATGGTGGACCATACATAAAACGTTTCTAGTTGCTGATCATCGGAACTGTTTTTGCGCAGTTCTTGTCAAAATTATGGCAAGAAATAACATTCTGACATGTTGCCATTTTTCATTTCAATGTTTGACAGCAAAAATTTAAAACTGGCATGGATAAATTTATTGGAGAAAGTAAACTGGTTAGCAAAAAAATAGTCAACAATCAAAAGAATTATTCCCTTATAACTTCAAAGCCCCGGAATGTGTTTAGTAAAACATTCATAATATAGAACAAAATATCATTCATTCGAAAATGTGTCTTCATCTCATGTTTCAAGCAATCCATTTATCATAATCATTCGATTGCACTTGAAGCAAAAAAATATTATTTTTTTGTTACAGGGACATAACAGTATTGCGGGTCTGATGAATTTCACTACTTGCATCAAATGTTTGGGATTTTAGTAGTTAAGCACATTGGTTTTAGTTTTCTTTACTAACACTTTTTAGATTTCTTTACTAACACCTAGAAAGTAGCAAACAAAACTATGCATGTTCAATTACTAGTTCAATAAAGTTAGATGAAACGAATACTCTGTGCTTTTATAACAAAATCCTCGAATCCACACACACCCTAATTGCAGACTGCAAACTTTCAAGAAGGATTCGAAAGACAACACGAAGGAGGACAATTTTCTGCCATCGAAGCTGGGCATGCATCTCAGTGTGCCGCGGACGCCTTGCGCCGAAACGGGACAGGTGAAACTATTTCCATAAAGCTATAGAATAGACTTATTTCGGCGTTTTTCTTTAAATAGATCGGTCGCAACCGCAAATGCAGTATTGTGCAGGAGGAGGAAGACGACGAGGATGATGTTACTGGTGCTGGCCACGAGGAGTTATCTGCGCCGTTGAACCGTCGAGGATCGCGATCGGAGGGTCGCATTAACATTACCGTTCAGGATCGAATAGCCGAATCGGAGCGGTTGAAGCTGGAGGCTGAAAAGCAAACAGAAGCCATAGAAAAATACGAACACCAACAGCAGCAGCAGCAGCAGCAGTTAGAGGCGAAGGAAAATTCTACCGCACTGCTGGGGGGAATCGTTGGTATTGGCAACGTTACGTTGATAACAAGTGAAAACAGTTGTACCAAAGATAGACTAGGAATCGCTGGTGGTGGACTGCAACGGAAGGTGCCGCCGGAAATCAAACGAACCGGTGTGAATTTTACCAAAAAGACTTCCATCCTAAAACCAAACTTAGCTAAAATAGGTGATGGAAATTTTAGAGCAAATTCGTTCGACAAGTGTGTTGCCAGCATAAAAGACGTCGAGCTGGTGAACACGAAAATTCTTACGGATAGCTCAACAATAACTATTCCAATTCCAAGCCTAAACATTGTTACCACTTCTAATATACCCAAGTACAAGACGATGCCCTCGCCCACTAGAGCTAACACTATTCTAAATAACACGACAAATTGTTTGAACGAAATCTTCGAAGAGGGTACCGATGTTGGCAGTTCTGATAGTACAACAACTACACCGCGACCGGTAGTTCGGAACCAGTTTAATGTTCGAAACCAAAATCAAGGCAGTGGCACTGGCAACAATGCACATCGGCGGACCAAATTCAACAAATCTCGAACTGCATCGTGCAGCAGTTCGGATGCTTCGGACGATGATTCCGAAAACAGAAAAAAGAGAGCTCATAAGATTGTCGATTCTGCGGTGAAGCCACTGACGCAACGGCGTGATTCTCACGACGATTCCAGTGATTCGCAGGATCCAGGAAATGCGGCTGCTCCGTCCGGAACGGCAACAGTTCGAGTTATTATGAGTGGCGCTAACACCGATAGCAGCACAACTACCAGCAACGGTAACAGCAATCAACCTTCTTCAGAGAAGCGAACCAACGGTGGAAACAGGCAGAAATCCTCCCAACAGGTTGATTTCAGGCGACATCGAGGGCGAAGGAGACCCGTAGAAACTCGTCTTCGCGAAAGTCAGTCGCTGAATCGAATAACAGAGGTACAGGAATCGGAAACATCGCATTCCGCTGCTGTACAGGCTGCTGCGGCAGCCGTTGGTGCCATATCGACCGTGCCAAGTGACGCTAGTGAAAAATGCAGTCAAAATACCGACATGAATGAAGCTTTGCTTGATCATATTTGTAGCAATAACCTTCCATTGGATGTGAACAGCATCGATTGTGCGAGCAGTCAGACCAGCAATAGCAATACCACAAGTACCCCCGGCGGAGGCAGTAATAGTAGCAGTAACACGAACCCTACGAAACCAAAGGGTTTCAGCGCGCGAATATTTCACACGTTCAAAAAGCAACAACCGTCATCGAACAGTTCCACGCCCAGCGTCGATGCACTGCCGGTGGATGCGAAAAATGGAATGACAGCTGCTGCTGCTGCCAGCGACGATATCGAGATCGTGGTCGAACTGGCAAAAGCGCTCAACGGAACCGAAAGCAACAGTAAGAGTACGAAGAAGATCAAAATTCTTGGCAGGTATTTTCAGGTGAGTGTGTCGCTTCTTCTGCACAAATCGTACCACACTTAATGATGCCACTTACGGCTGCTTTTTATTGCAAATGCAATTATTTCATTTGCACCAAATCTGTCATTCCAAATGATCCATTACCTCTAAACTTGATTTGACATTATGATTGCATGACGGTTGTTATTAATAAACTCGTGAAGCCAATGAAATGTAATTTGCGTCATCTGTGGAAACATTTGAAATAAATATTCATCGCTTATTAGTATTATATTTTACAGGTTCACAAAAAAATCTACGTTCCGCTGTCCGGCTTGTTCCAGCGGGGTCGTCTCTACAAGGCCCAGTCCTGCGGTTCGATTGTGCGCGATAAGGTGAACGTGAACCCGAGCGGAGCTGGCGGCCGTGGATCGGCCAACTCGAATGCTCGTCATTCGACCGTATTCAACGAGAAGAATCGTTTCATTAAAAACTGTTTGACCGGTTCTCGGCTGCTTGGCAGTGATGGTGACATCAATCACAACGGAAACAGTTTTATCACATTGCCGTCCGGCGGTGCCAGTGGTACCATGACCAATGGCACTGTATCGCCAGCTGAGCTGGTGATGGCCGGTGCCGCTGCCGCTGGTCCAGCTAGCCCGTGTGGGCTGGCAGCCGCTTCCACCGGAACGCCTGCATCAGTGCCAATCAAAACCGCGTAGTGGTAGATATCGGCGCATGGCAAGTGGCGTGATAGCACTAAGTCAGCCGTTGTTTAGCGAATATATAGTACATGTATTAGTTTGAAGCAGCTTACTGTCGAGGTAGTTGCGTTCTTATTTTGGTACTAGTTTAGATCTGGACTCAATGTTCCTTATGTGTGTAGTTCACAACTGTCATTCAAATTATCCGCCAGGGCGGAAGCCATTATTTAAAACTTAAACATTTCGCTCCATGTGAAGCTAGATTTTCGTAATATGGCCGTCGTTATCCCGAATACAGCTAAAGTGCACCAAAGAGATCTCGACTGCTAACTCAACTATGTAGGTACATCTAGAAATAAATCATAACATCACCTTTTTAGCTTCATCCCGCTCCCGGCACTAATAAACATCGATAATAAACCATATATTCTCTAAATGTACGGGAATTGAACACGGTTAACGTGTTGATTGAATTTTTTTGTGCAATAATTATATGAGCTTCTAGGTTTCTTGTGTAAATTTGAAGAGAGCAAATCTATTAATCGTGACAATTTTTACTCCTTTTGTGTTGATAGAATGCATATAATTATCGGTTAATATTCTTATACTTTTTTTTTCGAATAGCAAATCTGTCCGCTCTAGTTACTTTTAAGCAACAATTTATGTAACCGATCTGTTGAGGGCACCGTAGTGATGTTTTGAATACTGGAAGAAAGTCTCAGACTCTACCTACTTTGTATGTGCTGTGCACAGGACTCTAAACACAAGCGATTGCAAGTAAACCAAACAAATAATGCAAAATGAAGCAAATAGCGATCGAGAAGAAAATAAACAATGTTCGATTTGGTGGTGTCCGGTTTGCTTTTCATCTTGCAGTAGATCTTAGTTAGATATTACAAAATACACATATGAGAAAAGAAAATGTTGCCAATATTCCTTCCCGCCCCTGTTTTCCCCCTCTTATTTGTACGTATCCTTATGTATTTGAGAGCAAACTAAGCTACCTTAAATGGCGTAAACGTTCTAGGACAAACTTATATAGGGCACAACAGATGAAAATACAAGTTACTACGACTGGGTGCAGAAGCTGTAATACTTTTAGCACATAGGTTACCTCTCACTGGCTAGCAAAACAAGCGCATCTTTCATCTCATTTCCCATACGTCTTTCGCTAGAAAAAGAAGCTTCGTGTTTTTATACTGCCTTGTCGACCGACACTTCCTGAACTGCATCAACATCAATTCAAACAATCAATTCAAACAATCAATTCAAACCTATCAGTTCTAACTCGCAAAAAGTGCTAAAATTTAAAACTCAAAAAATGGCATGTTTTGTAATTTAGAATATTCTGTATTGTTGAAATAATTCGAAAAAAAAAGAAAACGGTTTCCGTGACGTCAATTTACGGGTCAAGTACACAGCGTCTCCATAGATTTTGTTGAAAAGGGGACGTATAATAATTTTTACCTTTCTCTAATTTTCTACAGTATTTTGAATCGAATTTTTCTCTTTGATGATGAAATGCCAGAAACGATACATGCAGTGAAATATAATATAATATTCATACGAACCTTTATAAAATGAATGGTGATCTATACAAAAAATCCTTAGTTTGGTTCCTTTTCGTTAATTTTTCCTAGCGTTAGACAGCCCACAGCCCAGCACCAGAACGTTGCAGATTTCATTGCATGAAACAGAAAAGAAACAAAATAAAAAAAAAAACAAAAAAGAAACATTAGCAAAGCACTCGAATTAATCTCTGTGTTTGTACGAGGGGTGGCATAACTAAACATAGATTAGAAAATCTTAAGGTATTGATAAACTAACAGTAATTGGAAATATTATGTAATAACTATATGAAGTAACAGGGGGTGAACTACTGAGAAACAAGCTGGACTTGTCGAGAAGTTATATATTTAAAGGGAAAAGCAGATAAATCATTTGTTTAATATTTAACTTTATATTTCGCGCATTTTACTTTTTAAGATGAATTTACACATTGATATGAATTTGCAATGTAAGTGAATTAGACACAAACAAAAACATGCTAGTGAAATTGTTCATCTATTTCTTGACTGTCATAATGTCGAAGGGTCAAACATCAACCATCCTACATACATACAACGCAATCCTATTTATACAACAAACCAGAGGAAACATTCTTGCATAAAATATTCTTTAAACCTATTCTAAGGCAGTCTGTTACAAATCCTAACGAGTGTTCCTTTCGTTCGAATTATCGCCTACACATTAGATTTAAAGTAACAAAAAAAAAAAACAAACTTCATTTGATTCCAAACTAAAAAAGTGTAACCCCGGCGAAAAAAACTCCAAAACTATCTACCACACTATCTCCTATCCGAGTTACTTCCTTCCTTCGAACTCTACCGTTACGAAAATTTATTCATTCTATCTACACCTACGCAACCACCACTAAAAGATACAAAGTCTACTAGAACAAGCAAACAGAGATCATGGACATAACACGCATGCATAGTTTCTAGGCTACACGACACAATAGATGTTCTAATTGGGTAGTGAATATAGTCTATATCCAGCGATGGAACGGTTTAGAAAAAAATACCCTTTGCATAAAATAGAATTTGAACACGAAACCACCATTCAACCCGTTCGTAAAGTAAATGCTACCACAAACTCATCTCACACCTGCAAAATACACCGATTTAACATGCGCTCGTAAAAACAATTGCAAGTACATAGCAAATACCCTCAGAAACAAAGCTAACTTTTGGCAACAACATACGCAATAGATGAAAATGAACAAGCTGTCGAATATATCAGCAAAAATAAAACACACTTATGGAAGCATGTAGCTAATACTCACAAACATTTGGAGAAATAAACACAAAACTGTTGTTCAGTGTACTAATGGCTTATGCCAAGAGCAAAATTTGTCATTTATGAAACAAGAAAAAAAGAAAAAAAATTAACGCCGCATAACTGAATTGCAATGAACAAGCCGCGAAACACAGTGACTACAACAAAAACAACAAAAACGATGAAAACACTTATTCAAGAGAAAGATAAACTATTAACCTGTTGAAAACCAGTCACAGCGTGTGCGATGATTGCACTGATTTTGTCAGTGTGGTTCCGAAAGTTCCATCTCGAAAGCCTCCATAGCTTAGAATGATACCTTTGTTAGGTATATTTTTTTTTCACACCAAGTTTATTCGTTTTCTCTCTTTCTATTTTCTATTACTTTTCCTGCTCTTTTTTGTTTTCTCTTCTTCGCCGGACTGTTTATTAGTTACCATAATTTAAAATTTAGACATCTTCTGCAACTGTCGTAAGAAAGGGAATGGGAATAGGTCAAAATGATATGACAAAGTTAAAAAATTAAAATTGTACAGCGAAGCTTGATTGAATACGTGGGTATAGGAGCTTTGAAACAAAAAATGAAAAACAAATTCAAATACAAAAGTTGCACAAAGCAGAATGTGAAAAAATGAAATATAAGTGAAAACAAAGTGCAGAATTGAAAAGTGAATCAAACAGTTGAAACGAAAAATAAAAATTTCAAAAAAAAAACCTTAAAAAAAATTAACCTAAAACTCAAAATTACAAACCAAAACAAGAAGTTGAAAACAACAAACTAAAAATATACAGACTAAACCTTTTGAACTTTAATCCAGGTATTGAAAATTATAAACTAACAAATTACGACCCCCAATCTCGCGGAACTAAAAACTAAAACATCTAAAAATTAGAAACTATGAAGTGAAAATATTATGAATTATAATCCAGAACGTAATATCAAATAAGTGTGAGTCTGATTATGTACCTCCACTGAATATTACGAATTTATGCATCCATTTTTTTGTTTTTGTGTCATGCTCCGGTTCTAGAATATGCTGGCTCGATTCTGTCGTGTCGTTCTGTAGTACCTTTCAATCGGGAGGAATTTTCTCAAATTTCGAGACATATAGTATGGCCGATCGAAACCGTTGTTATCTTCAATATCTTTGCAGAAACAGATAACTATCGTAGCAATTGTCGTCTATAAATATCAAGTTGTGTTTTAGACTCACTATAAACTAGATAATTCGATCAACTTACTTCGTAAACCGCGATAAAACAGTACGTAATCAGACCTACTGTCGTGACCAAAACTCCAGTCAAAATATAAGGGTGATACAGATCATCTTTTTGCAGCAGTACTTCTACTGACACCGATCCACCCAATCCTACTATGAATAATTTAACTAGAAACAAAACAACCTTTGTCACCAAATGAGCCGCCAAAATTTTTGATGGGTTCAATAAATGCATTGCTTTTTTGTTGGCCTTAAAAAACGGCAAGCCCTGCCAAGCGACTACAACATACGCATTGCTTTGAATCAACTCTGAGCACCAACGAGTAAAAATCCTGCACCCAATGCAGCAGATTGAGCAACAAGCTTCGGGTGTGTGACTTGTAAGATCTAAAACCTGAAATCGAAAATAGTCTTACATAACATTGTAAACTTCTAATAGCAATGAAATCACCATCTGAAACACTGCTGTGACCATGCGAATGGGTAGAGTTAATACTAGCACCAGGGAACCCAACGCAACACTTCCTAGATGGTACCTAAGTAGTATCAAAAAACTTCTTCCTTCCGCATTGCCTAGGCGAGCTTTCTTCCGGGTGAAATACCATGCGGCGATAGCGCCCGAGGTGACCATGTGCTGACAGTCAATTAGAAAGTAGCTAAACCAAATCAGCGCAGTCAGGTTGTACCACCGAGTAACATATACCAACGTAGTTTCCTCATATACGACATCGCCCCCAACAATCTTCGGTTTACCGGAGCTTTCGACAATTAGGAAAAAATATAGTCCTCAAATTCCTGTGATAATCAGTGAAATTGTAGACTGAAATTGGAAAAAAGTTAGTTTTACAGAATCTGGAACTCAAACCAAACTTACAAGCATTGGACAAAACAATAAAAACAGTGTTCGCCGGATGGCCTTGCCACTTTCTGTTAATAGTTCGGTTACAAGTGGGATTTTTTTCCACACGAAATTAACCCCGCAAAAGATGACTGCGCTTATTACGGTGGTTAGTATCACATTGATGAAGCAGATCGTTTTGTTGTGTGTATCTGAATCCATTAGCCAAACTGTCCAACGAGCAGCAGTTGCCACTAAGCATGCTACCGCAATTACCAACAGCATCCACGATGTTATTACTCCTGGCGCACACCAGAGCGACACTAGCACTAGAAGTGATAAAAACAAGCACAACAAACACAATAAAAATAGCTCCAATCCGCAGCTGTAAACGTCCTGCCATACTTCCTCCAGTAAGTTTTGTGACACCCGTTCTGAGTTGGAACGCGCTTGCTGGACAAGGACGCACCGGTTGAAGTATAGTTTGCTGAGGAAAAATAACCGAATAACAAATTGAAAATGTTGTTTGCAGGGTTTCTTACTAGTCACCACTCGATGGACATTCTTCAACGCAAGACTTTATAGTCAATGGGAAATTTGGAATTTTTTCTAGCAGCAAATATGTATATCCGATCATGTTTTGGCCCTGCAAAAAGGACTGCGTTTAAGTGCAAAAATCTTTATTTGAAGAAAGGACTCACAGAGCACGCATAGTCGATATTGGCAGTATTCCTCCGCCCGCAAACATTTCCACAATCATCGTACCCATTTATGACACGGAACAGATCGGAGTCGGGAAAACACAGGAGAACTAAAATGAACTACCAGCTGCCGTTATGTAACAGTGCCAGGCTATTTTTTATTCACATAAGTATGTACATACCAAACCAGCCATGTAAAAAGCCATAATAACAAGAGCAGGGACATCGGTACATTTCCTGTCTTTTCTGTGCACACTCGGTTCGCCATCATTTGAACTTACGTTGGAGTTGTTTCTGGAGTCCTGAAACTGTTGGAAATGATTATATAAATATAAGCACAATTTACTTAGAGTGGTTTGCACTAACACTAACTCGAACCGGCATTTTTGCCGATTGTTTGATTATGATCAATTTTCGCATCAAAGAAACGGTCTACTAGATCGTGAAGAATCTTTTTGGCGACTCCTCCTAGGAGCTATGGCTATGAATCAATATTGTTCTGAAGAAACGGACAAAATTAGAAATTATTCAGTCTGAAATAGTTTGTTCGTTCCTGCTTTGAAAATTACAGTCCACATACTTGTCCTACTATCATCAGGGAGTAAATGGTGTCCTCAATTCATAAAAAAAAACAATTGTTTGAAGATTTTCAATTTGAATAAATTTTATACTTTCAAGAATATGAACGCATGTATTACGTTTAATTTAATTTTTGTCTGTTTGTGTTTCATTTTTTAAGGTATAGCGGTCTGTCGAACTGTTTCTGGTTGCACTTCATTTGGGAGAAATTTTCTTAAATTCCGGGACATATAATACGGTCGGTCAGTGCCATTGTTTAGCTCGATATCCTTCAAGAAACACAAGAAAACGGTGGCAACGGTCATCTGCAATGAAAGTGAGGCGTATGAAACCTAATTCATCACGAACACAGCCTTTCAACTTACTTCGCACACCGCCATAAAGCAATGTGTAATCACACTAACTGTAACAATCAACATTCCAGCCAGAATGTAAGGATGGTACAGATCCTTCTGTCTCTGCAAAATTACTACTGATATAGATCCAACTAAAAGCAAAACGAACAGCTCTGCCATTAGGAAAACTATTTTGGTCACCGAATTGACGACCACAAAATTAATTGCATCAGTCGCCATTAATTTCATCGCGCTTTTATCGGCTTTGAAAAGTGAGAGACCCTGCATTGCAACTATAATGTACGCATTTCTCTGAATCAGTTCCAAAACCGAACGGATGCAGTTCAAGAAACACATACAGATGAATGCGATGCAAACAAGGTATCCGTTTTTTGTTTGTATCACAAGCTGTAATTGGTATTACACCTTTATTTACGCATTAAAAAATTTTACTGTTACGTCAAATTTACCTTCTGGAACATTTTAACAACCGCCAGTGCTAGCGCAGTAATGGTTAGTATCAACGACCCCAGGGCTACGCTTCCCAGATGATAGGTTAGCAATGTCAAAAAACTCCTTCCTGTTATGTTGCCCAGCCGAGATTTATCCTGGGTGAAATACCACGCGGAAATCGCTCCTGCAGTCACCATGTGCTGACAGTCGACGAGAAAACTGTTGAACCAAATCAGCGCAACAAGATTGTACCAACGCGCAGTATGTACCAGCGGATTTTTCACGAACTCGACACTGCCTCCGATTACAGTGGGTCTAGCCGTACTCTCGATAATTAGGAAAAAGTAAAGACCCAAAGCGTAGGTGATCAACAATGAGATGGTAGTCTGAAATGAGAAACTCAGTTTTTGCGCTTGAGCAGCTCTCAATATTAGTGATCGACATCGAAACGAATTAAAGTCTGACTCCGTTTATAATTTACGTCATAAACAGTAGTAAGTATTAAAGTTGGGATATAAATTGAGAGACAAAAAAGTCGATGTCGATCACTGAGCTACATATTGTTCATACCAGCACCGGATACAACAATAAAAGTAACGTTTGCCTGATCGCATTACCGCCCTCTTGCAACAGCTCCGTCACGAATTGAATTTTCTTCCAAATGTAGCCAGCAAAGCAAAATATGATTATGCTCAGTACGGTGAAGATTACCGCAGAAATCAGGTAACCCTTCCTGTTATCAGCGTCCGATTTCAGCTTCCAGTTCAGCCAGTGAACAAAAGATGTAACCAAGCATGCTACCACAATTACCAACAGCATGCAGGGCAACATTAATCCGGGAATGCACCAAAGCACCGACAGCACAACAAGGGACACAAGTAAGCATAGCAAGCACAGCAAAAATAACTCCAATCCACAACTGTGAACATCCTGCCAGACTTCGTCGAGTAAACTTTGGGGCAGCCGATCGGCTTTGGCACGACTTATTTGCAAACGGATGCACCGGTTGAAGAATAGTTTGCTGATAAAAAGAAAAACAAGTAGAGATTTTTCGAAAATTGCGCAAACCGTCAATTCTCACTATCCCTCGCTGGTTGGACATTTTTCTACGCAACTTTTCGTCGCTTCTGATGACGCTGGGTTAATAGTTAACAGTAAGTATTTGTATGGAAGCATATTTTGGCCCTGAAATCATTGATCTTTGATGATGAGGTTCCGTTAACAATGTGCAAACAACTTACAGAACAAGCTAAATCTGCAATACGAGTGTTTTTTCGCCCGCAAACATTTCCACAATCATCATAACCATAGATTACCCGAAACACGTCCGAATTGGGCAGACATAGAAAGACTAAAATTAACTTTTCGAACTTGTTGATTAGTATTGCCTGGGTTTTGTCGTTTTACTCAACTATTAACCCTCTAGTGCCCAGTACCGCCTTTTTGCGGGCTCCAGGCAAACCTCTTAAAGCTCCAATTAATACTTCAAAAGTGTTTAAAACGATTCATAGTGATTTTACCGAAGCCCGTCTAGAAATTAACTTGGGCACTAGAGGGTTAACAATCAACACCCAGAGATTCTCTGTGAAGAATCTCTGTAAATACGTACCAAACCAAACATGTAAATAGCCATAATGACAAGAGCAGCTACATCGGTGCACTGTCTGTCTTTTCTGAAGACGTTCGATACTGTATCATTTGCGTTAATAGCTGTACTGCTTTTTTCCTGAAAATTGATTTAAGTATAAACGGTTCTTATATGAGCAAAATTCAACAGGAAAATATGGCACAAAAACTCACTTCCCGAGACATTTTGTTTATTTTTTGACTGCTCCAACTGGTTTTGCTGGAATGTGGTTTACTAGATTGAAAATGATTTTCTCCATTCTCCATTGAAGCAAAAATCTCGTACTTTGCGCTTCATTCCATCCACGGTGATCTTGCTGGCAGCTCTGGTTCAAATTTGATAAAAATGTTTGTCATCTTTCACATTCTGCCTTTTTCCGGAAAGCGTTCGCTTCACCAGAGTCCAGCATCTTTCGCTCGAGCGCAACTGTGGACAGTTGCAGGGTTTGGCAGTTTTTGGTACAATATTGACATTATCGACTTTGTATCACTCCACCAAAGGACCAGCGAAGGATTAACATCATGGCTCTTCAAAAGAAGCTTCCTTGTTGATTATATCTGTAAAAGATGATGAACTTCTTGCCAAACAAAATATTTCTTGGGGAATTTAGCCATCTTTTGTGTCCAGTAATACTCTTCGCCAAGTCTTCGGTATCATTTCTGGCCATTGTAGTGTGATGAGCCAATCCTGAAAGTCATTTGAAGCCTTCCAAGATGCATGTTACAATGGTTGTTACTACGCGTTAAAATTTTATCAAAAAACGCAATTCAGTTTTAAAGCACGTGCTTTTGTCATCAAATCTGTTTATCGTCGCGAATGGGGACTTTCTTGACTTTGCAGGACTTCAAACCGGAACGCTTATTTGATTCTGTCGCAATTGGAATTCTTGACTTTGAAGGATGTTGAACCGTAACGCTACTTTGATTTCTGAACGTATTCTGAGAGGCTCGGATTACTCTCCAAAATCTGCTTCACCTCTCTGTTTTTTTCCTCTGTGTGGACTCAACACTGCGACCAGAGACATTTTGATCTATTGTGATATTGCCTAGGTGTTTTCTGTACTCCGCACTTCATATTATTGGCAGTATCATTATTGAAGTGAATGATACGCTTTTTTTTGTTTATATCCGTGCTTGTGTGTGAGAGTTTACCCTTTCATTTCAAGCTTACTGCTATACTATACCGCCGAGCCTCTTTTCTATCCTACCAATATCACCAAATTACAATTCTCTGAACTGAGGCGACACCTAACGTTCCTCTCTGGCCAGGTTTATTCTAAGAGGGACTAACTATGTCAAGAGGAAGGAGTCCTATCGAAACCCCGTTCCTCGTGCCAATATCGCCAATTACAATTCCCTGTAGAGGGTAAATATTTCTGAAATCAGTTTTATTATAAGAAAAACTTATTTTGTCAAGAGGAAGGAGTCTTATCGAACCTCGTTCCTCCTACCAACACGTATCGTATAGCTGTATGAGCAACGCAATGTTTCATCGTATATGGTGTTATTTTGCGAGCTTCTTGCGATGAGTGTAACATTCTCGCACAGCAATACAGATTAACTCATATCATGTATATTCAAACTTTTATTAATTCCACAAAGTGATAAATATATGCGAAAATCAAAAGTCTCATGTTTAGTCGCAAAGGCATCATTTTGTAACACCGTGAACGACTGAATTTATGATAACTAGATGCCGCTTACATTTAGATTTGCACAGCTTACATCGCACAACTACGATACGATCATTACCTTGTATGACCAATGTGAATGTTTCATCGCATATAACGTTGTTATGCGGAATCTTTGCGACAAATAGGTAATGAACCCGGATTCAAAAACCAAATCCACACACTGCCGAATATGCGCGAAAATCGAAAACCATCCGTAATACAGCGTATCACATATAAATTTAGCCACTTCCCGTAGCTGCTGCTCCTTACAAAATTAGCCACAGAAAACATCTGTGGACAACTCGGATCAATGATGCACTACTTAGCATAATATATTTGTTGGAAACTTGCCTTTAATTGTTGTTGAAGGCGGTATAATCACCTAATTTTGTTTAAACAAATGACACAGCTCATCTTGGATAATCTAAGAGTTCGAGGTTTGAGTCCGGATGGATACCCAAATATTACAGCGTGTGCCCAAAGGAAAAAAAAGAATGGTAAAAACTAAACACTGACATTTGTAATTGCTTTTCCTTGTAATATGAATAGCAAGGGATAAATAATGAATGATAATTGCTACTGTTCGCTGTATTTTTTTTTATTAAAAGGTGATTCAATCTCATGTTATAATAAACTAATACGTAGGAATGCATGGCGAACATCGCATAAATATCTGAAATAATATGCTAATGTTAACTTGTGAAGTCGCATTAAGTAATATCTTTTACCTGTAGTGTATATTCATATATCGCTTATAGTTTCGTTTTAAATCGCAAATATGAAGTTGTAGAGTGGCATTAAATAATGAAACAGCTCGAATAAGTTATCAAGCTTTAACAGTTAAAATCGTAAAAGTTGTTTGATATTTGGAAATGCACGCATATCGCCTCTACTTTTGCGCGTATAAGCAACATTAGCAGCATCTTGTGCGATGTGACTATCACGTATAAATGCACGTACAATGCGATGACTGTTTGCATTATACGCGTAAATTGGTTGTCTGGGCTGCTGATACTTTTCAACAAAACTATTACAAACTTAACCAAATAAATATGCGTATTTTAGTTTTAATAAAGGAACTATCTTGCTTTCTCCAGTTCACTGTACAGCCTAACGTTTAGGTAGTTTGCAAGCTATTTTTCATAGAGCATAACTTTGTTTTAATTTGCCCATTGCTATAACAAATCTTGTTACCAGCATCAGGCATAACTTACTACAGCACATGGATAAAAAAGTAGACATTTTGGTGTGATTTTTCCCTGCAACATCAAAAGTACCTACAGCTTCCAAAAACGTTCATTGATCCATTCTTGGCCACATATTAATGCAATTCCATGATTCAAAATCCTGATATTGGCCATATGTAAACAAAACCATGGTAACGTAATAATGTTTATGCAAAACATGAAATGTATGGAGCTTTTCGGGCTGATATTTTAATCGCATGAGATTTGTGAAGCTACAAAACTGGTTTGGGATTAGAAAGTCTCCGTTTGTTCAGATTATTTACAAATCTGGAACTTCATTTGTATTTACCAAAACTAACGCTTCGGATTCTCAACCTTAACCTGACTATAATAAATGGCGCTTGAAATAAATTCGTGTGACTTCAACTTTTTCGCGAATTGGCCACATTAGGAGACCCAAGTGGCCAATTTAGAAATGCTATGGCCAAAACAGGAGCCTAGAGAAGTTTTTTAATTGAAAAATATGTAAACAATACAACATAATTTGATTATGTAAACTCATTGTTAGTGCAGAATTTCCGTGTTTTCCGTGATGCAGTTTGATGTGGGGCCCCCTAACATTTTTTTGGAACACAGCTGTGAATTTTAATTAATATTCATTAATAAATATTTAGCACGGAAATGACCGGTAGCTTGCAAAAGCAGGGTTTTAAACAAAAATTATCAATTCGTTCTGATCATAAAATTAAACACAACATCCGGAAGAATGGTGTCCGAAACTCTGAAGAACTCATGACATCAACATAAAAGGAAAGAACAGACTGCTAATCCCTTTCTTTTATGAAACACCACCCGTCGTATCCCTATTTTCCCGCCACCATTCCGATTCGTATTGGCTCAGACGTTTCCATGCATACCGGGCATGCTTCCGGGACTGGGACTCCCCTAGATACACACCGCATGCACGTTGCAAGCCAAACGTATGTTGCCAGTGAGTTCGTTACACCTAGGACTGTTATGCGATCGCAAATACGTGCTGTGTATCAAAAGGAACGGAACCTTGCTGGTTAATGGCATTTTACTACGGAGGAAAATTGCAACAATTCCTGTCCACCTGTGCCTTCCGCTGCGCCAGTCAGTGCGAGTTGAATGACCGCAATTGATGGTTCTATTTTTGTTTCCATTTTGCAGTAATGTGCATATTAAGTGCATGGTTCAAACAAACGTATAAAAATAGGCAAATTACCTCCCTGGGGGTTCTTCGATTAGTGTTTGTGCTATTGGATTGTAATGACAGTATAATGGAACAAGACATCGATATTAGAAATGATTGCACTTTACAATTAGCTTTGCCATGTTATTGAACGTTTAACGAAGCGCTAGTTGAATCAATAAAATTTATTGTGTTTCGAAGATCATTTAATCGATGTCGTCTTGGTTCCGGTTCCGCAGTACTCGCACGTTTAGGAAGTAATGAAGACGAAGATAATTTGAAACTAGTGTTTGTGCTCGAAGCAACGGCATTTTGAGTTAAACAAACACTATACAGATCAGGAGTGAATTGAACTTGCGGTTTAGATTCATTAGCGACCTCCTCCTTACTTCCTAGGGTCGGAAGAAAAACCCAAGCTTTCATGAGAGAAATTAACAGGGTATAATAAAAGAATCAAAAAATATTTCACAGCTTCTACAGGTAAAAAATATGTAAACGTACTGTTCAAACTCATATTTTATGAATTAGTTTTAAAAGCGTTATTTTAAATTATTAACTCTAGAGCATAAGGATGATTATTTTATATAAGTTATTGAAAATGAATTGTTGAATTTGGAGTGTCAGATATGGTGGTATATATGGTAGATACGATGGTGGCCTTACAAACCAGTCGTCGTAGGTTCGAGTCTCGACTCGGGAGAGACTGTTAGTGTCAGTAGGATTGTAGCGCTAGCCCCGCAATTGTCCTTTACACTTAACAGTTGGCTGCGAAGTCTGTGTATATAAAACAGAAGGTCGAGTTCCGAATGGGAATGTAGCACCAATGCTTTGCTTTTATTATAAGTGCTCCATCAATGATTTTCAATAATTTTTGACTATTGAAACCCATTTACATTTACATTTACATGCTAGTGCCCAATTAAACTTAAACTATTTTAGTATTCTAATATGATAGTTTCTGACTATTAATTAGGGGTTTTAGGTTATTAGAGTTGATAGTTATCAACACCCTTTTTAAGAGCCGGTTTTGCGTTACTGGGACCATAGAATTTTTACGACCAAAATCTATAATTTGTAAAAAAAAAAACAAAAATAACTTATTTATGTTCTAACGATCTTAGTCTCTAGAAAGTCGGCCCGCAAGGTTACAGAGTCTACTCTAACAAGCGGATGATTGTGGCTTCAAATCTTATTAGAATCAAGTCTTTCAATGTCAAAAGAATTAACCATGGACTATTATTTTATTAATAATTATCAGATATAGTAAAACAGTAAAAGCGTAAAAGGAAGGGTTAAAACATATTTACACAAACACGGATAAATAATAAGCATGTGGCTTACTCTCAACAATCTTACGCATCGAACTTTTCAAACTCACTTTTTGGCACGTAGTGGTACCTTGGTTTACGTTTTGGAATTAAGTGCTTTTTTCCTGGTGGAGCAATCACGTAAAAATGTTGAAAAAATTTTTTTATCAATTTACGCTGAAAAGTCGTTTCACGCGGCATGTTTTGAAGGATTTTTTATTTTTGAATCGTTTATTTAGAGTCTCAGACGAGTTTACTAAACCCAACTACTGACCTAGCCTAACCTTTTTATATTTTCTTGATTTCCAACTCGATTCGCAGGTGGATATAACACTGGTATTAATTTTTTTTTACGAAAGTATTTAGCAAAAATGATTTAAAACTCTTAGCAAATGAAGCTTTTTTAACGCAAGTACCAGAGTTTACGCGAATTTTTCACGCGGATTCCAAAATTTATGCGTTTTTTACGCGTTTCGTATCTCCCGCGTAAAAAATACTTTAATGTACAAACAATATAAATTTTCCAGATGAAGTTAAAAAAAATAGTGCTGAAGAAAAGTCTATTCATGACGCATAAAATCATTTAAAACATAGAGCCAAGGCGGTAATAACAGTTAAAACTTTGAAAAATTCAACCAAAAGTTTAGCAGAACTATATAAAAAAGGCAAGGAACAGTAGAAAGCTTCTAAAGTGAGCTCCTTAGCAAGTCTACTAAATGGATCTAAAATATTTGAAGTTGAGAAGATATTTCAAACCCTAAAACGCCTTAGCGGAGACGATTTATGCACTGTTCAACGAATTAGTACCCGCAAGAGTCGCTAGCGTAATAAAACTGTCATACCGACCAATCAGCCATTTTCGCTAGGGCGTTGCCACAATAAACTTCCTTCGGTTTGTTTTCGGAAAACCTTTAGCAGCAGCAACATACCTAGTCAGCCTATACACCAGAGAGACGCCGAGACACTCACCGTTAAGGCAGCTGTCAACATCAAAACGGGCGATCTGTATAATTTTGCATTGCCGTTATCCGTTTTGATGTTGACAGTTGCCTTAACGGTGAGTGTCTTGTCATTTCTCTAATGTATAGGTTCGCTAAACATACCGGAGGGAGGGTAGGTTTATTGATTCCCGCGAAAAAGGGAATCCTTCGCCCTGCGGGGAACAGCAAACTATGTGAAAAGTTCAAACCAGTAACGAACGCTGCACTTGTTATATATACTATGCATTGCCATTGTTAGACATCGATTTTGTACTTTTTTAAAGAGTGTAACCTATAAAGTGGGGAGGCCGGTCGCTAGATAACCCGGGTAGTATAGACATCATTATCACGCCAGCCGGGACGGCACCAACTTTTTTTTTTCCATAAAGTCAGTCCCAGTTATTGCCAATAGTGCGCCCCCACTAACGGTCGCAGGTCTGTTGAATTATGAACCTGGATACGCGAGTTATTTTAATATTTCAGCATGCAGCAGGGTAAGGGTTGGGGGTGAAGCTAGCAGGTGGAAATCCTATCTCCTATCTTTGGCGCGCGTCTATACATTCTACCGCGTCGAGTTGCCGAGCATATTTACCTGCTGGTATTATTTTCATGTTTCTCTAATGTATGATGAATATTTAGGCACAAATGGCACCCGATGGAGTTGTAGCCAGCGTTCAGTCGGTCATGAATCACTAACGGATACGGACAAATTTGCTGAGTGTAATCAATATCGTGGAAACATTTGGATAGGACGTTTTCAATATTTGAAAAACTCGAACAATTGGTGGGTGCAACTTACAATTGATAACGTGAAGTGATGATGGTGTTACTGCAGAGACAAGTTTTGAGATGTAGGAAACCGATTGTACTCCAACAGACTCGAGGAATTTGTCATTAGTGGATGTCGGGATGCACTGCTGCTGCTATGCTGGTGGTCGAACCGACAAGGTGTCGCCTGGAGAATCCGTGCAGGTATGAATAGAACTGTTGTACAAATCTATAATTTTACGTAAACACCATTAAGCACAGCGTTTCAGAGAGCATTATAAAAAAAATCGAGGTGTATTCATCTAATATCTTGCATAAAATATCAAACGTTTAATGTTTCTATAAAGTTGGTAAAAAAAAAGAGAAGCTAGTTTAAAAGATTTTTTTTCTGGCTAGGAATGAGCTTAAACATGCTTAAATTTTAAAGGGCGGCTAGTTTTCCAAGTATTACTCGCGAACTAAAAAAACGTGCAGTTCAAAATAGATAATATTGATCCTGCTTTAACAACTGATATACTTTTTGTTTGAAAAATTTATTGATAAAAGATAGAACGATGAAAAATGTCATTTTTGTATATGCTATTCTCAATTTAATTCAAGATTTCATTTTGCTTTGAACATATTTTTTCCCGTCAGGAATATTGAGACGTATTTAGAAATTATTGAAAATAATACATAATTTGAAATCGAACAAATAGATCAGATTTCGCTGCAAAATAATGATGAAAGCTGAATGTTTCTTACTTTACTTTATTTGGCGTAACCTCATTAAGATATACTGTGATGAACGAAATCCCTCCAATGACCTCGGTTACTGGCCGCTTTTCTCCAATCTCGCAGTCATCGCCTGCTTGCCAGGTCTTGCTCCACTTGGTCTAACCACCGGCTTGAGCACTTTCTAGATACTAGGTTCGCCAGCGGGTTGGTTCTCAAAATCTCCGTTTGATATCTCCGAGTGCTCGCAGGTCCTCCTCGTCCACATCTTATAGACGTTTTGTAAAGAATACACTTTGTGTGATGGTTAAGTCTGTTCGACAGCAGATGCTTGTGAAGCTTATAATAGGCACGACTTCCGTAGATAAAACGCCTACGGATCTTAAGGCTGGTATCGTTGTCCGAGGTTACCAGTGCCGAAGTAGGCGAATTCATCGACTAACTCGAGCTCACCGCCGTCGATCGACACCGCTCGTCGAATAACACCGAAATCACCACATAGCGCAGATTTTCAGGTTTTTTTTTGCACTGTGTAATCTTCCATAGTTCTTTCCTGTCAAGTGTATTATATCCGGCTAAAAAATCGATGAATAGATTGTGCGTAGGGACTCTGTATTCACCCCACTTCTGGAGGATCTGCCGTGAAGTGAAGATCTGGTCCGTTGTTGACCGGCCTTCTACGAAACCAGCTTAATAATTTCTCACGAATCTATTCGCTAGTGGTGATAGAAGTTGGAAGATGACTTGGGAAAACACTTTGTAGGCGGCATTCAGGATGGTGATCGCACGATAATTTTTACAGTCCAGCGTATAACCACATACATAAGACATACGTAACACTCAGGAAGAAATCTTCCAAAAAAGTTGGTACAAAACTGAACTACTCGAAAGTACCAACCTCTGTAAAAAAAACCTCTGTTTGAGTAGATCATGGAGATTGTGTACCTGCGAAGCCCAGCATTTGTCTCGTTCCCACTCAAAAAATGCAGCATTGATTTTGTAAACAACTTTTTGACAGTTTCGTAAGGGATTTTGTTGAGGGCTCGAGTAGAGCCGCTATGAAGAAAATTCATTCCGTTCATTTTCGTCGAGCAGTTCATACTGGTGTTGGTACCGGGTGATGTGGGGCAAAGAGTACCAAAAAAAATCGCCAGTGTTACGTATGTCTAAGTATGTGGTATAACTCCATCCTTCCACTCCTCCGGCAACTGTTCGGTTTCCCAAATTCTAACAATCAGTCGATGCAGGCACTCAGCCAACTTATCCGGGCCCATCTTGAAAAGCTCCGCTCCTACCTCTTTTTTGCCGGCTGATTTGGCTTGAGATCAGAGGCTTGATGGCATCCTTAACTTCGCCTGTTGTTGGGAGTGGAACGTCTTCGTTTTCTGTGGCATCGACGATGTCATTTCCTCCGCCATCTTGTTCCTCTTGTACGTCGGATGTGCTTGAAAAAGGTACTACGTACGGCCATATCCTTGGAGGCCGCAAAGTCGAAGAATCTCAGGCCGTTTTTGTTGATCAGCTGAAGTTTCAAATTACCGGTTTAAACTCTTCCTCTAGGCCGACCTGAGCGTTGCGATTCCCGATGACGATTTTGATATCATGTTTTGGGCAGCAGTCATATTCGCGCTCTAGCTGCGTGTTGAATTCATCCTTGTCATCATGCTTCAGAGCAAAATATATATTGTGTTTTAAAACAAAAATGATATGCCTTACATTTAATACACATTGATTAAAGAAAGCTGAAAATGTACCCTAAAATCAGAGAAAAAATTGTTTTTAATGAACTCCTCAACTTTTTTATAAAATCTAGGATTTCAGATAGTTCAGAAATTTCAAATTTTTATTTCAAAACTTTAGTAAAACGAATATGTTATAAGATCTAGCTGTCCTTAAATAATTTTAAATTATCTATAAAGATTTTTTTTTTAAATATAATTTGTTACCTTCTTCAAATGTTTGTCAGATATATTGAAACTGTCATATTAATCATTCTAATACCTAGACGTACTGTGAAAAAAGAAAAATACCCAGCAAAAGCATTATGATTAAAATTATAAAATATAAACATCATAAGCTTCCGATGCATATTTGTTTTTTAAAGGTTAAGTTTTGACCAGAAATCCAACACAAATTGTGTTTTTTGATTAAAAATTTTTGTTAAATAAACCAATAATAGAATCAGATTTCACGCGTCGTTTTCAAAATATTTTCACATGAGCAGTGCGCGAAGAAACTCTCCAGCGGACACCCGATCAAGGTTTTCTGAAATTGGCTTAGGTGTGCGTAACAGTTTAATCCGTGAACGAAACGTACATAGGAATGCAGCGCGCCTCGTAGCCTATCCGTGGATCCCCCAGCGTTGATCCATGGGCGGATTTACGCTAAGGCGAAGCGGGCATATTGCTAATAATTTCAAAGTTCGGCAGTTTTAGTTGACTTTTTTTAGACTACTAGGTATTTCTCAAAATTATCGAGTAAATCAGAAATTGTAGGATAACTTCAGATTTGGTCTTGGACTTGGACGCACGAATGAGAAACAATTCAAAGAAAAACGATCCTAATGATTGCATTTCTTGATTGGGAATGACTGAAAATTTCCTCCATGAGCGCTTGTCAACTTCTCAAGGCCCGCTTGACAGTGCCTACTTCGCCACCCCCTTTCGATTATGGAGCCCAACTGTTTGTCGTAGATCTTCGAATCATGAAATGTTTAGTGCCTTCGTGAAGGTCATCGGTCTGAATAGATTCCAATTGTAGGCGTTCAGCTACGATGTAGTTGCGTACAGAAAGGTGTTTGATGTTGGGTTTTGGGCCATCGTTATGCAACTACGGTTGTCCTTATAGATTGTCACCGGTTGCATTGATGTGCGTCCAATCGGGAACGATACGAAAAACGTAATACATTCCGTGCCAGCATGCCGAATGAATACTCTCCAACGGAAGTGTGGCGCGTTCTCTAACACTCTCGACCGGCTACCGGCACAGCTTTGTCATAGCACATGAGTCGCAGAGTCCAATCTAATCCAGCTTCTTTACAAAACCAAGAGTCATCTCGTGTTTCGCAAGGTTCAGTGTTTGTTGACTTGCATGACCCATACGACGATGCCACAACTTACTTATCTCGGCTATGCGCTGATATTGGCTTGCCCAAAAGAAACGACATCCAAAGTCAGCACCTACATAGGTACACCAAACTGATCAGTTCACCGTCCTTCTTGAACTCCGCTCAGTCCTTGCCATCGCGAGCAGTGAATAGAACATCAAAGCCATCTTGTATTGTGAGAGTTTCTTGAACGAGAGCAAGTTTTCCCGAAGATACGGTAAATTCAACTTCCTTGTTAGACATACCGTTATTGCTTCATCATACATTCCGACCACTTTCACGGCATTCTTGGCCACATCGGTAATGAAAGCATCTTTTATTTTCCGCATAGACCGCAGTTGATTTGCATCCTTCACGAGATGAACACTGCATCCTGTGTCTAGGCTGAACTGGATCCTTCCGGTTGCAGTTTTTTTCTGGTCACCATTTACCATGAACGCGACTACCCTCTTACCGACTGTCGCTATAGCATTTCCTTCCTTACCAGCGTTTGAACGGATTTTTTTCCAATTCCCAAAATTCGGTCCGATTCGCTGCGGGATGCGTTTCTTTGAATTGCCCATAAGTTTCCATGAGACAGACAAAGACGAACTCTTCCGCCCCTAACTTGATCTAGCGTGAAGTAGTTCGCCGAACATGAAGGGTGATAATATCAACATTTAAAATAACTTTAGGCGTGTGGCGATGGTGGCAGTGGAGGCAAAGCCGACCGTAGGCTTGCGCAAATTTTCGTTTATCAAAATGAATCCAAGGTTTTTCACATGCTCCGTCCACTCAATAGCTTGGTCATTCATAGCAATAGGAGAGATAAAAAATCGGTTGGAATAGTGTTCCTACGGCGACATTTCAGTAACATTGCTTTGCTCTTTGATTGGATGATGAATAGCTGGTTGCGCTGAGACCACTCGATAACTCGAGATTTGTATCCGTCATCCTAAAAAGTTCACGGGAACAAAGACCAACGAATATACCACTAAATGTCATCTGCATACATCTGTAGTGCTAATCGTTGATCGTTGACGAACCTTGAGGAGGTTGAGCTACGGGTTGTTGACCCTGACAGAACAGTATGACCTTGTTCCTTCCGCAGAAACGGTGCAATTGGACTGGATTTCTTCGAAGCAAAGTTTTCGATAAGAAAGGGTGTCGAAGTCTTTGCGAACTTCAGCAGCAGCAACTTGGCTGAATCCTTTTTGTCGAGCGCTTTTGCTAGATCATCTTAAACATAAACCACTGCTGTTTGTATGCTTTGCTCTGTACTAAAAACCAGCGGAATGAGATGAAGTAACCACAAATTTACTCTTGAATGAATTTTCAATGACCTTAGACCTACATACCATTTTTTTTACTAAGTTCTCCCTGGTTTTGTAATGAAAATGCAACGTTATTCTGAAAAAAAAAAATGTGATCTATAAGTTTTTCAAAGTATTGCCCATCACAAGCTACAACTTTGTTCCATCCTTCTGGCAGAGCTAGAGTACCGTTACGACAAAAGTGTTCATCTTTTGAGGTTATTAACGAATCAAGCCATTTTTCGATGCCTTCATATAAGCGGAACTGGTGATCAGTTAGACCATATGCCATCAAGCGGAACAAGTAATAATCGGACGGCGCAATATCTGGGGAACATAGTGAATGTGTGGTTTCGTTCGGTTTCAACCGCTCATATTAAAAAACAGCGACCTGGTCCCACCAAATATTATACAGCGTAATCTTCACAGCGTGTATATTCGGCTGAGCTGACGATATAGAGGCATGACCGGGCAGTTGACTTACTTTGCTTAGGGTTGCTGTAATGAGTCCATTTTATCACCCGTCACGATGCGATAAAGAAAATGCTTTCTTTTTGGCTGCGGGAGCTGTTCGTTGGGGAAAAAATGACGCTCAACATCTTTTGGCTTTAAATCATGAGGAACGAGAGTTCCTTGTTTTTGAATCATTCCCAAAACGAGTAATCCCTTGGAAATGGCTTGGCGGGTAACACGCGGACCGTCTTTAAAGCGACGAAAACAATCATTGCACGATGTTTCATTCAGTGCAATGTTTCGATTTTTTTTTCAACTTCCGATGCACTTCAGCCGCTATTTTTTTTTTGAAGCATTCGGATTCGCATCATTCGAGAGGGTTGTGTTTCAGAACCAATGCTTCGATTACGTTGATAAGCAATGAGTGAATTTAAGCTTCAAGGTATAAAGAATGGCAAAAATTCAAGTCAGTGATATCCACTAGGTTTGCAAACAAGCTGGAGACGAATTTCAACCGTTTTAGGACAAAAAGTTGCCTTCAAAACATTTTTAACAACAATCAGCTTTTTAAAAATTAATCGATCTAATAATTAAGGCTCTCTGATTGCACTACTAGATTAAGTAACAATTCATTAAAAATAATAGTAATAGAAATACTATTGCAGCAATCAGCATCCTCCTCGCTACACCGAGAAGACTCCGAAGCATTCGAAAACAATCGTCACTGTACGGATTTGCTGTTCATAGCCCTAAAATCTGCATTTATATTTATTTTGGTAAGATACAAAATCTACCCAGGTAAAATCATGTCAGTTCATTTTACGTTCAGTCGCCCTTTTATCCATCAGAATGGGCAGTAATGGCATTGAAAAAAAAGACCTTCTATTCAGTGTGCGTGTGTGTTCGTGAACAAATATCAAACATGTGTCTCACGTGTACTAAATTATAGCTAATTCATGTTCTACTATTGTTATACCCTCTGAACCTGCCAGCTGGTGCTAATTATCTACTGCATGGCATTCGGGGATATCTATCGCATTATAAACGGATACGACGACTGTGCCAACGTGTGTGGCCGCACCAATAAACCCGATAAGGATCTCTCGTGCAAGGTAAGGCCGTCAAAACCGTGTCTTGCAGCTACAGCAAACCTTCTAATTAGCTGGTGTTGGCAATGAAGTTTGGTTTATTGTTTGTAGTAATTTAATTTGTTACACTATTACTAAATAAGCAATCAAATTTCCCACAGGGTTCGGATCGAACCGAGAAAAAATACCTGCTGGTTGAGTCTTCTGGAGTCTCTTCCGATTTACATCGCCAGTGCGTTTCCCGATGTGAGGACATTGAAGGATAGTAAGTAATACCATCTAAATGTCACAATCATTTTTCGCTGCGAATCAAATTCAAGCAAAGGGAGCTTTCCTAAACCACGTGGTCATTTTGTAGTCAGCTTATCAAGTTAAAGCAACAGGATGATTAGCGTATTTCCAATATCGAATTCCCGTTTTCGGAATACTTTTTTTTAGTCTTAATAATTCTGTATGGTATTAGGATTATGATCGATATGTATATTTGGTAGGTATCATCTTGCGGAGCAAAAATTTATGGGGAGCTTTATTCTTCCTTCATTACAAATTCGCCTTCGTTTTCTGTTCCATGTTCTTTTGGCAAGCTTACATACATTTCTTCTCCCTTTTCTAAATGACCACTTGGTTTCCGGAGCGATCTCAAACGATCAGATTTGATTGCTCGGCAAACACCTTGGTTGACTTGTAACCATGCAACTCCACCTGTTTAAAGCCGGTGGAAACGCATTGTATCGTACATCAGAGAAATTAATAACAACTATTTTTTCATAGCAAACCCTTCCTTAACCGATGCATCCGCAAGGAGAATCCAGCCGACGACGTGGCAACTCGCACCGGTTTGCGGAACTACTTCCAGGAGGTATCGGAGGACATCGAGTCGTGCTACATGGAGATGCTTTGGCTGTGCGTCGTAGCTTTTGTGTTCTCGCTGCTCACGCTGGTGCTGCTGCGGTTCCTTCCCGGGCTGATAGTTTGGCTGGTTCTGCTGGCCGTCGTGGTCGTGTGTACCGTGGGAACCCTCTGGTTGTGGCTGAAGTGGAACTTCGAAATCGATCAGATGTCGAAAAACGCGGGCGATGGTGCCAAGATGAGGATTAACAACTATCTCTACTATGCAATCGCTGCTACCGTCGCGACGATTCTTGTGTACCTGGTTATACTGGTAATGAGAAAACGGATCAAACTAGTCGTGCAGCTTTTCCGCGAAGCGGGAAAAGCTATTGCCAGCATGCCCTTTCTGCTGATCGAACCCGTATTGGTATGACAAAAAAGTAATTACATTAGCTTAATTGCTACAGTCTTTCTACTTTTAGACCTTCATTTCCATAGCGGTTGTTATCACTTTGTACGTGTATTTCACTATGTGGATCGAGAGTTCGGGGATGCTGACGATGGAGAACAATCAGAGCGCAAAGTACATAAAGGACTCGACAATGCTCTTCACCCGGTGGTACAATCTGCTAGCGTTTTTCTGGTTCTGCCAGTTTATCATTGGCTGTCAGCACATGGTCATCGCTGGTGCCGTAGCCTATTGGTTTTTCTCGAGAAACAAATCAAATCTCCGGAGGCCAATTTCGAAAAGCTTTGGCAACTTGGTTCGCTATCATATGGGCACCGTTGCCTGCGGATCGTTTGTGATCGCGCTCGTGCAGTTTTTACGCGCCATGCTGAAAGCGTTGATGGTGAGTCTTCTCCTAAGATTCTTAAATTAGAGTAATCGATTAGAGAATTAATTTCAGTGCTACGTTCGCGAGCATCAGAATAAGGTTGCGAACTGCCTCCACGACTGCTGCCAGTGTTGTCTGAAGTGCTTCGAACGGTTCCTGCAGTACCTCACTCGTAACGCCTATATCATAACTGCGATTCATGGAGATCCGTTCTGTAAGGCTGGTAAAAAAGCGTTCAGTATACTGTCCAGCAATGCGCTGCGGGTTTTCGCAATTAATTCCGTGGGAGATTTCGTGCTGATCCTAGCGAAAGTATTTGTGGTTGCTGTTACCTGTCTGATAGGGATGGAATTGATTCAGAAGAAGGCAGGTCTGCACCATCCTTACGTGCCGATCATTTTGGTTGGGATCTTTGCCTACTTGGTGGCACATTGCTTCATGACTGTGTACGAGGTGAGTTCGATCACTAATTTTGTGTGCGAAAGTTTTTGAATATCATCTTCCTCGCAGATGACGGTGGACACAATATTCCTATGTTTTTGTGAAGATTGTGAAATCAATGACGGCATCAGCAAACCGTACTACATGTCCCGAGGGTTGATGGAATTTGTACAAAACTCTAAGAAAGCGTTGGCGATACATGACCATCGAATCGCCAGCTCGCTGCGGGAGGGAAAGGCATGGACTGATGAAGGAACGAACCAGAAGCAGACCAAAACTATTTCGGAAACCGTAGACTGATAAGGGTTTTTTTTCTGAAGTTTCTTGTGCTTTTGCATTTTTTATTTCTTTTCTAAGCTTTTATTCGATTGAATGTGTGCTGTGAACTTTATTGCTTAAGCATAAATAAAAGTATCTAATCTGATTTTACCTAGCTTGTGTACACATTCTCTATTTCAATTCCGAAATCATAGAGCAAAATGACAGCTTTTTTTTAACTATTTTTCATTTGAATGAGATTTTCAATTGTGCACTGAACGAGAAACCCCAGAAAAATCATGGTAAAAGAATCATACCTGTATAATCTCTATCTCTAGTCTCTAGAATGTTGCGTTAATAATACTTTAAAATCTGGCAGAGTTAAAATATTTAAGCAAAAATATAGAATGTTTTGAAAGTAAAGTATATGTGTTTAGTCAACTCACCCTTTCAGCCACAGGAAACTGGTCTCGAATGATTCTCTGGTCACTTCGAACTAATCTTCGGGTTTGTAATGAAAAATGAACTCAATTTACTTTCTGTTCGGGTTAAATAAGTATTGATTTATTTACCTCTAGATCCGAATTCTTCGAAGCACTTTAATTGCACTGCTTCGGAATTTGTTCCGTCGTCTACGAAAATCAGCAGAAAAATTATATTCCAACACATTGCCCAATAAATATTAAACGGGACACAAACACTTATGGTTCTTACAATGTAAAAAAATTTTACCTTTTTTACCGACCGGTTTCGGGTAAGCTGTTACCCATCTACGGGGCGATGTCCAACTAATTAGTAGGAGAGAGTTACAATTTCAGTTTGGTGAGGTGGAAGAGAGGCGATAGTATGGGAGCATCATCCTCGTTCATAAGCGGCTGTTCCGATGTCATGATATGCATCGACTCCCATGCATTAAGTTGCGACGATTTCCTAATATTTTTCAAAATTTTCGCGTTGTCCCAATCGACATTGTGTTGGAGGGAGATAGCATGACTTGCCACACTTGACTCGTTGGCTCGTTTGTTGGCCACAGCTTTCTTATGCTCTTTTAAACGAACTTTGAACTTGCGCCGTGTTTGGCCAATGTACACAGCTGCACAATCCTGGCATTCAATTTTGTAGATTCCAGACTTCTCATTAGACGGAATTTTATCTTTCGCGTTACACAAAAGATCACGTAGTCTGTTTTCACTTTTGTGAGTTACGTGGTAGCCGTGCCTTTTAAGGGCGTTTTTGATCCGGTTTGTAACTTTTGCGTAGAATGGCATGCTGATCCTCTCTAAATTTTCTTTTTCTGGTTGCAGAGTGGTGACTTCGCGTTTGTGTTGTTTCCGTTCGTGTGTGCGGATAATTTTTTCCACAAAATCTTCGTCATATCCGTTTAACTTGGCCGCTTTTTTAATTTTTTCCTTCTCTATCGTGTACTCATCTTTCTCCATCGGTACACTAACAAGGCGATGGGCCATGGAGTGAAAAGCCGCTTGTTTTTGGGCTCCACAATGGTTAGAGTCCGAAGTGATGTACCGGTCCGTGGATGTTGGTTTCCGGTAGATGCCAAATTTTAGCGAGTTGTCAGATTTCCTAGATATGATCAAATCTAGGAAGGGAAGTTTTTTATCCACTTCCTGTTCTACGGTGAATGTGATCGTCGGATGTCGAGTATTTAGCAGCTCTAGTGTTTGTTCTAAATGACGTTCTTCTACGATGGCAAAAACATCATCGACGTACCGCTTCCACACGCGGGGAAAATTTTTTTCCTCTTTCAATTTACCCTCAAAATCACTCATAAATAACTCCGCTAAGAGTGGCGACAATTTGCTGCCCATACATAGACCAAATACCTGCCGGTAAAATTTCCCCCTGAAGGTGAAGAAATTTTGGTCCATAGCAAGTCATGCTATCTCCCTCCAACACAATGTCGATTGGGACAACGCGAAAATTTTGAAAAATATTAGGAAATCGTCGCAACTTAATGCATGGGAGTCGATGCATATCATGACATCGGAACAGCCGCTTATGAACGAGGATGATGCTCCCATACTATCGCCTCTCTTCCACCTCACCAAACTGAAATTGTAACTCTCTCCTACTAATTAGTTGGACATCGCCCCGTAGATGGGTAACAGCTTACCCGAAACCGGTCGGTAAAAAAGGTAAAATTTTTTTACATTGTAAGAACCATAAGTGTTTGTGTCCCGTTTAATATTTATTCGCGAGTTCTTACGTTGCACTAAAATTTAAAATTTAAAGTGAAATGATGATCACGATCACTAAGTGCTTTCGCCTTTATGGCCAATTAATTATGAAGAAGAGAGTTCTATTGTTACATATTCGGTTCCTTACTCGCTGTAAAAGAAAAGATCTTGTACCGAATTTTATAACTTTATTTTATTAATTTGTTGAATATTTCAAACATGATTCTCAGTAGATGATGTGCCAAGAATAAGTTTCCAAGGAATATAGTTTGTTGAAATAGGGTCCATGCTTGCATCAAGAATGCGTCTTCCACTTTCACGGACTGGAACTTTCCATAAAATATTTCCATTCTAATTATTGAACGTAAGCGTACGCCTGTCTGGAGACTTACGGGGCATGATGTGCACTTTCTTCAGATTTCGGATGCTGCACTAAACAATTTTCGCCACCAGAAGAAACCATCCTCCGCTAGATTTCCAAGAACGTCATCATCTACCGCCTAAGGCTCTACAAATGCTTTTGTTACTTGTGAGCTTTTCTGCTTTTTTTATTGGACTTTTTTTTCCTTTTTTTGCAGTTTTCAATAGTAATAAATTATTATGCTTGCAAAGAATAAACGCCTATTAACTCCGAACTTACACCTTATTTATGCGACACTAGTAGTTGCGTTGATATCGATTGAAATAGATTAAATGGTAGCTGTTGGTTTTTTTTCGTATAAGATTATAACTCCAGTTATACTATCTGTACTAGTACATGTATTATAATCATTGTTTACGTTACTCTTCTATAGGTATAGTTTCTATGTGTTACATTGTGGTTATAGGGAGTCTACAAGAAAAATCCACCAATTTAAAATATGAATTAAGAGAAAAAAAACAATGAGCGTGAGCATATAAAAATATTCTTCTCTCTGCTATATTTTTCCAGTGGGTCGGTATACCGATCAGTTGGTTTAATAACTTCTGCTTTGCGTTGTGGGAGGCTTCGAAAAGTTAGCTGACTACTAGTTCACATATTGTTCCAATTCTGTGAGTAGGTATGTTTCAGTGATTTTGCAAATCATGCTTTGGTTTGTTTTTTTTTTTGATTGTTTTTTTTTGCCAAGAAAATTTTCGAATTATGTACTTTCTCGTTTCATAGTAATTTATACCGTGAGTTCGTTAAATATTTTTTGCTTTACCAATTTGAAAATCACTTTGATTTTGTTTTGAACGTTAAATATTAGTTTGATTCAAATTTAAACAAAATATCTAGCTAATTTTTTTTGTTTTTTTTACTCGTCTGTCTTATTTTATGATCCAATTAGTTCGTACAAACGAGTGATATTTCTACTCTAGGATGTATCTTTAAAATATATCCAGTTGATAGCACTCTAGCGATATAAGGCGAAACCATTTCTATAAGTAGGTGCAATATTTGATCCTGCAGTGAGCTGCGTGGGGCTCGAATATTTATATTTTTTATCATAGTTAATTTCAATACATGTGCGATTTTGATGTATTTTACGTATTTCAGAGAAAAAAAAAACAAATAACATAATCCGAAATAGTAGCTTATTAAAATAATTGCAAATATAATACATTGCTGATTGATCCCTTAGATATAATCATACTCGAATAAGATTCACCGCTAATAATATAAACCACTTTTTAGAGCCCCACGCGGCAAACTCTATCGAAAAGCACGATATATGTAGTCACTATGATAAGAAACAAAATCTGCTAACGAAAATTAGATATATTTACAAAACATTCGACTTAATCGAACGCATTTCCTTTCAAATCATGCTATAAAACAATTCTAAAGTAGTTCAATTTTATTTTTCGTTTCTTCAGGAAACTGTCCTTTGTGTACCTTCGAAATTTCTAGTAAAATGCTTTTTTTTCTCGTATCGACGAAGACATAAACATCGAAACAATTTTAGAAGCCTGTACTAAGATTAAATTTTAGGTAATTTATGAGCTACTACGAGCGGATTTTCACGCTCGAGAATTTTCTTGCCGTTCAGCTTGAAGTCGTACGAACAGTTATGTGCCTCAGCATACCGATGCTGGGCACAGAATATTTTCTCACAATGACACCTCATAATCATGATGACACCCAACTTGCGGTTGCACTGCGCACAGCGCAACTTTTTCGACTTCAGCGGCTCGGCTGGATGATGAATTTTTGCGTTTCTGTTCGGGGATGGTTGCCCGTCTAGGGGGGCAACTCTAACCTTAAGCGGAGGTAGTTCTGTAACGTCTAGATCATCTAGTTTGGTACTAACCGTTTGATCCCCACCATCGACGATATGATGTATCGTGGACAAATGGTTCGCTCCACTATCAGTGAGTAGGTCATCTGCTTCAGGAAAGTTTAACTGAGTTTTAAGTAGTAATTCTTCTTGTTGCATTAGATCAGGTAACAATAAACTAGGATTGTTTGGTTTTTGCAACATTTTTGAGGAGTTGGCGTTTCGACTACTTCCACCAATATTTATATACTCGGCGCTATCAAAGATATCACTGGTATCGATTTCGACAAAGTCGTCGAAAAACGAATCTATATTGAAAAGGCTTTCGTCCGATGGGAAATAGTAGTTTGCGGCGGAATTGGAGTTGTTAAACGGCGACGAGGTGTTATTGAAAGGAGAACAACCGTGCAATGTTCGATTTCGATGATTCAGATCATTCAGTGATGGCATTCGGTTACTGCTACCACTACCACTATGGCAACTGCCACTGTGCTGACTGCTGCTGGTTTGAGTGTTATTGGTAATGTTACTACTGCTACTGCAAGCGCCGTTTTGGTGAATGTTTCCACCGGAACAGCTCAGCCTCGAAAACCTGTATTCGAAATCCGTGAAACTGTCGTCTACAAAATTTGTGCCACTCTCATTACTGCTGTTCAAATCGGAATCGGCAATACTATCTAAATTACTAATACCCGGCAACAGCTGGCCTGCACCCTGTTGACACCTCAAAATATCACTACCGTCTCCATTCTTCATCGAGAACCCTTTGTATCGATTCAGGTTTTCGTAACTTCTAACATACGCAACGTGGTCATTGTTTCTGTGCTTCAACAAGGGCGACAGCTCTGCATTGTCCCCGGTTCCAGTCTTCTTTTTGGTGGTGGTGTTTACACATTCCAGCTCAGAGGTTGAGCTAGATAAGCCCGCGTCGTTCAGGTTGGTGTAACCCCGTCGGTATTGTGACGGAATCGCATCCAAGCGGGACAACTGCGGCACTAGATTGCAATTAGTCCCTCCAAAATTGTTCAGCAGTGTTGGACTGCTGCCGAACGTTTTGCGGAATTCGTTCAAATCGATCGATTTGGATTTGTTGGCCTGATTCTTATAGATCAGATCCGATATGCTAAACAAATCATCTTCGTCGGAGGAAATCGATAAATCACTGTGAATGAATCCATTGGATGTTCTAGAAATAGAGGCCTGCTCTTCTTCCTTCTGTTTATCGCCAATCCCCGACCGACCTACATAATTATTTACAGAATCATTAGAAACGGCATTCCAGTGATTGATTTCTAAGTTCGAAACTGCCGGCAGTCTGAAAATAGATCCTGCGCCACCGTTGCTATTGGTACTACTATTGCTACTGCTACTACCACTATTATCACTAGCTTCTTTCTCTATCAGTCCGTTGTTGATGAACTTGAGCTCCAACTCGTTGATCCCAAGATCTGAGTGGTGATGGTGATGTCCAATGCCACCATAGTGCGGAGCCCAGGTACCACTATTCGGGGCTCCACTTCCGATGCTGCCACCGATCGTGGCGGTCGCTGCAGTAGTAGCGGTAGCAGCCGCCGGTGGCGGGTGTTCATACAACTGCAGTAAGGAACTGGATGCTAGTTTGGTCTTTTCGTTGCTACTGGTTTTCGCTATATTACCGGGAGCCAACGTGGCCGCATTCTCCGGCAGCTCGGCGCTGTCGGCATTCTGCAGCTTGGCAATGGAATTAAAATTTTTCGGCGATTCGCCACGCAACGCGACGGTCTCCAGCTGCGGGTAGGAGCTGTGAAAAGATTCCACCGGTGAATCCTCGCGAATTAGCAACTTTGGCAGCTCGTAGGTGCTGTTGTCTGCGGATAGAAACAGTAAAATCATAGGTTACATTGTATTCTTTGAAATCACAAAACGAAGAAAAAATATATTATACAGTTTACATACCGTCCGAGGTTGACTTGTACAGTGTTCGAAAGGTTTTGTCCAGTGTGCCGGTGTTGGTAGCTTTATCGAAAGCCAGCTCAGCCGAAGCAAAGCCAGTATCCTTGTTGAACATGCTTTCCGCTAGCAGATTTGTACAGTCTCCCCCGCCTCCCGTTGTGGTGGTCGCGGTTGCTGTCTTCATTCGGTGGTTAGCCATCGTAACATCATAGTCTCGGATAAACTCGTCGATGTTTTTCAGCGAACTATTGTCCAGCAGCTTGGCGGACGCGTGGTGGTGCGTTTTCTTGGACACCATTTTGTTCAGAGCGTCGTGGGAAATAGTGCGCAACTTGGATGGAGTATATTTGAGTAGTTCGATAATATCATGGAGTGATGCAGACGATAGTTGGTGTTGGGATTGGCTATTATTGTAGGCGCTACGGCTGCTCCCGGTGGGGTCTGAATCTGTTCGGTTAAGAATTCCGTTGGAGTGAAACGACAATGAACGTTCGAGCCTGCTCGAATCGTGGACAGTCATATCATGGGCGGATACGTCTAGATTTTTAGCACTGATGGTTTTGAAGGAACGATTACGCTGGAGATTCTCACGGATCTGTGAATGGCGGTCCAGCTCCGCCTGGCGAGAGAGAGCCGTATGAAAATTCTGATAGGACGTGATATGCGGCAAAAACGGGTCTCGTCTAGATTGTGCATGATTGGTAGCCTGCGACATGGGTCTCGGGTGGTGGGGAACGGCCGAACCTATCGGACCAGCCGAAAAGGTGGGACGAGTGATGGGTGTTCTCTCCTCTTTGAGGATAACATCCTTTTCTAGTTGAGCAACGATAGGCGCATTGGCATGTTTCATCTTTTTCATGTTCAGCTTGGTCTTGATTTGGGTTAGTTTCTGCAATAAACAATAGCAATTAAAATTACGTTTCTTTCTCGCACACAAAGAAACAAACCTCCGCAGTTATTTTATCATCTCGTTCCTTCTGAGTTTCCCGTTCTAATTCCTCGCTATCGATGTCACCATCGGTTTGATGGCCTACAACGCGTGATATTTTGATGTTATCGGAAACTTTCTCCGCACGTACCTTCATCAGGCGATGGATGTTTTTTCTGTTCACCAGCAGTTTCAACCCGGGTGTTTTGAAATTAGCTGCGTCTTGCCTGCAAACAAAGAAACAATAATTACTTATAAACCTCACAGCTGGTCATTATAAATCTACTAACGGGCAGAGAGTGAAAAGTGATTACCCTCGTACTGTTGGCAATTCGATAGAACTATTTAAAACAAAAGCTGCGAAAGCACCCAGTTAAAGTAATTAAGACTACCAGTTGCTGCAAAAACTCAGTGTCAGAGAAATACCGTCTCTTCTGGAACCTATTGGTACTCCCGGTTGTAGTACTACAAAAGCAACTTTTTTGCTAGAACAGTTTAGAAGCTTATGACGAACATTCTTCAGCATAAGAAAATGAAAAATACGTCCATATCTCTTATTGACACAGAAATGCACTGCGAAATGGAATGTTCTACTTATCGTCTATACATAAGACCGAGGGCACGAGCGGAGCAGACAGCAAGGGAAAGAAAATATGAGCAATGATGGTTACGCGCGGGATCGTTTATCACACACATTCCACAGTCGCCGTCGTCGTCGTCGTCTATGCAACAAACGGTGCGCGATGGTTCATACGTGAACCGGGAAAACACAATAAAATCAATTAACAGATCACGTAACACCCAGCCGGAGGTTGATTTGATATCTCAAAGAGCCACTTGGCATACCGCACATACATCCTCAGACTTTTTTTGACATGTGAATAAAAACTGTTTGTGCGCTGTGTGTGCCACTAATCCCTGATGGCACAAACAGAGTGACATTGCAGGATAAACGAGCTATATCTGCATTTGAAATTAAAACTATTTCAAGTATGTGTGCGCTGTATGCCTCAATGCCTGGACTGAGAGGGCACATGACGATGACGACAATCAACTAGCTGAGTGTTTATGTAGTCTCATAAGATTTCTCGCTCGCTGTTTTTTTTTTTTGTTTTCGAGAACCGGTCACTGGTCAATATTGTTGGCTGCTATTTTTAGCCAACTAATAGATTGGAAACAGAAATAACTCGAAGCAATATTTTACGACAAGCTGCATGCAACTGAACGAATGGAAGGATGAATACTTTTTTCATCCGACCAAAGTTTCGTGAGGTTCACGCGAGTTTCAGTAGGTTTGACCATGATATATAACATCGTGAAAAACTGGAGTTGTCTTAAAAAAATAACTGTGATGATCATGTCGTGATAAGTATCAAAATAATATGTTGAAAAACCTTTGTTAGCAATATTCTAACTTCTAATATGAATATAACTTTGTCCCGTTCGTGGCATCAAATTCCAAGAGCGGCACTTCCAATGCATCGTGACTCAATGAATTACTAGAATGTCGTCCTCTGCTTACTTTACTCAGAGCTGTGTGATATATAGCTGGTTATGCCTCGCATTTGATGATTCAGCCATTAGCTCCGGGTCAGACGCTGTTGTATACCGCCCCCAACATGGGGACACACCCGCGTACGATCAGGGGGATATCAGTATACGATCAAAGTTATCACGGGGGGTTGGTTACCCGATCTCCACTAGTTACTCGTATCCCGGTCGAAGGTTGAGATAGAAGTTACTGAACAGAGGTGACACGTGTCCTGTCATTTCCTAAGTTGAAGAAACAGATGGTCTACTGGACTTGCGAATCCAATATGTCCATTATTTGTGGTGCTTCTCCGGTATTCTCGCTGGAGCTTCAGAAATTCCAAATTCTTTCAGGAGTAGCTGAAGCGGAAGGTGTTCTCGTTTGGAACAAGACGGTTGCATCTGTCCATTGTATCAAGGCCCCAAATCGATTGGCATGCGATCCCGCATCTTCTACAATCGTCAAGAAGAACGTTGTTCGTGAAGAATGTTGTTCGAACCTTCACGTTCGAACATTCTTTTTTTTGCCCAGAAACATGCATTCTTTATGTAAATTTTGTACGTAATCGTCCAAATGTTCTCTTTATGGCACCATGCACGCGATTCAACGACTTGTTCTGCTTCTGGTTGAATTGCAGTTGCTCTACTGGTGTTTGATGAGTAGATCCAAATGTGCCGAATTTTTCGACCAAACATTGCTTCGGCTGGAGACTTTCTGAAGCTTTCTCTTTCATCTTTTTCGAAGCGTACACAAACCGCTCAGCCTGGCCTTTAGATTGTGGATGATAAGCCAGTATATTGGTATGTTTAATCCCTTTTTGTTTACAAAACAATGCAAACAATTGTCAATTACATTGGTTAAAGGAAGTCCGAAACGAGCTATTGATTCTCGAACAATGTGAACAATGCTCATGAGGAGTTTGTGCAATAAATTTCCGGAGTCAAAGCGTCTAATATCACTAGACATTTTTTTCCTTGAATAGGTCCAGCATAATTCATGTGAACTCGAGACCATGGCGTTTGCGGAATGAGCCGCGAAAAAAAGGGTTGTCTTGACAAGAGACTCAGCAACAACAACACAACGGGAACATTTCCATATCGTGTCAAATAAATGTTGTGTGAACAAAAAAAAAATTTCCATATCGGTATTGATGTTTGGCCAAAATATATAACTTCGCACGATAGCTTTCTTTCGTTCTCTCCCAAGATGTCTTGCATGTAACTGCTTGTCACAAAACGTCAGGAATAAGGATTCTGTCGAGAAACATGATGCATTCACCCGATCAAGTGATTCCCTGCGGCTCTTGGCAGTCTGTACCTCCGCCGGAAATGTTGTTTCTGACCATTTGTTCTGAATCTGCTGACAAATCTTCTGTAGAGTTTCTTCCTTTTTAGGTTTTATTCGAAATCAATTCACTTGAAATGGGGAAATTTGAAAAAGATGCCATTTGAATACATGCGATGCTAGCTTCCAGCTGAGTACTTGCAATAATGTACTCTTCATCTGGTCTGCGATGCGGTTGAGTTGAAGTGAATCTTGAATTTGTAAAGCAACAAAGCTCATCGTTGTTCTCGGTTTGTTGTATGAACGGTGATTCTTTTCTTGGAACCGAACATGGAAATGAGTGGCTTATGATCCGCCTGAACAACAAATTGTCGTCCGAACAGCATCTAATGAACCTAGGTGACTGCAAATGAGAGCGCTAACGGCTCCCATTTACCCTTACTGTATTTTTTTCTCTGTTGGTGTCATGGTTCCAGATTCGTGACCTACTGCCTTGATAGC
Organism: Wyeomyia smithii; assembly: GCF_029784165.1. Lineage (NCBI taxonomy): Eukaryota > Metazoa > Arthropoda > Insecta > Diptera > Culicidae > Wyeomyia > Wyeomyia smithii. The sequence continues at coordinate 245,973,964 of NC_073696.1, forward strand.
ACCATCCGGGAAGCGATGGAACAGAACTAGGTCCACATCTTCTTTATGCATTAGAAGACCGAAGAATGATAGCGAGTTGAAAATTTTGCCTGAATTTGTTAAATGATTGCTGACACACCGGTAACCAGCTCCATTTTAACATCCTTTTTCAGAAGTTGGCCGTCAAAGTGTACCGTAGTATTAACAGCTTCCAGAGTTGAACGTTATGTTGGAATATCGCAGGGTGCTGGCGTTATAGTTTGAATTTTCACCCCGGTTCTGATGCCTTGTTGATTGGAGATGAACCCATGGAAAAGCTACTCTTCTGGATTTTCAAGGTAAATCCAAATTGCTTGATTCGGTCGAACAATTGGTCAAGAAGCTGGATGTGCTCCTAGGTTGTGTTGCTCGCTACAATGATGTCTAATAAGCCACTAGTGGTGTTTAGTCCAGTGATCGTATTATCGACGATTTCTTGTAATGCACCTAGAGCAGTTTTCACACCTGAAAACAGCCGGTTTAATTGAAGAAGACCCTTGTGTGTTGATGTTCAAAATTTTCCGAGACGCCAGCTCAACATCAACTTGAAGATAAGCATCTATAAGGTCGATTTGGCTGAAAACTTTCTTGTTGGCTAGTTCAGCGAAGATGTCTTGTGGAAATGGTAACGGATGCTGATGTAGTCCTAAAGCCGAAATAATCTGCGCAGGTCCTCACTGCTGCCTTTCATGGTACCGGACGTTGCTGACGAAAACCTGATTTTGTACCGAGACTTGTTTTTTAGTGCAGAGACCACATTGTGCTAGTCAGCATTCGTATGACTCTGACTTAGTCCATTGCACACGGCGTTACTTGGAACATCTCATAGACGAAACATTTCAATCCATTCAATACCAAAAAGACATATATCTGGCACTGGTGTAACGGAGCATCGTCCCCTTTTCGTGCTCCCCTTGAGTGTAACGTCACAAAAGCCTCACGGGTAAGAACAACATCTTGTCCATTAACATTTACTGCGTTGACTGATGGACATCGTCCTGATGGCGAACCGAGCTGCTCGGGAATAATCGTGATGTCCGAGACACGGCGTTCTAGAAACATCATCGGGTTGGTCACTGGCTTTTGTATTCGGAGACTTGCTTGAGTTTGATTGGTTCACTGCACATACTGATGGTTTCATATTATTCTGTTCTTGCAGCATAATCGTATTCCGTTTCAAATTGATTAGCAGTTGACATTTGTCTGCACGTGTGTGTAGTATAGCGTCATTCCAGCGTCCAGCAAGGCCGTTTTGATTTTAGACAAGAGTATTGTACGAACATCGGCGTCATGGTAAGAATTGAGCCCGCGCACAAACATAAGGCATTTGAATTGATTTTGTGGAATCTCTGCTAACTCGAAATCTTCATATTTGTTATTGACAAAGCCGGCATACTTGTAGAAATCGTCGAATGAACTTTTCGATACCTGAAGACACATGCAAGATTGAATAATGAAGTCTGTCTCTCGAATATTAACTTGAGAGTAGAGTTAAGTAGTTCTCTCAAAGGTTTCGTATTTTGGTTTCGAAGTTGTCGACTAAACGAGTTCCATATACCAAAACAAATGAAATCAGATGGAGCGTTGTCTGGTGACTCTGATTGGTAGGACAGAACTTCCCATCTCACGATTTTTACAAGATGAAGCCTGGCTTTGTTATCTGTACGCAAATGTATGCAGTCATCGCATTATAATAAAATGAAACAACAAGCATTCTAGTGTAGGGACGTTGAAATACCGATACTAACTTGGAATCGATTCTTTTACTTCCGATACTCGATACTCTGTTTAAGCTCTAGGGCAAAACCAAGATAAGATTACTAATCATTTAGTTATTTAGTAGATTTATTACTGAAATTTATCGCTCCACCTTGATTAACCCCAATCAAGTGTGTTCCCAAACCTACAGCAAGAAATACATTGCGAAAATAATCTCGCCGCCACATCGATAATGAGCACCCAAATTCCAACTCATCAGAGGAAAAATAAAGAAAACAGATATTTTTTTCAATTCGTACTACAGTGTTTTATTTTACTTGATATAGGGTTACTTACCTTACCAATCAGACGAGAGCCGTGGTGGCTCGTGCTGTATCATGAATTTGACGCTATGTTGCTCGGTTTTGGGCTGTGTTTTGCCAGTTCCCCAGGCGTCTCATCATCCGCAAGTCTCCTTCGATCTGGTCGAGCAATCGTGCACGCTGCGCCCCTCTATTTCTGGTGCCGGTAGGGTTGCTGAAGAGAAGTGATTTCACAGGGTTGTCGTCCGGCATCCTTACGACGTGACCGGCCCACCGCAACCTATTGACTTTCGCCAGGTGTGCAATGAGATTCTCTCCAAGCAGCGCGTGCAGTTCGTGGTTCATGTGCCGTCGCCATTCTCCGTCGTCCGTCTGTACTCCACCGTAGATAGTCCGCAGCACCTTCCGTTCGAAAACTCCAAGAGCGTTAAGGTTCTCCGCGAGAAGCGTTGTTGTCTCGATCCCGTAGAGGACTACTGGTCTTATCAGGGTTTTGTACAGCGTCAACTTCGTGCGTCGTCGCACTTGATTCGATCGAAATGTCTTCCGAAGTGAAAAGTAGGCACGATTTCCTGCCTGGATGCGTCTCTGGATCTCTTTGCTGGTGTTATTGTCGGTGGTCACCAGTGACCCCAAATACACGAATTCATCGACCACCTCAAGCTCATCACCGTCTACAGAGACTTGAGTTGGGAGGCTGATGTTGTTCTTCTTGGAGCCTCTCGCTCGCATGTATTTTGTTTTCGACGCATTTATCCGCAGTCCGATCCGTCCAGCTTCGGCTTACAGTCGGGCGTAAGTTTCCTCCGCCGTCGCAAAGTTACGTAATATGATGTCGAAGTCATCCGCGAAGCCCAGAAGCTGAACAGACCTTGTGAAAATTGTGCCCCTTGTGCCGATGCCCGCCCTCCGGATCACACCCTCAAGGGCGATGTTAAACAGCAAACAGGAAAGTCCATCACCTTGTCTCAACCCTCTGCGCGATTCAAAGGGACTCGAGAGTATCCCCGAAACACGCACGTAGCACATCACTTGCGCCATGGTGGCTCTAATCAGTCGAGTCAGTTTATCCCTGACCCACGAACCTCCTGGTTAAAGGTGATAGACGACGGAAAAGGATCTGTTAGAGTATTTTGTAGACGGCATTGATAAGCGAGATACCGCGGTAGTTGCGGCACTCCAGCTTGTCGCCCTTCTTGTAGATGGGACAGACGACTCCCTCCATCCACTCGTCTGGCAGTTTTTCCTCCTCTCAAATCCTGGAAATGACCCAGTTCAGCGCTCTAGCCAGCGCCTCTCTTCCATGTTTCAAGAGCTCGCTCGGCAGTCTGTCTTTGCCTGCGGCTTTATTGTTTCTCAGCTTCCCGATCTTACGAAGAACTTCATGAATATCGGGGGCTGGTACTCGGTCATCCGCTGCTGGTGCTCCTAGGTCAGTTCCTGCTCCGCTTCTGTTTACTGTTTCGCCATTCAGGTGTCCATCGAAGTTCTTCCACCTGTCGACCACCTCGCTGGCATCCGTGAGAAGGTTCCCATCCGCGTCGTTTCACATGTCGGCTTGCGGTACATAGCTGCTCCAGCTCCTCATGTTCACGATCCTCTTGCTGGCGCTTCTTTCGTCTGAGAATCGTGGTCATGTCGTTCCGTGCCCGTTTGTAATTGGCCTTGTTCTCTCTCGTTGACCTGCCCAGATATATCGCCCAGGTCCGGTTCTTCTCATTCACCGCTGCCTCGCACTCCCCGTCATACCAGTCGTTTCTGCCACTCGGTGCTTCTTCTCCTAGTGTCGCCGTTGCGGTCTCCCCGATAGCCGTGCGAATGCTGCACCAGCCGTCTTCAAGAGGCAATGCGCCCAGCCCCCCCGCCGTGGGTGGCACCGCTTCAAGCTGTTGCGCGTATTCCTCCGCAGCCTGGGAGTTCCGGAGCTGCTTAATGTTGATCCGCGGGGTTCGGCGGTGTCGCGCGTGGTATACGGTCGACAGTTTTGAGCGCAATGATACCGCAACTAGGTAGTGGTCCGAGCCAATATCCGCACCGCGATAGGTACGTACGTTTGTAATGTCTGAGAAGAACCGGCCGTCGATGAGAACATGGTCAATTTGATTTGCTGTACGTTGGTCAGGTGATCTCCAGATGGTTTTGTGGATGTCCTTACGGAGAAAGAAGGTACTTCGGACTGCCAATCCTCGGGAAGCTGCGAAGTTTACGCATCGCTGGCCGTTGTCGTTCTTCACGGTGTGCAGGCTGTGCGGGTCGATCACCGGCTTGTACATTTCTTTCCCACCGATCTGCGCGTTCATGTCCCCGATGACAATCTTGATGTCTCAACGCGAGCAGCTATCTCCAGCTGTGCGTAGGACTCTTCTTTCTCAACATCGGGTCTTCCTTCGCGAGGGCAGTGCACATTGAGGATAGTGTAGTTGTAGAACCGGCCTTTTATTCTCAACAAACACAACCTGTCGCTGATCGCCTGCCACTTGATCACACGACTCTGCAGCCTGCCCAGCACTATAAAGCCGGTACCCAGCTCATTGGTTGTGCCGCCACTCTGGTAGTACTGTGCCCTGCGATCACAAATCCTCCGTACCTTCTCTCCTTTCCGGCAAAGCTCCTGGAGCGCAACTATGTCGAAGTGGCGGGGTTCTAGCTGATCCAGCAGAATCCGGTCGCCACCCGGAACATTCAGCGATCTACAGTTCCATGTACCGAACTTCCAATCGTCGTCCTTATTTCGTCGCCTAGGTCGTTGCCAATTGTTCCGGTCCGTATTCAATTCTTGATTGTTCGTAGTATTTTAATGTTCCGGCATGCTGCCTTACTAGGGCTGCGGATGCCTAGTCTCGCGACGGGGCTGCCGTCGTGGGTGTAGCTGCCGAGACGCCGCATTTCATAATTCAGCCGTCCGCTCCGGATCAGAACGCTGTTTGAGCCGCCCCTAACATGGGGAACAGACGCTCGGACAAGCTGCCCTCCTAGGAAAGCAGCTCCCCCTTTCTGTCAGCATACGACCAAGTTCCCACCGGTTTATCGATCTTCCCTTGGTTGCTCGTATCCCAGTCGGTACCACGTGGAGGTAGGGATAGGAGTTGCTGGGCATTATGCTTTGGACCACACTGGGGTCTATTTTATGCCAATTGGTACGGGAGTACTGCTAGTACGCACTGCCCAGCTGTTTACCAGGGTATCAGCCCTATTATCGTCCGGGTGGTTAATGAAGTCATAGAGAACTAATCTTTTGCAGGAAGATGCTCTGCATTATGAAGAACCATCATGCAAAAACTTAACGCTCTAGGACGTTATTTATCCCCTGACTATAATAGGTAAAACATGACGATAATAGAGCCGATACCAGGGCCGGATTTAGGTGCTGGGGGGCCCGGGGCAAATATTTTCGTTGAACACTCTTTTCTCAAAAAAATTGTAAAATTTTTAATTTTGAAATGGCCTAACGCTCCACGAAGGTGACGAGCAGCAAAAAAAAGGTCTCTACTCTGTCTTCACGTCTGGGCCAGGCCCGGGGCATTTGCCCCCTTTGCACCTCCCCCCCCCCCTCCCTCAAATCCGGGCCTGGCCGATACCCTACTACACGACGCTACTGTAATTGTGAGATACGTACTGTGCAAATAGCTCCGGGGATCAAAAAAGTTTGGATGCTTTTAACGAGCATAATCAGCGAAACATTTACAAGTTTTAGTTCAATAAGTGAAAAATAAAGGTTTAATTATTTTATACAACCCGAATATTTCTATCGGGAAATGAATTTGCAAAAACAGCAATAAGTTTTACTTTGAATAAGCCTGATATCGAACAACGATACCTTGCAGTATCGATACTTTTTTTCGTGATAATATCGGAGTATCAGCCCTGGCTTATGATACCAGTATCGATTCCAAGTATCAATGCTTTGTGATATCGCAACGTCCCTATTCTAGTGAGACGCTTTAATTTGAAGCATCAAACGCTTCCGAATGATTTACTCAAAATTACAACAATTTATCTCCTTTTAAATCGATTTCCAACAACTAGTGTCGCAAAAACAAGTTCAAGGACCACACTAAGACCAAGAAAACTGTTACATTTTGTTTTGTTATATTTTTACATAAGTAAAAAGTAAAAAGGTACAAAATCAATCATACTTTCTATTGTTTTATTGGAGAGTAACTTTTTTGAAGATTACGCGTACAAAAAGTTCGAAGATGAAAACTCGGTGATGTTGTTCGATGGCAACCTGTGTTAAGCACTTCCAAAGCTGTCCGAATCGCTTGGAGTTGACGAGGTTGAGAACCACTTATGTAGAGCATATCTACCATGAAAATTACTGCGTCATGGAGCCTTCCTACGCGAACCGAATGCGTTATGAATCTTATCTTCGAAGCAATCGTACATACTCGAAGCAACCTGATAGAATCAAAGTACAAATAACCTTTTCAATCTTTTTCATATTTTTTTCTCCTCCAATGGGTCAGTTGCTTTCTTAACAGAATACGCAATTGATAAGTTTAATCAACTCACCGTTATCACGAAAATGGAAGCATTTCTATGCGCTGACACTATTGAATCTTATTCATCACTGCCTATAATTGAACGTCGATATGCAAACAGCACATTTCCAATAGGGTTCTAATCTTAGGCTTCTCAATCTTCTGAGTTAAAACGCCCTATATGCAGTATAATATCCCCCAAGCAAAAGTCCAATTTGTCTCCCATAGAACATGATGAATATCTTTCTGTCTTTGTAATATAATTTGTAAAACCTTGACATGATCTCCGTCAGTTCGTCTGGAGAACCCTATTCGTGTAGGATTTGTATTAAATTCACAGCATTTCGGCTTGTGACTCTTCTTCCGGTAGTCTATTTTCAATTTAGAAGTCACTCAGTGCTTGTCACCCGTGCCGTACAAGCTTCCGAATTTCAGTTATTGTTCCTAAACAGACATTGTCCGAGCCGCCCTTGACCTCACATCTCTTAATTCACTGTTTGGTAAATTTGTGATTGTAGATGTTATACAATTGAAATAACATATTTTAACACAAAAGAATCATTCAACTTGCTAAATGACCAAGTTCTATTCATTTTGTTCAATATTTTGGCAAGTCACCGGCGTGCAAAAACCCATTAAAAATAATTAGAGAATTTCTTTTTTGTGATTTTAACCGCACATGCAGCTGAGTGTACCGCTCAAAACACAAAAAAAAAAACACTCTCCGACCCCCGAACCCAACTGCCGTACGTCCCTATTGTACTCACCTGGATAGCATGTCACTCATGTCGAACCAATTTTCATAGTCGGAAATGGTTACAACGCGCTTGGAAGAAATAGGTCCCCCTTTCATCCCCAGTACCAGCTTCAACCGGGAGCCATTCACCAGCGGGATATCCTTCATTTCCGTCGCATCGTTCAATTCTTTGTGATTGTACAGCAGATGCTGTTGATTAACCGGAATCCCTGCGAATAATTAAAACGGTGTTGAAAAATATGTTCAACTGTACGAAACAGGATTCAAAATAAATTTAGCAACCAAAAAAAATCTATCATATAAATTTTCCGTTTGAATATATTTAAAATTAAACGATTTGAATAAATCGTACTAATTTTTTTTCCGGCCTGTTGTTTGATTCGGCATCCTATGGTGCGCACTTTCTCTCTCGCGCGAATAAGCTACACGCGCCAAAGTTAGACGTGGCTCGACCTTGACCAGCGGGTTTTCGCTTGTGTTTGTGCACCCTGATACAGTGACCAGACAGATTCATTATCGCGAAAATCACACGATGTGCGGCGAGTCGAGTGGAATGTGGAATCCGTTTGATGGAATCATGATCACTATCATTTCGGCTGCAATTCAGTGCAAACAATCGACTGTGGCAACATCGCAAAAGTGAATTTGAATGTCCAGTCGAAACCACATGCACACACACGCGTACACACACAGTGACAGTTCGGACTGTTTTCAGTGGTAAACTCTTGGTTTTGACTTCAGAGAACTGGGTAATTTTGGACTATTTTGGGAATCGTTCAAAACAGAAAGAGCTAATTTGCTGCGTCCGGCGACAGCAGAGGAGCGCTCTGTCGTCATGTGACGGAAAATAACATTACGTAGTATTTGCATTGACTTGTTGCTATCGCTTCTTTGCGGTCGGTGTGGTGATAATTTCTTTTTTCCTGTCTGCCACTTCAGTAAATATGACCAATGGGTGACAAATGATAATGGCGCGATACCTAGGCTGGCTGCAACTGAAATGAGATTCTGATGAGCTGCAGCAGTTTGAGAGGTGTTGTTTGCATTGCAAACACCCGCAATTATTGGCTGACGCAATTAAGCCACATGCTTGAGATAGCTTCATATAGGTCGAGATAATTTATAGATTTGAAACTATTTCATTTTAATTTTTACGTGGAATCAGGGCATTGTAAACGCGGAAAATTTTTTCTTTGAAAATGTTGAATTGCTATCATCAAATGTTTTTAGACCAGATTGCGAAATATTTTCCTAAGAAATCTTACACAAGTTTCTGTGATTTTCAGTATGCTCAAATTTGGTAAATGTATAAATATCGGAGCATTACACCACTATTGGGCAGATAAAAACAAACTGGAAATTGTATGTGTAAAGCCTGTAGTACACTCTTTGACCGAGCGTCAAATATTTGTCACTTTTTGACAGATAAAAATTTGGTCAAAAATAATTATTTGTCACTCTCCAATTTTAACGTGGGGCAAACACGGGCAAACAACAACCATGATGTCAAATAAATTTGACCATTATGTCAGAAGGTCAAATATTTGACCATTAGACAAAGAGTGTACTACAGGCTTAACGTTTACAACATTTCATTATTCTTAACATTGCTCAGTACCTATATTATACGAAGGTTTAATTATAAAGTACATATCGGTAATGTCCATTTTATTTCAGCTAAATGTTAAAAAAAAATAAAAATCCATCAATATTTAAACTTGCTTGAGGTTGAGCTTGAAAAAAAGAGCAAAGCAGACATCAAAGGGACAGTAAACACTTGCCGGGTTTGTCGCTTCAAAGTTCCCTATTTCATGTAAACCATAGTGTTGGATGAAATAAATCAATAAATAAATAAATAAATAAATGTTTACGAGGAAACTCATTTAAGTCTCTTGAAACATGTTGGTGGCTAGAGGCACCAAAATTCACAGGAATATCAAAAAGTTATAATCTAAAAGTTAAAGAACGAACTGTGAAACATCGTAATACAATTGAAATAGCACTACTTCTAGGCATTTTTGCTTCAAAAATTTTATTTTTACATATGTTTGGACATGTAAAGGATCTACCTAGCAGAAATTCTTAGCCTTTTAAATCGAAAAAAGCAAAAAAAAAACTAAAATAAACATATGAAGTTAAAGTTTTAAAGAAATGTGTTCAAGGAATTTGAATGTTTAATGGCTCTGAGTAAATTAACATTGAGGCATATGCGTTGAAGAGTTTTTTTTATGAAAAGTGGCCCTTTATCAGTCTTTGAAAAATTTCCATTTTTCTATCACTGATATGTAGATATTATTTATGTTTCAATTGTTACATTCACATTCAAGACAATCACTTTGTTTCATAATTTTTGAAGAAAAATTTCACCGCGAAATCAGCGCGAAAGTTGACTATTTATTGTTTTGCTACCCGAGAATTTTCAACTTTTTTGCCGCGAGTTACCTCTAGCTCTAGTTATCATATATACGCTTTGATACCCGCTTTGGATCCCAGTGAAAAAAGTATATAATTGGATATGAAACCGAACCGTAGAGGTCCCAAAAAGAAATCGCCTCTGGGTTAAAAATTTTTCCCTGAATTTTTTCAGTTTTCCCTGATATTCCCTGATCGAAAAATGAATTCCCTGGTATTCCCTTATTTTCCAGGTTTTCGATCCAAAACGGAAGTCAGAACCAGTTCCAAGAATTTTACGTTAGCGACATTTCTAGGATTTTTCATGCAAAACTTCAATTCAGTTTTTTTTAAGTAGAATAGAGTTCTTTTTTTAAAGTTTGTAAAATAATGTGCTATGTACCATCGCAGATATTTTTGAATGTAAACAATAATTCACGATGAAATATGAACAGTTTGTCCTAGCATTTATGTTGTTATCGTTTTCTAATTCCAACCCCACTAAATATATCTTTATGAGAGTATCTAGATATTGATTCAAAAGTCATATTCCTAGAATAAACAACTGCAGCAAAGAGTTTTCTTGAAATATTAAAAAAAATTAAAAAACTTTAAATGGATATGGAGGGATGGAAAAAAACTGTATAAACTAAAAAAAAATTGACCCGCAAACGTAAGACCTCATAGCTCAGAAGTAAGAGCACGGCATTCCAAGCTAAAAATTGAGGGTTCGATTTTTGATACAGTAGAATGTCTCTCTCGGGTTGAAACTTCGTTCGACTGCCCTGCAGCATGAGCGTACCGCTGTGCTTTGCCACACACATATTACGATCACCGATGGAAAAAAATCGCTTCTAGCGACTAATGAATACGTATAAACCAAGCCTATGATGCGTTGACATCGTCGTCAGTGTGCTAGTTATTCTTATTCTTCGCACATTTGCAAACAGACCTCCATGGTAGGTGAATAACGAAGATCACAAAAGAGCACCATATAAAAAAATCGTTACTGGTGCACTCTCTCCGCCTTCCTTCTTACGATGTACTTTTCATCGTGGGAGCACGCAATATATGTTATTCTCTATGGGAAGTAATGAATAAGACAAATTGGATCGTAAATATTTACTCAATGATGGGGATTTTTTTGAAGTAGAATATTTCTCTCAGGAAGTTCGGCTACATAGGGATGTGAAATGAAAATCTAAAACCGAAAAAAGTGAAAAATATGTCCAATTTCAAATACTTATAAATCGGTTAGTATTCGACTGATTTCCTTCGTTCTTGCAGCAATAGATTGGAAAATCTTCTAAGATTCTTCCCAAAATAAGATAATTGTAATTTTATTATTCACACTATAGTACTATTGAAAATAGTCAAGCCTTGTCAAAACGAAAAATTCGACCTCTGATTGGTCGTTATATGCTTGCTTCCCAAGCACGGTCGACAGGATCATATACCTTGCAATTGAAAACATGCTATTTGGCCTATATAAGAGCCTGTTTCAGCCGGAGCCGCTCATAATAGTTCAGCTGCCAAGTTGCAACATGATGCAACACGCAACAGCGAGCAAACGAAATTGCTTGATGTTACAAACCGCAATAAGATACGGGTTGAAACCGTTGCGTGTGTGTTACAAACCGCAATAAGATACGGGTTGAAACCGTTGCGTGTGTGAGAGCACCATCGGTGTTTATTCGCTGGATACACTATCTACTGTCTACTGAACGCAATAATCTGCTTACATACGACACGGGGACGGGAATATTTTCTTCAACCAAGCTGCACAACACGACACAAAACATGTTATTTTGTTGCTTCAATGAGAGTGCTACCGGTCCGGCTCGACAGAATGTTCACAAGAAATCATTTTTGTGCATCCGTGCTACGAAACTGAGGAAAAACTTTAGAAACTGAAAAAAAGAGGTGAAGCTTATCAAATGATCGCTCTGAGCCTCTGAATGAAGTCACACATATTTTTCAAGTTATATCATTCCACCACGTACGTAAAATAATTCATTCCTATTTTCATCCCTATATAAGAGCCTGTTTTAGTCGAAGCCGTTCATAATAGTTCTGAACAGCGACGACAGCAGTCCTCCCTTAGCAGCAGCGGGAGCAGTGCAGTGGGTACCATCGATAGCGGATAGCGGCCACAACTGTGGCATGGCTGCGGATAAGCGTAGCAATTGCTCAGCAGTTGGGCCAGCGTATAGCGGCCACAACTGTGGCATGGCTATGCATAGCGTAGCTGTTGCAGCGGGTATATCAGCATCAAAAGTAGCAGGGTCAGCTGATGCAACGACACTCCCTTTACTAAAATGCTGTTTCAGTGTGGTAGCGGAAAGCATCAGCAGCAGGCTTGCATGAAATGAATACATCAGCAGGCAACTTTCTCTAAGGCCTCTGCCATAGTAGACGCGAAAAGCGGCGCGAACCGATTCGCTCGGCCGTAGGTTAATGTACAGCACTACTGATGGCTGTACATTAACCTACAGCCGAGCGAATCGGTTCGCGTCGCTTTTCGCGTCTATTATGGCAGAGGCCTAATGGGAAAGTTGTATCAGTTTGTTCAGAAGAATATTATTGTCGGTAATATTACAGAGATGCGATTGCGTAAATCCGATTTTGAATTGAACAATTGTTCTTTTGAGAACAAATAAAACACTTATTTGAAGAGTTAATAGCTTTTGGTACCAATAGCAGTATAGTGACAGCCTCAGCGGTAGATGCAGATGCAGCCGGTACTTCCCTGAGGCCGATGTGAAGGTAAATGGGAGCAGCACGGCGAAACAGTTCGGGTTATGCTTAGACGCGCGTCATTTTTCGTTGCTGATATTCCCCACATGAAACGACGCGCTTTCGTATGATAGCGGTGGTATTAGTGGTAGATGCATTTGCCACCACTTCCCCCAGTAAAGCCGTGTCTAGTTTTCAATGTGAAAACACCTTTCTCATTGTGTTGACCGTGCGCCTTAGTCCTCACTATGAAGGTAACACAGAGATGTAAGATAAACACTACATCTTATGATAAATTGAACAATTGTCCTTATAAGGACAACAAACGAAATAATGAAGATTTAATTTTGAATTAGAATACTTCTCTCAGGAAGTTCGGCTACATAGGGATGTGAAATGAAAATCTAAAACTGTAAAAAGTGAGAAAAATTTCAAATGCTAATAAATCGGTTAGTTTTTGATGGATTTCCTTCGTTTTTGCAGCAATCGATTAGAAAATCTTCGAAGATTCCTACCAAATGCATGAAATTGCAATTTTATCATTCGAACTATTGTACTATTAAAATATTTTAAGCCTTGTTAAAACACAAAATTCGACCTCTGATTGGTCGTTATACCGCGCTTTCCCAAGCACGGTCGGCAGAGTTATGGACCTAGTAAATTGGGAATGCATCATTTGGCCTATATAAGAGCTTCATCAGATAATAAACAAACATTTCAACGGATATTAAATTGAACAACTGAAATTTGAAGAACACAAATGATTATTTGAAGAGTTAATATTTTCTCGTTTTGCGCTATAATCCAAAGTTAATTATCTTCATCTACATGAATACTCTGATTATTATTACGTGTTTGCGTCGCTTAGTTTTTGGCTACGGTCATGCAGAACGCAAATAACGGCACGATGCGATTCGGCAAGACGAAATCTGTTGAAATGTATAGCTCTACTTCGCCTTAAAAAGAGCTGTACATTTCATTACGGTAAGGCGAATCGCATCGCGCCGGCATTCGCGTTCTGCATAACCGTAGCCTTTGTTCCGTTCCCGTTTAATGATGTCGCATTAAATTTGCATATTAGAATTCGGCAGCACTTCAACTTCTCATTTGCACAGAATTTAAAAATATTCAATGAACTCATTCAAAATATCAGACAAAAAGAAATTACAATACTGCCAATGAACGGTCAACGTTTATTTACTAGAAAAAATGACTGACACGCAAGCAGCCGGGTTATCTTTCTTGTAAAAGTATTCTACTTCAACCTTGCGGTCGTGGCTCTGCATACAACCTTCTTGTGATTTTTTTCAAAAAAGAGAGTTCGTGTTTTCCTACTCTCACTCAACTCAACGGGGGGTTTTTTTTGGTGGTAGCTGGTAGGTGCAAGCGCAAGTGCAAATTGCTAGTTGGTTAGAAGCTTTTGTCGGTATAAGGCGTCAAGATGGACAAAGGGCTAAGAAAAAATAATGTATCCGAAAAAGTTCGGCAAATGTTTGTGGAGAATGGCAATTTCCGATGCACGGCGGTGGAAAATTGTAGCTATCAGCCAAAAGTCAATAACGTTACGAACTGCCATCGTAACTTTTTTCTCACAGTTTGCCATGATCAGACAACAAATATTTAGCTAACCGTTTATAGTGTTTTCATAACAAAAAATGAGATTTCGGAAATATTAACTTAAACAACTTTTTTAACAATTTTAAATTTTGTGTATTGATAATGTAAAGCAATGCCTTGGTGCTACATTCCGTCTTGAAATTTGAACTTCTGTTTATTATACACAGACTTCGCAGCCAACTGTTGAGTGTACAGGACAATTGCGGGGCTAGAGCTACGATCCTTCTGAGACTATTAGTTTTCCCCGAGCTGGAGAGAGAGAGAGAGACTTTTTTATTTCAAATAAAGTTGTTCCTTGATCATTGACAAAATTGATTTTTTTGACGTAGAATACGTCTTACGGCAACATATATAGGGGTTCAACTTCAATACAGGGATCCAATTTCGAAAACCGAAAACATGGAGAGCGTCACGAAAATTGTCCAATTTCAAACGTTCTAAACTCAGTCAGTTTTCAACCGATTTCCGTCATTTTTGCAGCAATCGATTGGAAAATTATTTAAGCAACCGTCCAAATGCAGAAAATTGTAATCTGACTGTTCGAACTATTGTACTATTGAAAATTGTTGAACCTTGCCGAAACGTAAATGTCGACCTTTGATTGGTTGCTTGCTGCCTTTCCCTAAAAAGGACGACAGAATAGTTAGCCAGGAATGCACTCGTTGGGCTATATAAGAGACTGCTTCTCCTCAAGCAATCTCAGTTTACTAGCAGCAGGCAGCAGCGGCGGACAGTAGCAGCGATGGCAGTGGGCAAACGCAGCATGGAGCAGCAGCGGGCAACAGCGGCGGCGGTAGTGGTTAGCTGCAGAACCTAACTTTTTCAGTTCGGCTCCCTTTTGATCCCTTTTGATAATGTCCCAGAGAGACCATTAAATTGATTAACCCCATTGAGTGTATTCCCAAACCTATTGTAAGAAATACATTGACTTAAGACAGGCTGTCGTATTCTAGGTTAACTCTGCGGTCGTGTCTAATGAACAACCTCTTCAACTTTTTCACGATGGGTAATTCCTTACATATAATTAGTTGGTGTTAAGTCAGATTAACATTTTAATATAAACAAATTCTAGATTTACTACTCTTTGAATTTCGGAGTTTTCAAGCTTTTGTGCAATTTTGATGTTACGGGCCCGTTTGATTTATCACTAACAGCATGTTTCTCCTACTTGACCCATTATGGCCAAACAACATCTGTCGTTACAAACCCAACCAACTTTTCAGAAACAAACCCACTGTGGTCAATGAAAGCAAATAAATATGTTACCAAAATCGAACCATCGAACCGCACTGTGTCAACAGGGTGTGTTACAACTGATTCAATTGTGACGTACGGAGAACTTACAAAACAAATTTCTTCTAAATATGTATTAAGAATTTTTTCCTTACTGTTACAAGTGTATACAAATTTTAATAACAGTTCGAATATTTACAAAACAAATAAAAACGAAGGTTCAAACTGTAACTGTTTTCAGTACAGGGCATATAGCTCTGAAACTAACCTTATAATCGTTGTGGCAATGCTTTTCGGTCGGAGGGCTGTGGAATGAGCGCGAAGCCTTTTAAGACCACTATTGTTGGCCCTAACTAGTGTTTCTTGAACTGGTATTCCGCGAACATTCGACTAATTGAAATCAGACCAATCAGGAAAAAAGCTTCGATGAGCTTTTTATCATACCAATTGTTTCTCCTCTATGTTTTTCGAACTGTTGTGAAAGATAGAAAAAGTTTTAATGATTTGCAAAATATTGCAGATTTTATCAGGTATTAATCAGGCATTAGACGTAAAAAACACTTGCCATATTTTGTTTGGATTTAAGTTGCATAACATTTTTACTAGGGTAAATATGTTTGTTAAATTAGCCGTTACAAATTTGATCTGTAAATACTTTATGTCATTTGTACTCAGAAATATAGAAAATTGAAAAGGAAGGGAAAAAAAGATTTGAGTTGTTATGCTTATATTCCAAGTTCCTTGTTGAATTTAGTATGAATAAACAAGTCCAGTGATAATAAAAATGTCGTTGCCAGCATATGTTTAATAAGAATGATAATTCTACAAACCTCTACAAATTTTTGCTAAAGATTTTGCTAAAGAAGCCTTATTTTACCTCTCGGTGTTATTTCTGTACTTCTGTACAAATATATTCGGTTCAACACAATTGGCATACAGCACTAAAACCTGAAAATCGCAGCACTGAAACGTGAAAATGCAGTATCAAAATCTGCAAAAATGCATCCAAAACCAGTTCAAAAGCAAGTCAAGCATTATTCAAAGATTTTCAAAACTCCATCCCCTCTCACTCTTCCATAACGTTACTACCCAAATTAGTATGAGGAAAATATTCCATTCACTAATCATAACAAAAACAAGTGAGTAATGTCATTGACGAAATCGCAACGCAATACAACAAACGTATGATTTCTCGGTGACAAACATAGCACATTTTGGTATCTGTTTGGCTGCTATAGAAAACCTGCTGAAAAAAATACCATCCGAACTACTTACTCTCCCTCCCATCATCACCGCACCGCATCATCGCTGCTGCGTCACTGCGATGCGAGATGCAATCCAACCAACATTTATGGGCTCTCAATTATTCTTTTGCTTGTTGCTATCGTTTTTTTTCCTACGATGCGCCACGTACGAAGAGAGAAGCTGGTAGGTGCAAGCGCAAGTGCAAATTGCTAGTTGGTTAGAAGCTTTTGTCGGTATAAGGCGTCAAGATGGACAAAGGGCTAAGAAAAAATAATGTATCCGAAAAAGTTCGGCAAATGTTTGTGGCGGAGAATGGCAATTTCCGATGCACGGCGGTGGAAAATTGTAGCTATCGGCCAAAAGTCATTAACGTTACGAACTGCCATCGTAACTTTTTCTCTCTCAGTTTGCCATGATCAGACAACAAATATTTAGCTAACCGTTTATAGTGTTTTCATAACAAAAAATGAGATTTCGGAAATATTAACTTAAACAACTTTTTTAACAATTTTAAATTTTGTGTATTGATAATGTAAAGCAATGCCTTGGTGCTACATTCCGTCTTGAAATTTGAACTTCTGTTTATTATACACAGACTTCGCAGCCAACTGTTGAGTGTACAGGACAATTGCGGGGCTAGAGCTACGATCCTTCTGAGACTATTAAGATTTGAGTTGTTATGCTTATATTCCAAGTTCCTTGTTGAATTTAGTATGAATAAACAAGTCCAGTGATAATAAAAATGTCGTTGCCAGCATATGTTTAATAAGAATGATAATTCTTCAAACCTCTACAAATTTTTGCTAAAGATTTTGCTAAAGAAGCCTTATTTTACCTCTCGGTGTTATTTCTGTACTTCTGTACAAATATATTCGGTTCAACACAATTGGCATACAGCACTAAAACCTGAAAATCGCAGCACTGAAACGTGAAAATGCAGTATCAAAATCTGCAAAAATGCATCCAAAACCAGTTCAAAAGCAAGTCAAGCATTATTCAAAGATTTTCAAAACTCCATCCCCTCTCACTCTTCCATAACGTTACTACCCAAATTAGTATGAGGAAAATATTCCATTCACTAATCATAACAAAAACAAGTGAGTAATGTCATTGACGAAATCGCAACGCAATACAACAAACGTATGATTTCTCGGTAACAAACATAGCACATTTTGGTATCTGTTTGGCTGCTATAGAAAACCTGCTGAAAAAAATACCATCCGAACTACTTACTCTCCCTCCCATCATCACCGCACCGCATCATCGCTGCTGCGTCACTGCGATGCGAGATGCAATCCAACCAGCGTTGCCAGGTATCCAGATTTAGCTGGATTATCCAGATTTTTGAACATGTATCCAGGTAAACAGCTTTGATGTCCAATTATCCAGATTTTTCATGGATGATCCAGATTTTATCCAGATTTTATTTTCTCTGTTCCGCAAAAAGGTCATCACTTCAATCTTGGCGCGAAATTTTGCAATTTTGTCGCCTCAAATTTTGCGTACCCCAAGACTTTTATCCGAAAAACTAACCTTTCACCCCACGAAATGACTGCCAGATTTTTTCCAGATTTTTATTTTGCCTTTTCCAGATTTTTAAAAAAATTACCTGGCAACGCTGAATCCAACCAACATTTATGGGACTCTCAATTATTCTTTTGCTTGTTGCTATCGTTTTTTTTTCCTACGATGCGCCACGTACGAAGAGAGAATTACAACGGAGCAACGCGCATCACTCTATTCTCAGAGTTGTATGTAGTCAACTGTTGTATTTGTCATCTCCGAGTGGCCAAGGCACCAACATTTTATTACGTATTGAGAGGATACAATTTTAGTCATGAACTGTGCACTTCATGATGTGCACAACTCAAGATGAAAAAACAATCAGCTCAAAATCATTTCATTTCCTTCACTGGTTGCTATCGCTTCTTTGCGGTCGGTGTGGTGATAATTTCTTTTTTTCATGTCTGCCACTTCAGTAAATATGACCAATGGGTGGCAAATGACAATGGCGCGATACCTAGGCTGGCTGCAACTGAAATGAGATTCTGATGAGCTGCAGCAGTTTGAGAGGTGTTGTTTGCATTGCAAACACCCGCAATTATTGGCATGCTTGAGATAGCTTCATATAGGTCGAGATAATTTATAGATTTGAAACTATTTCATTTTAATTTTTACGTGGAATCAGGGCATTGTAAACGCGGAAAATTTTTTCTTTGAAAATGTTGAATTGCTATCATCAAATGTTTTTAGACCAGATTGCGAAATATTTTCCTAAGAAATCTTACACAAGTTTCTGTGATTTTCAGTATGCTTAAATTTGGTAAATGTATAAATATTGGAGCATTACACCACTATTGGGCAGATAAAAACAAACTGGAAATTGTATGTGTAAAGCCTGTAGTACACTCTTTGACCGAGCGTCAAATATTTGTCACTTTTTGACAGATAAAAATTTGGTCAAAAATAATTATTTGTCACTCTCCAATTTTAACATGGGGCAAACACGGGCAAACAACAACCATGATGTCAAATAAATTTGACCATTATGTCAGAAGGTCAAATATTTGACCATTAGACAAAGAGTGTACTACAGGCTTAACGTTTACAACATTTCATTATTCTTAACATTGCTCAGTACCTATATTATACGAAGGTTTAATTATAAAGTACATATCGGTAATGTCCATTTTATTTCAGCTAAATGTTAAAAAAAAAAAAAAATAAAAATCCATCAATATTTAAACTTGCTTGAGGTTGAGCTTGAAAAAAAGAGCAAAACAGACATCAAAGGGACAGTAAACACTTGCCGGGTTTGTCGCTTCAAAGTTCCCTATTTCATGTAAACCATAGTGTTGGATGAAATAAATAAATCAATAAATGTTTACGAGGAAACTCATTTAAGTCTCTTGAAACATGTTGGTGGCTAGAGGCACCAAAATTCACAGGAATATCAAAAAGTTATAATCTAAAAGTTAAAGAACGAACTTTGAAACATCGTAATACAATTGAAATAGCACTACTTCTAGGCATTTTTGCTTCAAAAATGTTATTTTTACATATGTTTGGACATGTAAAGGATCTACCTAGCAGAAGTTCTTAGCCTTTTAAATTGAAAAAAGCGAAAAAAAAAACTAAAATAAACATTTGAAGTTAAAGTTTTAAAGGAAAGTGTTCAAGGAATTTGAATGTTTAATGGCTCTGAGTAAATTAACATTGAGGCATATGCGTTGAAGAGTTTTTTTTATGAAAAGTGACCCTTTATCAGTCTTTGAAAAATTTCCATTTTCCTATCACTGATATGTAGATATTATTTATGTTTCAATTGTTACATTCACATTCAAGACAATCACTTTGTTTCATAATTTTTGAAGAAAAATTTCACCGCGAAATCAGCGCGAAAGTTGACTATTTATTGTTTTGCTACCCGAGAATTTTCAACTTTTTTGCCGCGAGTTACCTCTAGCTCTAGTTATCATATATACGCTTTGATACCCGCTTTGGATCCCAGTGAAAAAAGTATATAATTGGATATGAAACCGAACCGTAGAGGTCCCAAAAAGAAATCGCCTCTGGGTTAAAAATTTTTCCCTGAATTTTTTCAGTTTTCCCTGATATTCCCTGATCGAAAAATGAATTCCCTGGTATTCCCTTATTTTCCAGGTTTTCGATCCAAAACGGAAGTAAGAACCAGTTCCAAGAATTTTACGTTAGCGACATTTCTAGGATTCTTCATGCAAAACTTCAATTCAGTTTTTTTTAAGTAGAATAGAGTTCTTTTTTTAAAGTTTGTAAAATAATGTGCTACGTACCATCGCAGATATTTTTGAATGTAAACGATAATTCACGATGAAATATGAACAGTTTGTCCTAGCATTTATGTTGTTATCGTTTTCTAATTCCAACCCTACTAAATATATCTTTATGAGAGTATCTAGATATTGATTCAAAAGTCATATTCCTAGAATAAACAACTGCAGCAAAGAGTCTTTCTTGAAACTATTGGAGTGAGCATAATATTTAAAAAAATTAAGAAACTTTAAATGGATATGGAGGGATGGAAAATACTACAAGGTATACAGCCCTAGGGATTGTATGAAATGGTGACGTAGGACTAAATATATATCGTCAGTTGAATTCAACACTGGCACAACTCAAAATTTTGCAGTTATGAGTTATTGATGGCAAACGATGCCAAATACTATAAAGTTTCATCTCACAAAGACCCGTTTCAAAATTCACAATATTTCTAGAAATATGAGTAGATGTGCTTTTATTGCACAAAGCTAAAATATTGGCAACACTACCAATACATCTTCAATACTACTGAGTGATTTTCATAAGCATCAAAAGAAAGTTTTTGCTTTCCCGATGCGAAAATCACTCTGGTTCTTAGATTAACTAATTTTCGTTTCCAATATTTGACTGATAACGGTGTTCGAGTGGGCACAAACATACAATTAAACCGGAAAACCATTCAATTTAGCAGTGAAAATTCTTGAAATGAGGGTTATGTCTTGTTGTGATAAACTATTCATAGACAACACTACCGTTTATCTTTGGTGCGCCCTGGTCGTTATTGTAAAAATGATTATTGAGAAATGGATGAACATTTCACACTAGGAGTAGTTGTGAAAATTCTCGTAACTCTTATCTTCAAGCATATATAGTTCTCAAAAGAACCGATTCGATAATCTTCAGCTCGAAATGTATGCTATAGAACGCTGATGATCGCACCACCACCGGTAGCATCGATTATTTTGTTGGCCGCGTATAAAATTTGCTCTCCGCTGTGCCAGCAAAATATTCTGCAGCGTACGATGGTAACTGTTGCTGCCGTGTGTAGAATAAATGTAACATGCTCCGCGGTGCCTGGAAGTTGACTCGTATGCAGCTCTCGTTTCTCAATGTCGCGTACCTTTAACAGCTGCACTGCTCTCGCTCATGTGTAACAAACTATACTGAAGCTGAATTTTCCACACGCAGTCTTTTGTATCGAGTTCAGCGTAGATTTTTACCATTAAGGCGTGGCCACGTAGCTTAGACAAAGACAAACAAACCAAAACACTTTGTTGAGTCAAAATATGTAGGTAGTGGAATTTATTTCGTCCATGTTATTGTTATCTGTGCTTGGGAAGCAAGCCAAGAACAAGGGAAATGTATGGGAAAGCTTGACCTTGGAATTTTTCACCTTTTTCCACCATTAAGCTGTTAAGCAACAATGTTGAACATAATATCAAAAAATTGTTACACATTTTATCTATCCACCGACATATTAATGACTAAGATGCATTAAGTCGTTCGTTTGCTATAACCGTTTGAAATCTGACGCAACATTTGCCAGTTTCATTTTCATTTTCACGAAGTGTAATCTAGTATAGAAAACAAAGACGTAGTCCTACGTCAAAAACTGTATAAACTAAAAAAAAATTGACCCGCAAACGTAGGACCTCATAGCTCAGAGGTAAGAGCACGGCATTCCAAGCTAAAAATTGAGGGTTCGATTTTTGATACAGTAGAATGTCTCTCTCGGGTTGAAACTTCGTTCGACTGCCCTGGAGCATGAGCGTACCGCTGTGCTTTGCCACACACATATTACGATTGGATGATATGGAAAGGCATAATAGCTCTCAATTGATAACTGTGGAAGTGCGTAAGAACACTAAGTTGAGTGGCAGGCAAAAGCCCTCAAGGTCGTAAGAGAGCGACGAAGAAGATATGTAAGACCGTTGTTCTTCCCAGTAAAAAACCTAGTTTCTTCGCGTTTTTTTCCAGATTTTTTCAATAAGACAATTTACCAAAAGTAACAATTTAGCAAAAAGAACAACCACGACAAATGTGTTTTATTTTAATTATACTTATGCTGTCAAGAGTTAAACATAAAAAGTGAAGTATTTAAACAAAATTTCAAATATTAACCTAATAACATTGCGTTACTAAGTTTACTGCAATACAACTCTTAATTGATTCCACATACTTCAAAAGATTGAACTTGCGATCCAGTTATTAAACTACCGCAAGAGACAAGTCTTGCCCTCTAAAACCTCCTCATGTCGAATAAGGTTCATCTGCTTGATTGTATCTCGAATTATGCAGAAATGTGTTTCACTTGCAGAAGAAAGGATTGGGGGTCAAACTCTCATAGATATAATTCTCGCTTCCTAAACCCTCCATTTGCCAATTTTGGTTCTATTCCTTGATTAGTTTTAAAATTATGTAGAAATTTGTGTCCCATTCTTATGGGAGCCTTCCTTTCCAGAGAAATCATGAAGACATGTCTTGCGCCCTAAGACCTCTTCATGTAGAATTTGGTTCAATTTGTTTGATTAAATCTTGAGTTATGCGGAAAACTGTGCTTCATTTGTGTGAGACCCATCCTTTTCAGAGGAGGGAGGGGTGTTAAAACACAGTAGAAAACTTTCTTGCTTCCCTTCGTTAGCCAAATTCAGTTTCAATTGCTTGAATAGTTTATATGTAAGGGGCCATCCACATACCACGAGATTTTAAACGATTTTGAGCTAATTTGCAAGGAAAATCAATTTCATACTTTGATTTTGTGGTATAAGTTTGGCGATGAGCCTAAATGGACCGTTTTCGAACAGTGTTTTTTATAACTTTTTAACTAAGAAAGTCTTCAGACAAGGCTGTTTTGTTTAAAATTTTCCGAATAAATTGTTGGATTATAAGTTCAGGGCTACTTAGATGCAATTATGATTTTGAGTGAGAAAAAAACTGCTGGAAAAAATACCATACTGGAAAATTTCCAAAGTTGACACCCTGTAAGTAAGGCTCGATTTTGAATTCCGGATAATCGACTCCGGCCTATATTGAGAAATCGTGGCTTCTATCTATACAGGCGAATTTCGGAGTTTGTATGTTTTCTCTATGTAAATTTCAAAATTTACGCAAATTCGGTAATAATTTCTTTTTTTCAAATCGTTCGTTCAGAGTGTCGAAAAAATGTCCAAAGCCAAATTTCCGAATGTTCACTGATTTATTCTGATCTTTTTTTTTTCTTCTAGTCATGATTCGAATGTGGAATCAACTCTACTCCTTAGTAATTTTGGAAAGTATTCATTATATCATCATGGAGAACTTTGCTCAAGTGAAGCTATTTTTACGCGGAATCGGAGTGTTTTCATTTCCAGATGTAAGAAGTAAAAGGAAATTATTAAATATTTTGCTGCACGCAGCAGGCGTTATTCGTTCGAATTCCAGTTTGGGAGAAACTGTTACTATCAGTAGGATTGCAGCGCTAGGCCCGAAGTTGTCCTGTGGTTGTGAAGTCAATGGATAATAAACAGAAAGTCAAGTTCCGATATCAAAATGTAGCACCAAGGCTTTGCATTGAATATTTTCTATTTGATAAAACGAGAATTAGCGATTGCAACAAGCCTTCCAAATAATCATTGTTTCATTTCAAATATTTGTATGTCAACAAGAAGAGTTATCAATTGGTAAACAAAGTATGACTAAGCCGAATCAACTCAGGTAGACAATAAAGTCCTTTCACGTTGTCTGGTACTGATTATTTGACATCTCCCTTGCCCACAACGGTGGTTTTCTTTCTCTGTGCAGTCTAATAACGGTTATATATGAGCGAATTTGGGAAAACCACACCGTAGACTAATTAACTGCACTTGTTGGCCGGAATGTTGTTTACCACGATCAGCCAATGCTGCTACCCGTTGCAAACAAACAAGCTCAAATGGGCAGCGCGCATCAACAGACGCAGGTATCTGGGTATGAAGGCGCCTAAGCGAGTGTCGGTTGTGGAAGATAAACCGAAAAGTGACTCGCTCAGTGCGAATTGGTAGGTGTGAAACGATGCCGAATAATGTGGGCCAAGACGTAATTATTATTATAATCAATTGTGAGTAACAAACTGTAAAAACAAGGCACATTGGAAACTCGTTGATAATCGGCTATGGCGTAGTGGAGATTAACATAGTCGCGCCAGATTACTGAGACAATTGACGGAAATGATGCGATTTTTCTGGGAAAAAAAACCTATGATAAAAACTAAGTCTTAAAAAGAATTAAAGCCTAAATCATCTTAGTTATGTAAGCAATGAAAGACTCACCTTCATATTTCTGTATTTTGGACTTGATGTATCCAACGGTGTCCCGATCACTAACGGTGACTTCGAACTCCGATCCGGTCAGTGTTTCCACGACAATTTCGTACGACGGGTTCCACATTTTGATGAGCCAGTCAATCGGTCTCACACTCTCACACTGCGCCTCAAAAACCGGTACACAACAGAGGGTCAGATGACCTTACTTCCGTGGAGCAGATTATTTCTGTCGCCGCGCTATTGAACGCGACGGCGAACCGCACGCTTTTCTTCTGCTCGTGGCTTTTCCTCGTTAGAGGTGTATTTTGTTGTTTCTTTATTGCGAAACTTTTCTTCTCTTCTTTTTGCCCACTATAGTTTCACACTTCACTCTCACACACAGAGCCACGAGCAATTTTTCAGCGAAGGAAAAGTGACACGAGTAAAATTTTTAATTGGCCATGAGTTTAGCAGCTCCTTGAAACTTTTGAAGGACGAAAAGGATTAATTTCTTTCCTTTTCCTTATGCCTATTTAACCTAGTTTTGATATTTCAACTATGTTCTAGTATTGTCCGTCACCAAATTAAGCATTAATTAAAACACAGGACGTTTTATCTGGTGCATACCAAATTATTTCAGCTGGTTTTCCTAGTGACTCATACCTATTTCGGTGCACTTCCGCACCTAAATCAAAGGAAAATATCTCCTTGAATGAACTGCAAACGCGGAGTCACGGCATTCATAAAAAAATATAAGAACTACGGTTCGCGATGACACGGTAGGTAGGCGAATATGCGTTTTAATTTTCGTCGACCATCTTTCTTTTGCTCTGCGATGGACAGTAAAATCCGGAATGACGAAATTGAAGCCACCGTAACGCGGCACGTAATCACTAGCGATCACACATTTCGATTATTATTTTCCAGGAACGCGTTTCGTCCGGATTCAGCTCCACGTATTATTCCAGATGTTGGCGCTGAGATTGCTGAGAAAAAACGCGACAAAATCTTCACTGCACGAGCACCATTCGCAAAACGAGAATGACGACGATGACTCGCGCGGATTGCAGCGAAAAACTTCTCTGCTGACGGCGCCAGGAAAATGACGGGCGAAGAATGCAGTGAAGTGAACAGTGTTCGCGGCGTCACATGCCTCACGCTGCAGGAGTTTCGTATAAGGTTGTCTCTTTCTCGCTCGTTTTTTCATTTTTTCTCACCCAGAAATCTGTCATCTAAACGTCAAAAGGATGCAGCCGTCAATCTTACGCCCCGCTGGGAAAAAACTCAATACTTGCCAAACCGAACACAGTGAAAAATATTTTTGACTGGATTTTTTTGTTTTAATAATAAATGGTGGATCATATCTGGAAAATGAAATGGTTAAAATAAACATAAATGATTTAGATAATTATTTGGATTAAGGATAATTTAATATTATTATTTTATATTTTTCATATCGGGATTCTAAACCTTGTAGAGCTATACCGCCGAGCACAGATATACAAGGTTGTAAAAAATCTGAAATGGCATATGTATTACATTATATATTTTGTAAGCAGTAAATTCAAATTTCAAGTAAAATCAAAATAAATAGATATAAAAACCGCCCATATATGGTTCTTCTTGAAATGTAGTAAAAATAAAGAGCGGAGTGGAAATTTCTCTGCGATTAAAAACAGAATGATCCCAATAATCAATAAGATCAGAAACGACAAGATGGATCAACATTGTTTTTACATCGGAATGAAAGGCGTTGTCACGCCGTGTGTGTATTCAGGCCTTGAAAATAACTCAAAATAGAAAAGTTGTGGTCTTTTCTAAGCAAAAAAAACCTTCATAGGTCGAAAAACTCGAAGAAAAATCTTTGTTTCTAAGGCCCATGTAAAAAAACCTGTTATCGCTTCCGAAATTTGATATAATTGGTTCGTAAAAGTAAAAGTGCAAGCAACATAAAAAATAGATATAAAAAAATCTTACATACTATGGGTGATTTATACATCGTTTGTGGGACAACGTTGTTAGAGTGCACTTTTTTGACAGCTTCTCAATTTTTTGTAAATAAAAACAGCTCAAAAAAAAAACAAAAAAAATCGATAGCATTTCGGTTTCCTGCAGAATTCTGCTTTAGTCATCTTATTTAGCTTATATCCGCCCTTTAGATGGCGATTTTCGAGGTAATATTTTGAAACGATGAATCTATTTCTGCAGTTTATTGCTATTTTCATTCCTAACAGTGGCGAAAGTTTACCTTTTTCGATCTCCGCAAGGGGGTCGACAAGGAGCAGGTTTCGGAAACTTTACAAGGTGCTCGAATTACAGCTACGGCCAGTGGCAGCAATTTGTTTATAATATGCGATTCGGATGGGATGATTCACACCTTCACCCGCTCCTGGGAGCCGGTAAGCTTCAAGGGACACGAGGGTTCCATATTGCTGTGCGATGTGTCGAAGCAAATCAATCTGCTTGTCACCATCGGAGAGGACGTAAACGGGCCTTCATTCAAGGTGTGGAATCTTAGCAAAATTTCCCCGGTTGCCGGGGCACAGTTGATGCGCACCGTTCGTACCATGGTTTCAGTACCAAGTGCTTTGGCGGTTTCAGAAGGGGGCCAGTTTATGGCGATCGGGTTTGCGAAGGGAAATATTTCGCTTTACCGAGGGGATATTAGTCGCGATAGATCGAAAACCCTGAAGCAGCTAACTGCTGGGTCGGCGTCGATAACGGGAATAGCTTTTAAGCATTTTAGTAAGGTAAGTGGAGTACGCAGTAAGGTTTATATTCCTGTTAATATTTTCTTTTTCTCTTCCAGATTACTCAGATGTTTGTATGTTCGGATTCCGGTGTCTATTTGTATAATTTACAAAATCGAGACAAAGAAATTAGAGTAGTACTGGACACTATAAACTCACCGGTAGGTTGTTGTGCTTTGCAAACAGGGCATAACGAGGGCCATTTTATGGTTGGCCGAGATGACGCCGTTTATTGCTACACCTCAGATGGACGGGGTCCGTGCTACGCATTAGCGGGAAAGAAAACCTTATTGCAATGGTTCCGCTCGCATCTATTGATTGTGTCTAAAAATTCTCGCACTAGCGGCGCAAATGCAAACGGATTCGTGCTCACAGTTATCGATATTCAGAACAAGTTTATTGTTTTCACCTGTCCCATTGAGGAAGTGTCAGCATTTCTGACGGAATTCGGATCATGTTATATTTTAACAGAGAGCAAGCAAATTCTACATCTGGATGAGAAAGATTTGCAGAGCAAGCTAAATTTGTTGTTCAGAAAGAATTTGTATGATATCGCGGTCCGGATAGCGAAAAGCAATCAATACGACGCGGATGGTCTTGCTGGGATTTTCAAGCAATACGGAGATCATCTGTACAGTAAGGGCGATTACTCTGGGTCCGTGGATCAATATATTAAGACGATAGGATTCTTAGAGCCGTCATACGTGATACGACGATTTTTGGACGCTCGACACATCCACTATCTGACGGATTATTTACAGGCAATTCATAAATCTGGTCGTGCATCAGCGGATCACACAACGCTGTTGCTTAATTGTTTCACCCGGTTGGACCGCACGGAGCAGTTGCAACAATTTCTGGAAAATGAAAATAAACTCAATTTGTTTGATGTTGACGTTGCCATTAAAGTTTGCCGAAACGCTTCTGTCGAGCAAGCTCTAGCTCTGGCCAAAGCCCATGGAAAGCACGACCTGTGTCTCAGTATTCTCACCGAAGACCTCTGCCGTTATGAAGCCGCTTTGCAATATATACAGCAGTTAGAGTTCTCGGAAGCAGAGAGGAATGTTAAAAAATACGGACTATTGCTAATGGAGCACTGTCCCGAAGAAACTATCCAGTTGTTGAAAAAACTCTGCACGGACTACGTGCGTACGGATCTAGGAACAAACGCGCTGCAGGATCACTTCGGTGATGACGATCTGCACAATATGTTCGATAATGAATTCAACAGTGAACGTGGTAATCCGGAGGATTTTATTCATCTATTTTCGAATGACGAGTTGTTGATTGATTTTCTGGAGCACTTGATCAGAAACCTGCCATCTTGTAGTAAGTTTGTGTATAACACTTTGATAGAGCATTATCTCTATCGCTGGCAGCAGGAACCGGCAATCGAGCGAAAATTATCCGACGTACTGAAAAACAACGCCGAGCGTTACGATAAGAATCATGTGCTAATCCAATGTCGTGTGCACCAGTTCTGGCCAGGTGTGATGTATCTCTACGAGGAAGATAAACTGCACCATTTGATTATACGGCACTGTTTGAAGAATAAAGATTATGAGAACTTGCTGACATACTGTAGAAAGCTTGGTCAGAATGATGCCACACTGTGGCTGTTGGCTCTGAACGGGTTGAAAAATGACACCGGCGCCCCTCCGAAGTTGCTATCTCAGGTGCTGCAGGTTATAGGTATGTTTGGGGTCTCCGATTAGCAATGCTAACAGGTTAAAATATAATTTCGTTCACAGCCCAGGAAAAGTTGCAGGCTCCGTTACAGATTCTCAACTGTCTGGCAGTAGAAAATGGGCCTACGTTACTGCCGGTGCGGGACTACTTTATGCAGGTGTTTCAAAAGGAACAGGAATCGACTCGACACGATCAAGACCTAACGCATAAGTACAACGAAGAATCGATGTCGATAAAGAAACACATCAAGCAGCTCCAGGAGGGTAACGTCGAGTTTCGGAACACCGTTTGTGACACGTGCAAGCAACCACTGTCCTGGCCGGCGTTGTTTTTTCTCTGCAAACATTCCTACCATCAAGAGTGAGTACCAAAGTTTCAGTTGTTTTAAGATTACAGAAAAAATACTCTCTTAGTTGCATTCGTGGTTACTCGGAAACGGAACGGGATTGTCCGGTGTGCAACAAGAAGAACATTCAACTGATGGATGCGCTGCGAGCCCAGAGTGAATCTCGCGGTCAGCATGAAGTGTTCCACAATCTACTCGATCGGTCTTCGGAACCTTTCTCTGTTGTGGCAGAATATTTCGGCAGAGGTTTATTCAATAAATTGCTGATTGTCGAAGAAGAGGACCGACATTCTGAGGTAAAGAAGAGAAACTTCCCCTAATGACATTTTTCTGAATCTCATTTATTGGTTCATAGTAGCTTAAAAAACTGAGATTAGAGAGTGTGTTGGGGGAAAATCCCTCTATAGTTTTTTGTTTTTGAAATTTGATTTGTAATTTTCGTATGTTTTAGCCTTCGACAGCCCCAAGTGAGGCCGATATGACAAATCTTGTAAAGCGAACCGAACAAATGCGCATGGCCGACTCAAGTGTCAAGCCCTACACAAACTACGGCGCGGGAGCTGAGGCGCGAATGCGTCAGGAAGAGGGTCGCCATGCTCAGGTGCGATTGGAAGCACAGGAAAGTGAAATGCGCCTCCGGCTGATGGAACAGGAACGCATTCGTCAACGTAATCAGGTAGCCCTCCTAGCCCAACAGCAGCTGAAACTGCGCGACGATCGCAGTCCAAAACGCTCACCCTATGGCAGTCCAAAACCAGCGTCGACTTTGGCTAATTACCGTCCTCAGCCGGCGGCAGGAAAACCAACCCCAGCGAAAAATCCTTTCGACGAAGAGGAAGCCCCTGGCGGTTATGATAATACCAAAAATCCATTCGCCGCAGATGAGCCGGTGGCGAAAAAAGCGGCGGCGGATGCGGGTAATCCTTTCGAGGAGTACGATAGCAGCTTGGATCCGTTTGCTGAGTAGATTAGGATTGATGTACTCAGTTGTTATTTTTTCCATATCACGGAAATACCAATTTATAGCCCTATATATTTGCAAGGTTACAAAATAAAATTATAAATATATCTAAACTCAGTAAAAATATGTTATTGTGTAATAAATTACTTTTCTATAGAAATCGAATCCAACAGAGTTTTTCACGCCATTCCACGAATCGACCCGGGCCAATCATTTCCGATTTAGTTGCAAGTTTGTACAGTTGATGGAAGTTTATTATATTATTCATCATTTAAGTAAGATGATTCAAATCAATTAGATATAATATGATGGAAAAATGGTGCATTATGCTAAATACCCAACTTGATTCAAGGCACAAAGCAAACAACTTTGCGAACCGTAAGTAAGAAAAGATGAAATTTAACTCGACTGAATAGATAATATCAAAAGTGGTTAGATTTATTGTATTAAGATCTCGTTGCTTTCCTCTCGACAGGCGCGAAGGCCTCTCCCGCTGATGTGGTTAATTCCAACAATGATAACGAAGGAGCTTAAGATTTGCCTCACGGGTTTCCACACTTTGCCAACGTTCGAGGCCTGCGGGCACCTCGCTCTCTTCGCCGTTCTCAGCTCCTAGCTCTGGATCAGACGTTACTATAAAAGAAACCCGTAAGAACATCTTTCTCAGTTAGCATACGACTGTCACCGGTATTGGAAATCGATCTTCACTAAGATCACCTAAAATTCAACTAGATTCGAAAATGACAAATTTAAAAAAAAAACGTCACATCGCATGGAATTACTCAAGATGAATTGTCTTGTTTATTAGATCCAATTTTTTTTAGGAATACGGCTACACTCAATAACTGTTACAAATAACGCATTCGATTCCCCTTTTTTTGGGTGGGGAACACAAAAAAGTCTTCGCTCAATTTTTTTTGTCGGGTCAACTAAGAATAATAACTTGCTTTGCCTACGCTTGTTTCGGCTGTCCGCCTGTCTCTCTATAAATTAGTTTGCATCTATTGAAATTTTTATTTTTATGAATGGCAGTTGCCAGTCCTAGCGGCGTGATAAACGAATCTCTTCGTTTCGATTGTAACAAATGTGATTGTACCGCTCTCAAAACTCTATCACATAGGTTAATCTTCTAGTAGAACGGGATTATAGTTTTTTTTCAACCTCTACACGCATGAGGGACGTACAACGGGGAGGAGTTAAACAGTGAAGCCGAAATGGAGCGGGACAGGGAAACTAATCGTGTTTTCCTATGTGAAAAGTATCGCGGTCAACAATTTTCGCACAATGTGAAATCATTTCAAGTGATCAGAAAATCGATTATTTGAAATAACGATTATTTAGTTCTACCAAGATTACATCAAATCTCATGAAAATAAGAAAATTGTTCAAGGAGTGTTAGAAGGCTTACTCTAAACTCTACGTCTTGTTTTTCGATAGCAAAAATACTTCTAATGTGCAGATATCAGTTATGGTTCTAAACCAACAACCATTATGCCAAACAATCGAAATCATTATTGATGATAGGTTTAACGCTAATGTTTGCTCTACATTACGATTCTGCTGTAAACTCCGTTTCTAGAGTTAAGTTTCTGTGCGTCGGTTATTCCTGTAACTACGAGATGCATGTGAGAGATTGTGTGTTCATGATAAACTTGCACTAGCACAGTAATGCGTAATTGTCTGCACCTGCCACAGCAAACTTCCAGGCATTATATTGTTTGCTAGAGCTGAGCCCGGGCAGCTACCCTACTTAACGTAACGCCTGCCGAAGCTAAAGTGGTTCGATCAAAGGGACCAGAAACGTCACTGGGACTTCATGCTAACTAGCTTGCGAGCCCGGGCCCGAGCTTCCTGTCGGGTGACAGTGTACTCAAACCATAAAATGTTTGGAATCAGTGTGGTATCTCGTAGCAGCAGAAGTTCGGATACCCGCCAGGAGACAACCACCGGAAAGTACGGTGTCAGGAAACAGTGGGTCAAAAAGAACCACAACGTTCCGACGATAATACCAACTACAGCGCCGACTAGCACCTGTTGTGAGCTGTGATATTGCAGATAAACTCTGCCGAAACAAACGAGGAAAGTCACTGCCCAACATACAGCTAGGACAAACAGCCGCACTAAGCGCTCTGCCCGAGCGTTATTGTTGTTCATGTGATGCAGTCTGCAAAGGTCAAAGCTTCTTAATAAACTTAATTATTCAAATAACTACGAATTGACGAACCTTATAAAAATGAAGAGTAGTACGTACTGTGCAAAAAAACACATACACTGCGAGTGACTAGAAGGCATCCCGTATTCAGTCCACATTTGCGATCGGTTTACTGGTCTAGGCTCCTGAATGCAGTGCTTAAGCAATATATTGATGCATTCATTGAACAACGTGCCAACAAAAAACACAATCTAAAACAATTTAGTACAGGTGAATCAGATTCATATTTAATTAATCATTCTCAACTTGAAAAAGCGAACGGTAAACTTACGGTATGTAAATCTCGTCGAAACAGTATCAGTGCCAAGAAGCCGGCCCCAATACCTAACGGTGCCAAGCTAATCCACGCTAGCAGTTTTCCCAGTAAATCGCCTGTAACAGATTAGACCCACGATACATAACATACATAACACTCTGATCTCTGCACAGCAATTATTGTTTGCAAACAGAGGCAAATAAAAGAAAGGACTCACCTTTAGGATATTCCACTAACGTCAGTGTAATCGGTTGCCAGTCGGAAACGTTATAAGACGGAGCCTGTAGGATCGATTCCGTTTCCGGGGACATTTTTACCGTGACCTGTTTTTGTCCTTATTTTTGTTGTGACATTTGCTGCAGCTAATATTTTTGCAGTGAGTCCTTGCGCGAGACTGTATTTTTTCTTTCTTTTTTCACCCGACGAAATCTTCTCTGCTCTGCGTCTGGTCCGATCGCTGTATACACTGTGATTGGTCGGTTTGATTGTATTGACTGACGGAGACGACAGCGTTGCAGAAGTTGTGTTGTCAATTTTTTGTGTCACTCTGGAAACAGGGTGATTCTTTTGATGGAATGCGTTCACGGCGGTAATCGATGAAGGAAAAATCGTCGTTCACACAAAGAAAATATTACCAAGTGAACACGTAAAAACAACGTAAATTTACGTAAACCTGAATGTTTTCACTGGTTTAGGTAAATAATACGCAAAGAAATTGGTGAAAACAACGCAACAGCCTAATAAAATGTGAATACTTTATTTTGGGTAAAAATTTGTATGGAGTTTTTGATATTGATATTGTTGATTCAAGGTATCCGATTTTACCTAAATGATGACTTCCGTGCAGGTACTCAAAAGTAGGTTAATCACTTTTACCTAAAAGTACCTTCCCGCACAGGAGGGCTTATTTGCGTCAAAAATACGCATATTTGGGTATTTTTATTTTTCTGTGTACATTTCTTCATTTCTAGAGTATAACGTTTCAAAAGGGTGTAAGCGCCAAATTTGAGTAAATGGAATTTAATCAATAACATGCTATGAAAACTGCAATTCTATCGACTAGTTTCAAAACTAGACTCAAAATTCCGTAATTAAGAATTATATCTTTTATTAGCGTAATTCCATTCCAGTAACTTCACAAATACACAAACTTGAGTAACACTCAGCGTCTTAAAAGCTGAATGATGTTCACTCAAAATTTACGAACGACATTACACATTTTTTGGGTACAGCTCAGTTTCAGTACTGGATATCTTCCGCCATGACCAATGACTGACACTGAACAATCAACAATAATTATGCCTAGTAATAAAAATTAACATTACTATATGCAATCTATTTTTATCAAAAAACTTGATTTTCCTATACAAACTGCATTGACTCAATGAAGTCTTCATTTTTTAAATATATGGGAAATAATATTCCAAACTCTCACAGTTTTTTTTCTAAGCTCAACAAAATTTTTACATATTATTTTCTGGTCGGTACTAAATAATTGGTAAGGGATACACGTACAGGTGGCTTCTACCAGAATTTACAAAAAATAAAGGAGCAGAATCTTGAAGTGAATCGAATAAATTTTATCCTGTATAGCTTTGTAGATTGAACGATTATTTTTTGCGATGTTTACGTATATATTTTGGTCACCATGAGAGAGTTTCTGATTGCCTTTCACGGATCAATGAACACTATAATTGGAATTTAATCTTATATCTATTTATATGAAAGAGAAGTTTTGTATGTATGTATGTATGTATGTATGTATGTTCCTGCATAACTCTCGAAGGCCTGAACCGATTTCAACCAAACTTGGCATACGTGTTTTTTGTACAAAGGAAGTGTACATAGAAGCAAGTTGAGGATAAAGGGCCGGTTCTTCAATTACAGCATCATCAACGTGCACTGCCCACATGAAGGAAGACCCGACGACGAGGAGGAAGCGTTCTACGCGCAGCTGGAGCAGGTCTACGGTAGCTGCCCGCGACGGGACGTGAAAATCGTTATTGGGGACATGAATGCTAAGGTAGGCCGGGAGGCAATGTACAGACCGGTAATCGGACCAGATAGCCTGCATGCCGTGTCTAATGATAACGGCCATCGGTGCGTAAACTTTGCGGCCTCCCGTGGTATGGTAGTCCGGCAGGTTCTTCTCCGACATCATCAACGTTCGCACCTACCGCAGTGCGAATATAGATTCGGACCACTACCTAGTAGCTGTGTGCATGCGCTCAAAACTATCGACGGTGTATAACACCGACGACTCTTACGTACAGCAAAGGCCACACCACAGCTTGGGACTGTTTGGTAAGGTAAGTAAGTGGTCATAGAAATATTGGATATGAGGAGGGGTCACCCTTAAAGAAGGAGGGGGTCAAAAGAAATAAATTTTTATACGTAATGGAAACCTTTCATTGAATTTTGATGATTTTCGGGTTCTTGGTCATATTTGGAGGCCAGAAGTTGATGTCCAGAGACCGAAACGTGATGTCATTTAAGACTGGAAAACGCTCACAAACCCCTTAATGTTGGTATTTTCGAAGCAAAAAGGACTCTTAAGAACCGGTTATCGGTGTCTGACGATACTTTGAAACTTGGGTTGCCGACTTCCGGTTTCTGGAAATCTGCGAAAATTAATAATTGAATTATATACTTGGCAATATGGGTATTTTCGCAATCAGAATGATGCCGTCATTTGAAAATCGATCATATATTTCCAAATATTGGCCTTTTTTTGAAACGTAGTGACGTCTGTTTGCAGCCGAAAATCGGCTTTCGTGCAAATGTTTCTAGAGAAGTGTTTCAAAACATCCAACCTGCTTTGATCTGTTTTTGGAACGATTTCTTGACATATTTCTTGCATAATTTGATAACGCAGAGTCCAATTTAGCGTTTTGGATAAAAAATATGTTTGGAAAAGTTGCTGGAGCTCAACTATTACCGAATTAAAATTTGATTAAGAGCATCGATCAAATAATATAAGAGCTCCTAAAATCCAGTTATTTATTAAAAAAAAATTTTTTGTGTGGATGTATGTTCCAGCATAACTCTCGAATAATTGTACAGATGTCAACCAAACTTGGCATACGTATCCTGTGTACAGAGAAAGTGGTCATAGAAATATTGGAAAGTGGAAGGACCAACCCTCAAAGGAGGGTCTTAATTAGTCAGAAAATCAAGTTTTTCAATGCATTATGGGAACTTTCTGAATAAATACGATAGTTTTTAGGCCATTAGTCACGTCTGGAGACCGGAAATTGATTTCCAGAGACCGAAACATGATGTCGAAAAGAGAAAGGGGCAGCTATTAAAGAGGAAGGGGGTCTTAATTTATGAAAAAGTCGGGTCTTTTAATGCCCTATGAAAACATTTTGAAAAGGTACGAAGAAGTTGATGTCCAGGGACCGGAATATGATGTCCCACGTTTTTCTAAAACAAAGATGGCGACTTTTGGTTTCCGGGAAGCTATATACAACTGTAGAAAACGTTTACAACCCTACAAACATTGGTATTTCCGGAACCAGGATGACCCTTAGAAATCAGAAAAAAAGTCCAATGACATTTTTCAATATGGCGATTTCCGGTTTCAGAATTTTGTGAAAAACGAATATATGCTCTGCAATATGTATATTTTCGATATCAAGAATGTACCCGGCCTTGCTCGTGTGAAAATTTCTGCTTTTTCTATAATTTTCTATATTACCATATATTTCTCCCAACCCATCATTTCAAATAATATTTCTATTTTAGTTATAAACTTGCTTATATACCTATATTGATTAACAATCGATGCGGAGGCATTCCAGCTGGGTGGAGTGAGTTGAAAAATTCCGTTGGAAA
The DNA here is from genome assembly GCF_029784165.1 of Wyeomyia smithii. Taxonomy (NCBI): domain Eukaryota; kingdom Metazoa; phylum Arthropoda; class Insecta; order Diptera; family Culicidae; genus Wyeomyia; species Wyeomyia smithii. The sequence continues at coordinate 246,010,571 of NC_073696.1, forward strand.
ATAGATTGCCTCATCAGCATCTTCGACGGTATCGATTAACTTACAATAAAGTCAAATTAGACTGAAATTACATAATGAATAGCCTAAGTTCACCTCTGATACTTAAAATTATTGCTTGCTATGTCTTCTCGTTTTACTTTTTTGTGTAAACAATATCAATATCATTCTTATAGTTGAACATCAGTCTTCATAAATTAATTAATAATTTGGAGATATGGGGATTATCTCCACATTTTCCTCAAGTTTTGAATAACTTCCAATGCAGAAAAACAACCCTCACTATACCAAATGCTCGGACACCAATTTTCGGTTTTGGGTAGTCAGCTCTTACCTATAACCCTAATATCAGGGAGTATTTGAATACTTTTCTTCTTGAATTTGAAAATAGCGTTGGACGCCAATTGTCATTTTCTTAACATAGTTCTCTCTCTAGAAATATTGACATTATTTAACCATTTTACTCAGTTTTACACAGCTTGACAGAAAGCAGAAATCGCAGAATTGATTTCAAAACAACGTTTCAATATTACGTCCAAGCCTTCTTCTGTATTCTAGTAATATTTCCAGAAAATGTAATCCGCCATGTACGATTTAAAAATTTGCGTCGGGCATGACTATTTGGATTCTGGACGTCAGCTTGATATCGAAAATATACATATTGCAGAGCATATATTCGTTTTTCAAAAAATTCTGAAGTCGATATATTGAATTTAAAAAATGTCGTTATACTTTTATTTTTGGTTTCTAAAGGTCATCCTGGTTCCGGAAATACCAATGTTTAGAGGTTTGTAAACGTTGTATACAGCTTCCCAGAAACCAAAAGTCGCCATCTTTGTTTCATGGAAACATCGGACATCATATTCCGGTCCCTAGACATCAACTTCTGGCCATAACCGACCGAGGGCATAAAAGTTATCGTACCTTTTCAAAAAAATCCCATAGGGCACTAAAAGACCCGACTTTCTTATAAATTAAGACCCCCTCCCTCTTTGATAGCTGCCCCTTTCTCTTTACGACATCATGTTTCGGTCTCTGGAAATCAATTTCTGGTCTCCAGACATGACCAAAGGCCTAAAAACTATCGTATTTATCCAGAAAGTTCCCATAATGCATTGAAAAACTTGATTTTCTGACTAATTAAGCCCCTCCTTTGAGGGTTGGTCCTTCCACTTTCCAATATTTCTATGACCACTTTCTCTGTACACAGGATACGTATGCCAAGTTTGGTTGACATCTGTACAATCATTCGAGAGTTATGCTGGAACATAATACACACAAAACTTATTTTGAATAAATAGCTGGATTTTAGGAGCTCTTATCTTATTTGATCGATGCTCTTAACCAAATTTTAATTCGGTAATAAATGAGCTTCAGCAACTTTTCCAAACATATTTTATATCCAAAACGCTGGATTGGACTCTCCGTTATCAAATTATGCAAGAAATATGTCAAGAAATCGTTCCAAAAACGGATCAAAGCAGGTTGGATGTTTTGAAACACTTCTCTAGAAACATTTGCACGAAAACCGATTTTCGGCTGCAAACGTCACTACGATTCAAAAAAGTCCAATATTTGGAAATATATGATCGATTTTCGTATGACAACGTCATTCCAATTCCGAAAACATCCATATTGCCAAGTATATAATTCAATTATTAATTTTCGCAGACTTCCAGAAACCAAAAGTCGGCAAACCAAGTTTCAAAGTATCGTCAGACACTGATAACCGGTTCTCAAGAGTCATTTTTGCTCCGAAAATACCAATATTGGGGGGTTTGTGAGCGTTTTCCACAGTTCTAAATGGCTTCCCAGAAACCGGAAGTCGCCATCTTGGATTGAAAATGGCATCGAACATCATGTTTCGGTCTCTGGACATCAACTTCCGGCCTCGAAATATGTCCAAGAACCCGAAAGTCATCAAATTTCAATGAAAGGTTTCCATTATGTATGAAAATTTATTACTTTTGACCCCCTATTTCTTCAAGGGTGACTCCTCCCCCTATCCAATATTTCTATGACCACTTCCTTTGTAGAAATCGGTTCAGGACTTCAGGTTTGGTAGAAATCGGTTCAGGACTTCGAGAGTTATGCTGGAACATACATGTATACATACATACAAAACTTCTCTTTTTTATAAATAGAAGAAAGAAGAAAATATATATATATATGTATATATATATATATATATATATATATATATATATATATATATATATATATATATATATATATATATATATATATATATATATATATATATATATATATATATATATATATATATATATATATATATATATATATATATATATATATATATATATATATATATATATATATATATATATATATATATATATATATATATATATATATATATATATATATATATATATATATATATATATATATATATATATATATATATATATATATATATATATATATATTAAGGCTGTGCGAGATTTCGAATGATTTCGTATAATTTCGCAAAACTCGAATTTTCCCGAAATTTCGGTTTCGCGAAATTGCCGAAAAATTTCGTTGAATTTCGCTAAATTCCGCCTAAAATTTCGCGAAATTAAACTTCCAATTTCGACGATTACGAAATTTCGCGAAATTTCGGACCAAATTTCCGATGCACATTATTACATTATTTTGGTTTGTGCTCATTGCGACTATAAATTAAATTGAATATATCTCAACAGTTATCTGGTATACTAAGTCAGACAGAGAAGAATAAACTCTCAGCCGGTAATTTTTGTATCAAAAAACCACAAAAAATCACGCGGGGGGTGTGGGGGTTAATGAATAGACCACGTAGTCTTTTTTCTGACTTATAATTTATTATTGCCACTAAGTCAAGACGAAGCTTTCGCAATTTTTTAATTAATAAATTTGTTTGACACGACTTGATAATTAATAAGTGTCACGGAAAGATTGAGAGTTGTCAGCAATTAATTGTAATCAAATTTGTGAAACGTATTTCAAATTTATCCGAACGAAGAATTTTTTTTGTTTTAAACAGGCTTTGCCTTATATGGCATTTACTTCTTCAGAATAGTTCTATTTTGCAATGCGTCGGAATTTATGACATTTTTCCTGGAAGTATATTTCAATACTCAACGACCGGTAAAAAAATCAACGTTTTGATCTTAAAAACAATATATAAGACCTGGATGTTCGTGTACCGTAGGAAGAAAGAAAGATGTTTATATTTTGTTCGACATTCAAAACTTTGTAATTTATTAAAAAAAAAACTAAGTTACAAATCCGATACCTGAAAATCACTAAAAGTAAGGTTTCACTTATTATCAACTAAATATTGATGATTTATAGATGAGTATACAATTTACCATAGCTATAAGCGAAAAATTTATCGTAGATGATCAAACTGCCTAAACAAATTTTATTTATTTTGATACTCAACAACAAATTAAAAATCATTTTGAATATACTCAACAGAATAGAGTATTTTATATTACTTTCAGGTAAGAAAATTATTATATTTGTTAAAGACAATGAAATATTATTAAAAATTAAACAACCATTATCTATTTGTTATTTTGGTTTTGAGAAAATGATATTACTGAAAATTCTATTTACAATTTGCGCAATAACTAATAATCAGTTTTCTTAAACCTTCATTTTTTCATAAATTTTTCATACTTTATTGTACATATATTTGCAGAATAAGATCACAATACAAAAGACCACGAAAGACCACGAAAGACCACGGGGGAAGTAGGAGGGTATAAAAGGGATCAAAATATGACCACGTAGCTTAGGAATGGTCCCAAATGCATTTTATTATTTTTGGTGTCGCAGAAACTCACAGGGCATATTTTTTTAGGACAAAATTATTTTCTACAACCTTACCAGAGACACTAGTTATGCCAGTCAAACAAACCGATTTAGCTGAAAAAATAATTTAATCTCCAATTGGGCACTCTGTGGGTAATTAAAATCTTTTTATAATCGAAACAGTTGGTTTGATTGGCATAGTGCCTTTGGCAAAGTTGTAGATAAAAATATTGTCCTTCCATGTTGTAATTTTTTTTTTAATATAACTTTTTTTGATTTCTTCATCGCTTCGGTATTTTTTTTTGTAATTTTTATACAAAAAAAAAGATTTTTGAAAATAAGCTTTTTTATATTAATTTTAATGTTTCTTTTACATTAAAAAATGAATTTTTTGAGTTTTTTTTATCGGAAAGATAAAATTACTATCTAAAAATTTTCCAGAGACGTCACACTAATCAAAAACTTTTGGCTCTGAAAATATTTATAATCACAATAATCTTCCCAAAATAGTATTTTAAATAGCTTCTCAGCCTATAGAATCGTTTATGCAAAGTTTAAGCTAAATCTAAAATGACAAAAAAAATTGAAACTGGGACCTTTTTTGTGGAACTGCTCAGTAAAAAAGCAATTTTAAGTTATATTGAAAAATGTGCAAACATATTGAAAACTTTAAAGTTTACAGAATAGTTAACTTAAATTTTGTTTTCCTCGAATTTATGAAGATGTCACTTAGTCTAGTCTGACTAAACGGTGTTAAAAAAAATCAATAACACTGGTCGGCAAAAGCGAAAAAAAGTTGCCCTAAAGCTCAAAATGGTTGCCCTCCAAAGGTTTTACAGCTTTTTAACCATTCCTGTGAATTTTGCTGCTTTTAGAGAATGCAGAAATGCATCAGAAGGCCGCCGAGGAATTGCTTATCGGATTCGTCGCTTTTACGTTTGCATAGGGAAAAACTCTTTGGAAAAATTATCTTTGCTAGGGACACCAAAACTCACAGGAATGGTTGAAAACCTACCTACCATCTCTCATGTTTTCCAGTTCGAGCTCTAGGACAAAACTTGGATTTTGAATGATGAAAGTGCTATGAAAGAAGGATTACTATTTTAAACATAGTTGCATTCAAACCAAAAGAATCAGTTCAGAAGTTTATTAAATTATTATTTACAAAAACATTTCGAGTTTGACCTTTATATCATTTGTATCTATCACGCTACTATTACCTGCAATATAATCTGTAAAAATGAATGCATAAGGATTTTAGTTTTTAACAATTTTGATTTTCTCGTCATTGTCGGTTCCCAAGTAACAATTTAAGTCGTATTGCATTCTTTTAGCGGTTTTCATGACCAATTTCGTAAAATTGCTGTTAACTATCAGAACCTCCTGATAACCGCTATAAGTTTGCTTTACAGCCAGGTGGCCCACCCTTGTCAAGCTTATTGAATCAATTATAAGAATGGCAATAAAACTGCTTTAAAACCACATGTAAAGAGTACCGCATACTATAAGCAGCTGGCTTTCCCTCTTAAGAGCGCAATAAGTTTGGTTGCATTATTGCGCTCTGCTACTTGCCACAATAAGTCCAAATCAACTTTTCATTGCTTGACAGCAACCGTAATAAGTTGATTTGTTGTACCGTTCCTGCACACACACCAGAACATCACGCCACTTTTTTCAATAAGGAAATCTCTCGTCGCGGGAGAAATGTTTAACCTGTGTTGGTTATCATCGTGCAATCGTTTTTATTTGATGGTGATATTGTAGAAAGATAAGGAATGGAGGGGTTTTTGGTAGGTTTTGTAGCTCTCAAGCATATCGTCCCCTTAATGCTAGAACTAGATAACTCGAAATTTGTCGATTTTGAGTTAAGTATGCCATCATAATTATCGCGTCGAGCTTTATAACATATCTAAAACTCGTTGAAAAACGATTACAAGAAAAAAAGTTATTCATCAATTAAAAAACTAGATATCTTAACGAAAAACAAGCGTATTTTGTAATAAAACTAAATAACTCGGTTTTTTGTTGATTTTTCAGTTGCTATAACGGGCCTGAAACGATATGGATGCGTTTCATAAAATCTGAACCTTTAATAATTGCAGTTGATACGTCATCACCAGAATCGGTCAAATTTTCAAACTCGTTTTTCTCGAAACGTCAACTTTCGAGTTATCTAGTTCTAGCATTAAGGGGACGATATGCGCATGAAATTTTGTCGTGCATTTTGAGATCATAGGCGCTTAAAACTTATGCGCCATCAAAATAGTACGGGCTAAAAAAAATGATCTCATTGTTAGCAAAAATGAATTGGATTGTTTCAGCTCAGTTTTTCAGAAAAAAATCTAGCCGTGTTCTTCAATACAGAGATAGATCAAAATCAACTTTGGATATTCAATTTATTTGTTAGTCAGACGACGATTTGATTTTCGTTTCAAGATTATAAAAAGTTTCAAAAATATCAATATGGCGCGGTTGGTAGTTAGTTGGCATTAATCGTAGCCGCAATAAGCCTAGTTCAATGATATATATGTTGTAAGGTGCGGCAAAGGTTGGATGCCTGCATTATTAGAGAAAAATATGGTAAATCCCTGAGGCCTAGACAACTTTATTTTTATAAAAAATCTGACATCACACCGACGATAATGAGGAATCAACAAACTTTGATATAAATAGAGAGGTGCACGAAAAATGCAACGATACATACTTAGTTTAATTGAATATTGAATATATTTCGAAACATATCAATAGTGTCTTGCCCCTACCTTATTTTTAAGGACGCATAATTTAACGACATAGGAAATTATTTTCAACCAAAACAAAACAAACTGGCGATAAAATTAAAAAAAAACTACCGAAAAGTACTAAGTTTGCTGTGTTACTTTATTAGATTTTTGGAGTTCTACGTCATCAATGTTCACAAATGCGCTGCAAGATGCTCTAAAGCATTTTACACACATCTTACGGAGACTGCGACAGAATTCTGCATCACACTAAACCAACTCAGCCGCTTTTGTCTCACCTGTATGTATAACATTGCCTGCATATATTTGTTTACAAGTACGACAGGTTAAAACTGGGCATTTGAATGACCGCAATAAAACTGGTTTCTATGTTATATGACAGCAAGCTGGAGTGGTTTTATGGGGCAATAGATAGTAATAATAAAACCAATAATAAAGCAAAATCGCATTGACTCTTGCCGGTTTTATTGGAAGTTTTATTAGAGTTTTATTGACAGCTATCAGTGTTCATTACGACTTGCTATTTTTGGCAACGGGTTTAATCGCCATAAAACCGTTGGAAATATTCATTGCTGTGATATAACCGTTAGAAAACCAAGTAGCTATAGAATTGTTACTTGGGTTTATCGATATCTGAATATTGTAATGCTATGTTTCAGAAACATTTATTTTATTTTTCGAAATTTCGCGAAATTTCGCGAAATTTAGAGACCAATTTCGTTTCGTCTCGAGAACTCGAAATCCACCTTGATTTCGTTTCGACTAATTTGGCGAAACCGAAATTAAGGGTTAATTTCGTTTCGTTTCGTTTCGACACCAGAAAAGCCAGTTTCGCACACCCCTAATATATATATATATATATATATATATATATATATATATATATATATATATATATATATATATATATATATATATATATATATATATATATATATATATATATATATATATATATATATATATATATATATATATATATATATATATATATATATATATATATATATACAGTCTCTCTACAATTATGGGTCAGTCAACGTGTTGTCGATCAACAATTAGTTTCACTGCAGTTCATGCGTGTAAATCGGTTGGGAAGAAAAATATCACTTACATAACAAAAGACACAGCTATGGGTAACTTTTTGCATTCAAAATCATTTAGTCTATAAAATCGTTAAAACACATAATGCAAGTTTTTTATTGTTGTAAAAGCTTGGTAATAAGTTTTTTTATTCGGTCTTGATGCATTATCATGTAAAAGTAATAAAAATAGCCAAAATATGGACTGACCCATTGTGCACCGCAAAATGTAGCATTACTACAATTATGGGTCACTTTACTTCTTGAACTGAGCAAAATTATAGTTTTGAAGTAGAATACTTCTCTCAGGAAGTTCGGCTACATAGGGATGTGAAATGAAAATCTAAAACCGAAAAAAATGAAAAATATGTCCAATTTCAAATGCTAATAAACCGGTTAGTATTCGATGGATTTCCTTCGTTCTTGCAGCAATAGATTGGAAAATCTTCTAAGATTCTTCCCAAAATAAGATAATTGTAATTTTATTATTCACACTATTGTACTATTGAAAATAGTCAAGCCTTGTCAAAACGAAAAATTCGACCTCTGATTGGTCGTTATATGCTTGCTTCCCAAGCACGGTCGACAGAATCATATGCCTTGCAATTGAAAACATGCTATTTGGCCTATATCCAGATTAATCCAGAAGAGCCTGTTTCAGCCGGAGCCGCTCATAATAGTTCTAGACAGCGACAACAGCAGTCGTCCTTCCTTAGCAGCAGCACTAGCCCTGTGGTTGGTCACCACGTCTCAGGAGCAGCGCGGTTTTTCTCAGCGTGTGTCGCCAGACAGCCATTATTCCCCCCGTGTTGGGGCAGCATGAAGATTGCCATCAGGAAATCCAATTTTGGAAATCAAAATGCCTTTTTGAAGGCAAATAAACAAGTCATTGAATGTTAATAATTTTTGTCAACGCAAGCAAGTATTCTGTGTTGCATCCTAGCAATTTAAATTTGTCGCACTCATCTAATTTACTGAATGTGAAATAGCTTCCACAGTGCATGTTGTCCGTGTATCTTAATTCCCCCAATGTTAGGGCAGCTCAAAGGTTGTAATTAGCAACCGATTTTGAACCGCAACATGCTTTTTTCAAGGCAAATAAAAAAATAATTGAAGGTTAATAATTTTCTGGCATCAACACAAGCAGACATTCTGTGCGGGATGCAATCAAATTCTAATGTAGTTGTCTAATTTTCACTTTATTTAGTAAACCCCCCACTGTAGGGGCAGCGCAAAGGCGCGATCAGCATAACCGACATTGAATAATAAACTGCCCTGTTAGAACGCATTCACAAAAGCAGTTAGTTCGACTATGCAGAGCTAATATAAAGACGATTCAATCAATCAGCGTAAACAGAATTTCGTCGTCTCCCAGCTGCCAAGTTGTCACATGATGCAACACGCAACAGCGAGCAAACGAAATCGCTTGATGTTACAAACCGCAATAAAATACGGGTTTAAACCGTTGCGTGTGTGAGAGCACCATCGGTGTTTATTCGCTGGATACATTTTCTACTGTCTACTGAACGCAATAATCTGCTTACATGCGACACGGGGACGGGAACATTTTCTTCAACGAAACTGCGCAACACGACACAAAACATGTTATTTTGTTGCTTCAATGAGAGTGCTATCGGTCCGGTTCGACAAGAAATCATTTTTGTGCATCCGTGCTACGAAACTGAGGAAAAACTTTAGAAACTGAAAAAAGAGGTGGAGCTTATCAAATGATCGCTCTGAGCCGGAATGAAGTCACACATATTTTTCAAGTTATGTCATTCCACCACCTACGAAAAATAATTCATTCCTATTTTCATCCCTATATAAGAGCCTGTTTCAGCCGGAGCCGCTCATAATAGTTCTAGACAGCGACAAGTCGTCCTTCCTTAGCAGCAGCACTAGCCCTGTGGTTGGTCACCACGTCTCAGGAGCAGCGCGGTTTTTCTTAGCGTGTGTCGCCAGACAGCCATTATTCCCCCCGTGTTGGGGCAGCATGAAGATTGCTATCAGGAAATCCAATTTTGGAAATCAAAATGCCTTTTTGAAGGCAAATAAACAAGTCATTGAAAGTTAATATTTTTTGTCTAGGCAAGCAAGCATTCTGTGTTGCATCCTAACAATTTAAATTTGTCGCACTCGTCTAATTTACTGTATGTGGAATAGCTTCCACAGTGCATGTTGTCCGTGTATCTTAATTCCCCCAATGTTAGGGCAGCTCAAAGGTTGTAATTAGCAACCGATTTTGAACCGCAACATGCTCTTTTCAAGGCAAATAAAAAAATAATTGAAGGTTAATAATTTTCTGGCATCAACGCAAGCAGACATTCTGTGCGGGATACAATCAAATTCTGTTGTAGTTGTCTAATTTTCACTTTATTTAGTAAACCCCCCACTGTAGGGGCAGCGCAAAGGCTGCGATCAGCATAACCGACATTGAATAATAAACTGCCCTGTTAGAACGCATTCACAAAAGCAGTTAGTTCGACTATGCAGAGCTAATATGAAGTCGATTCAATCAATCAGCATAAACAGAATTTCGTCGTCTCCCAGCTGCCAAGTTGCAACATGATGCAACACGCAACAGCGAGCATACGAAATCGCTTGATGTTACAAACCGCAATAAGATACGGCTTAAAACCGTTGCGTGTGTGAGAGCACCATCGGTGTTTATTCGCTGGATACACTATCTACTGTCTACTGAACGCAATAATCTGCTTACATGCGACACGGGGACGGGAACATTTTCTTCAACGAAGCTGCGCAACACGACACAAAACATGTTATTTTGTTGCTTCAATGAGAGTGCTATCAGTCCGGTTCGACAAGAAATCATTTTTGTGCATCCGTGCTACGAAACTGAGGAAAAACTTTAGAAACTGAAAAAAGAGGTGGAGCTTATCAAATGATCGCTCTGAACCAGAATGAAGTCACACATATTTTTCAAGTTATATCATTCCACCACGTACGTAAAATAATTCATTCCTATTTTCATCCCTATATAAGAGCCTGTTTTAGTTGAAGCCGCTCATAGTGGCATGGCTACGGATAGCGTTGCAGTTGCTCAGCAGTTAGGCCAGCGTATAGCGGCCACAACTGTTTAATTCGGCAGCGCGATTTTCCCAAAATGTGTTACTATTGCTTCTTGTGAAGCCTCTTGCTACGTCCGGGTATTGTTCCAATAAATCTACTATTTTCACGTATTGCGCTTTAGTCGTACTCTTACTTTTTTGCCGTTTGAACCTTAATATAAACAGATATTTTGCCGATGTTAAAGTTTAAAATTACTAGACTTACATTCTTGTTAAATATGCCTTTTCACAAAAAAACGTAACTAAACGGCGACCAGTTGCACTTTTTAAACAAATCGATACATATAAAAATGGAGTTCTGTCTGTCTGATCCACATAGACTTGGAAATGACTGAACCGATCGGCGTGATAATTGATATGTAGTGGTTTTTTTCTACATAACTCAAGAACTAATCAGAAAGTAAGGATTTTAGAGTACATGAAGCGGACACCCCTCCCAAATCAGGAGGGGAAGAGGAGGTGGTAACAGCCAGCCTTCTGAAAAAGACTGTCTTTCCGTGACAGCAAATTTTAAACTTATTCGGCTCTCATTGTATTGCACAGCTCTCCCTGCCATATTTGCATATGTTATCGTAAGTGGCTGTCGAACTTACGATAGCACACACATGCAATGTTAAACGGACAGTTATTTGTCATCTCCCTATGTCCGTTGGTTGTTCCAAGCTGGCGCTAATGTTAGCCTTTACAGCCTGACATACTCTGGCACAAATCCGAGCGGGATGTCAGATGATTATGATTCAAGAGAGTAAGGCTGATCCTAAAATGAAACCGAGGCGGTGCAAAACACGTTTTTTTCTCACCTGGAGAGTAATATGAACAATGGGAAATATATGAAACGGTTTGCTTCGTATTCATTATGGCATCGGCCTAAGATAAAGGAGAAGCGAAGCCCAATATCATCGCTGACAGCCGCAGCCGATCAGCAGGCTGTCAACAGCGTAGGCCAAACCAAACTAACTCAAAATGAACAAACTAGGGTATCATTTCTGAACGAACAAAATACGTGCGCAAGAACAAGCTGAATGTACCCGGCCTTGCTCGTGTAAAAGTTCTGCTTTTTCTATAATTTTATATGTTTCCATATATTCTTTTCAACCCTTCGTTTCAAACAATATTTCTATTTTAGTTATAAACTTGCTTATATACCACCTTTTTCGATGATTAACAATCGATTCGGAGGCATTCCAGCTGGGTCGAGTGAGTTCAAAAATTCCGTTGGAATCTTCATCAGCATCTTCGACGGTATCGATTAACTCACAATGAACTCAAATTAGACATAAATTACATGATCAATAGCCTAAGCTCACCTCTGACAGTGAAAATTATTGCTTGCTTTGTCTTCTCGTTCTACTTTTTTGTATAAACAATATCAATATCATCCTTATAGTTGAACATCAGTCTTCATGAATTAATTAACAATTTGGAGATACGGGGACTATCTATACGTTTTCCTCAAGTTTTTAATATTTTCCAATGCTGAATGTACCCGGCCTTGCTCGTGTTAAAATTTTCTGCTTTTTTATAATTTCCTATATTTTCATATATTTTTTCTAACCCAGCATTTCAAATAATATTTCTATTTGAGTTACAAACTTGCTTATATATCACCTTTTTCGTTTCACCATCAAGAGCTAAAGTGAATGAATTTGCAGGCGAGCTAACCCTCGAGCAAGCGACATGTATTGGACCGCAGGAAAAACACGGTAAAAATTAAATTTTATCCTTATAGCTTTGTAGATTGAACGATTATTCTTTGCGATGTTTACGTATATATTTTGGTCACCATGAGAGAGTTTCTGATTGCCATTCACGGATCAATGAACACTATATTTGGAATTTATTAAATAATAAAAAATACCGAAGCATCATTTAATAATACTATTTTTATATCTAAAAATAATAAAATTAAATACAGCCGAAATTCGTTGGTTAGAACACAACTGCTACCCAACTAGCGAATCGTGTTCGTTAGTTGGATGAACTGACAACTGGGCAAATTTTTCAAAGGGGAGCGCCGATTGTTTGTTTTCTTCCTGCTTTGGAAAATTTCCTGATTTCATTGCGGTTAAACTATGCCAAAGAAAATGAACTTTGCTCATCTGTCTTGCTGCTGTAGTAAATATTTTATTCAGGGTGGCCACTCTATCGGGAAAAGCGGGAAAAAGCCGGGAAGTTCAAATAACCGAGAAAAAAGACGGGAAAACCGGGAAATTAGGTTTCACGCCGGGAAAATCATCCTTCTTCATGTCTGCCGTTTCACTTGTTCAACAATTTCTGAGAAAATGTCAAATGTCTTTTTTGCACGAGGCCTAACTGGCATGATGCTCCCGGTTATGGACAAGCTGATTGTTGGTTTTAGCCAAAGTCGACAGCGGCTTCGCAGCAAAATCAGCGTTTAATAAAATCAAGCTTGGGCAGGCGGATAAACATAGTTTACTGTTCCGTAACATATTTTGGTAGATTTTCAAAGAAAATGTTTTAACGTTCTTCTCTTTCATATTCTATCCCCTTTTAACGTGAACAAGGATAGCTCAGTTTTGAATCAAATGGAAAAAATTGATTGCTCGAAACATCGTATAGCGCCTATTAGCGTCGCGGGAAGCGTATCTTGTGAATACATGTTCGACATCGGATTGGGTAGAATCTAATCAAAATTCAGATAGGACCGGAATCATCGAAGCTCGATTTTATTTCGAACCGGACCGGAACAGAGCTGTCCGGGTTGTACTACTCGATTTTTGATATGATTTTAATCACGAGCAGCACATTAATATTTACAAGTGACATATTTGAATGGAAATCTATATCGGATATTTTTACAAACTGTGTTCGACTGTCATGGTGCGGAAACTAGGTCAATATCTACTGAAATTTCGTTAATAATATAAATAATCAAAGCTCTGTTATTTTCAACATTCTCCACATTAAGTGTTTCGCAGGAAATAAATAGTTTTTTTTAATCTGTGTTTGACATTTTGACTACCGGATTTTGTTGACGAAAGACGCCACCTTGAAGAGCTATTAATGAAAGATTTTCCAGATTTTTTCTATATCAAAAATAAACAATAGCTACACAAAAAGAAGGAAAACTATTCTAGAGCTTTTAAATCAAAATTTTTTGTAAGATATCATAAAACTAAATTTTTCAAATCCGCAACCGTGGCATTCTACCCTATAAATTTAGAAACGTAACGATTTTCATTCATATTTATAAATAAATCAATCGAGTGATATGCATTTTAACGCGAAATGAATGATAAAACATGTGCCTTTTTGACTTGAATGGAACTTCGCATTTGCTTGCGACTAGAAGATACATGACTTTCTCGTAGATATTTGGATCGTTTTGACATAAGCAATATAATTAAAATAAACGTGTTGGTTATAATGGATGAAATAATTAAAAACTTGTATCTCAAAAACTTCTACGAATGTTGCCTATGGACGAGTTAAAGCAAATTAATTCCTAGATTTCTAAGAAATATAATATTGGAACGAAAATTTTTTTTTTATATTTTTCTTATTTCAAACTATAGCTATAGTTTGAAATTAAAAAAAAATATGTAAAATTTTTTTTTTAAATTGATGGTATTTAAAAACTTGTAAGATCGAGCACAAATTATTTTTCAATCTTTCTGGTAGAACAATTTGTTTTACTTATTTTCAAATTTTCAAGACGGTTTCGTAAGTATGTGTTGTACGCTGGTTTAAAAATTGAGCTCTTATTTATCGAATTCCTGACAAACGGTCATGATTTGTTTTGAAATTAAGTTAAGTTTGCTTTTCACGCAGTTTTTTGGTGGTTTTTCATGCATCTTTTGAACGCAAATTTTGGAATTTACACAGTTTATTATGCGGATTCCCAGAAAAAGTTGCGTTTTATCTTTGACCGTTTTGAATAATATTTTTTTCAAATTGTTTATTCAGAGTGTCAGTTGAATTTATTTTACGGACCATGAGAAAATTTCTCATACATTCCATTGACCATAGCTCGAAAAATTCGTAAGTTCCAGGATCTAAGTTTTTCGAAAAAAAAAAAATGTTTTGTGATAACAGATCTCGCCGTTTCACGTTTTTTGCATAATAAAATAATTTCGACAATTTTATATGCATTTTTCATTTCATCATTTTTGAGGCTTTTCTTTCCAAAGTTTGCCTGAGATCAAATTTTGCATGAGGACTTTTTCGGGAAGACAAATCTTCTACGCCCCAAGTCTTATCCCATACTTTTCATTCGCACCCTGATACAAAGCATTGCGAGATTAAGAGTAGGTTGACAGAGAAAAAAAAAGCAGAAGGAAACAAGAAAGCGCGAGAAGGCGAAGATTGACAACGATTTGGAGATAAAAAAGGCGGAAATCGGATTTTTTCTCATATGCTTTAATAATAAAACACCGGGAATTTTTATTAAATATCATCGGGAAAACCGGGAAA
Source organism: Wyeomyia smithii (assembly GCF_029784165.1). Taxonomy (NCBI): domain Eukaryota; kingdom Metazoa; phylum Arthropoda; class Insecta; order Diptera; family Culicidae; genus Wyeomyia; species Wyeomyia smithii. The sequence continues at coordinate 246,025,721 of NC_073696.1, forward strand.
TCGAAAATTTATTTTCAGTGGCCACCCTGTTTTTATGTATTTGGTCAATACTTTTTCATACAAACATTCCAACGAGAAGCAAAATGATAAAGCGCAAGCACATCACTCTGCTTCTTGCCTAAACAATGGGGGATCGCTACGCTGGATATTTCCGGTGAAGGCGTTGAAGAAATAAAAGAACAAACAACCGAACAGTAAACCTCTAAATTACACACAAAATGTTGTAAATTTATAATATGTACTTTTCAAATTACGCGATTGATTATGCCAGAGATGATCTGCATGAAGTGTCCAATTAATAGCGCTGAGAAACAAACTTATTAGTGCTGAATGGAATAAGCATAATAACTAAACATGTTTACAATTTTTTTACAACAATAAATAATATAATTTTATTTTAGTAATATTTTTTTATTTTTTCGGACCCCTGAAATGCATTTGAATGACGTTGAATTCTGACATTAGAGTGCTTTTTAGTTGGGTGACAGCCCAACTAGCGAACACCCAACCAACGAACCTCCAACTAACGAACATCCAACGAGCGAATCATCACTGTATATATAAGTTCAACAAGCGTGTATGCCTTTGCAGAACGTACCCCAACTTTTGACATTGGAATCGAGCAAACTTATCATCAAGCCAAATGTTTCATTGCCGTACGGTTGGCTGTCCTGCGCAGCTGTCGACACATTCTTTTTCCGGCGAGATCCTCAGGTGGACGTAACGTAGTTTTTATAATTTTAGCCGTAAAATTTTCTCCATCTTCCTACAATGAAAATCTGGAAGGATATTTTCACCGGTAAGTGACAGCCTGTTAGTGGGCGCATCCGTTAAAAGTAAAAGTGCAGCGGTAGGGATGTTATTTGCGGAGAAAAGTCTCGAAAAATAATTGGATTTTGCGGAAAATATCTGAAAAGAGCGTTCGCTGCATGCATAGCATTGCAATTCAGCCTCTGGTATGTGTGGGTGCGTGAATATGGGAGCTGGCAATATTGAATACGTGTTGTGTGGAAAATGCATTTCTTTTAAGCAAAGATTAGGAGCTATTAGTGATTTTATTCTAAAGAAGCGTCTATATGAGATAACGGTGGAAGATAAATTTTATAAATGGGCATGAAATGTCAGGAACAAAGAATGGAAGAAGTTACGAATGCTGCTATAATTAAACCTGGAGAGCATTGACCCAAATGCTATATAGAACGAAAAGGTTGGGGTGGGTCACCCTTTATGACTCATCAATAGCGAGTTTTTCCTTGTGATTTTCTCGAACTTTTTTTAATTTTTGTTTCTGTAAATTCAACTTCCAGGTGACGAGATGTTCTCGGACACATACAAGCTAAAGCTGGTTGACGATGTGATGTACGAGGTTTACGGCAAGCATGTGTCGCGCACCCTCGGGGATGTCCAGCTGGACGGCGCAAATCCTTCTGCAGAAGAGGCTGAAGAAGGTACCGATAACGCCACCGAATCCGGTGTCGACATCGTGCTGAATCATCGTCTGGTAGAGACTGGATTTGGCGACAAGAAACAGTTCACCACCTACCTGAAGGACTACATGAAGAAGTGAGTAGAAAATTATTTGTGGTGTGAGCTGTGTGAAGTTTGTGTTGGATAGTGTGAGAAGAAAATTTTTGTTGTTTGATAATTTAGAATTGTTACTGAAAATAATCAAATACAGTACAAATAGTGGAGAAAAATGAATATACGCAGATAGAATCTTTAGTAAACACGGCTTCATTTTTCAGATTGGTCACCAAGCTAGAAAAGGATAATCCCAGCGAGGTGGAAGTATTCAAGACCAACATCAACAAAGTCATGAAGGACCTTCTGGGACGTTTCAAGGATCTGCAGTTCTTCACCGGCGAATCAATGGATTGCGATGGATTGATTGCCATGCTCGAGTACCGAGATATCGATGGCGAGAGCACGCCGGTTCTGCTATGTTTTAAACACGGCCTGGAGGAGGAGAAATTCTAGACTAATTGTACAGCACCCTGCCTGCTCTGCTAGTTAATAGGTCTGTTTTTCCTTTCGACCGGTTCAGTTTATTTTTTTAAACCAAATCAAATCAATCCCTCACTGTAAAGTCTATCGCTTCCTATTTATGTGCGGCTACAGCGCAAGGTTTTTTTTACCAAACTAGTTTCAATCAAAAGAAAATTACAGTCTGATAATGATGAGTGACGATCTTTTAGTGACCACATAATTCCAATGGAGTAATAACGTATCGGTTAAGCTTTGTTACTGTTACGGAAATGCAGAAGGCAAACACCAGACAAGCTTAGCGAAGAATTCCCTTGACCATCTAATACTCGTAATAGTGCGGCTAATTTTTTTGTGTTTTTGCTACCGACTGTAAGATTACGTTGAATATTCAAGTGATTAAAAAAAACAATCTGTTTCAAGTAATGGTGACTGAATGGAAGGTGGAGAAAAGTAGATTTATCCTTCTCTTATTTGTAAACATACATATAACGCATCTCATGGATATCAGCAACTGACACTGAGATGAATTTCGGTAAGAAGAGTGTCAAATCAGGAACCAATTGAAGAAAAAAAAAAAAAAAATGCGAAGCAAACTCCAGCTATGCTTCGCATCTGTTGTAAAGGCTACGCACTTGTGTTGATTACTGTCTGAAAGAAAATTCATTTGGTGTACCTACTTTATACTAGATATTTCTAAAAAAAAATTCGAATCTGCTGAACTCAGCAGATGAAATTGGCGAAAGATGTTGAATTATTGAATTCTATTGATATTTCGATAACGCATTTATTTTTGTCAACAGCCGCGTCGCATTCGGAAAGTATATCGGACATGCATTCCCTCGTTCGTTACATTCAATTTGAAGACCCTCCAGCTCATTCGAAAAAGGAAGCAGCATTTTCTAATTTGCTTGAATAGACAGCTTGTTTGGCTTGTTTTTTTTTACGAATCGCATTCGAAAGTATTGAAAACGAGAATGTAAATGCGAAAGTGCCACATTCGTAAACCAGAATAAGGGTCACTAATTAGTAGGGTGGCAATGAAATGTATGGGAATAAATGTTCTTTTAAGTAGGGCTGAATATGACTTTTTTGTAAAATTTGAACCATTGCGACCATTATTTTGATCTTTTGTGGTAATATGACTTTAAAAGTAGGGCTGATCTCCAACGGACAACTGCCAATCCGGTTGGTAGTAAACGGATCATCGAGTCTCTTAACTGGAAATGACAACTTGCAGCACGACCATGACGGCAGAATATTTTTTGTATCGTGGTAAGCTCGTTTCAAAGCCGGAAAGCAGTTGGACGACATCGCGGAAGTGAGGCTGCTTCTACGCAAGATTGGCACGCAGTTCCACGAATGCTACGTGAACAGCATACAAAGCACCCTCGAGAATTGCTAGTTATATGTATATGACCCACATTATGTCAAAAGTGCGCCTATCGCAACCGTTATTGCCGCAAGTGCAAGAGGAAGTGTCACAAAAGGAAGGCTATTGTCAGGCTGACCAGATTTTATCGAGGGGAAAACGGGACAAATGGGTTTATAAACGGGACACATGGGAAGATTAATATTCAAAACTGTTTATTAGCCAAAGCATACAAACAATTAATATTTAGCATTTGATGAAAATTTATGTAGTTCAGTGTAGTTTTTGGCGATAAGGTCGTGAAACTAGTGATTTTGTGCTTTTGCAGGCCACATACTCATAGTCGATTCTAAAGAGGTGCCAGGGAAACCATGGCCTCCGGATTCCCACATTTTGCCCCCCCCCCTTCGAAAGTTAAAAAAAAATCGTGACACTATGAAAAACCTGGAATTTAGACAAAATCCTTTTATAACCCTTCTTTAGCGTTTTTTTTTTTCGTATAACATGTTTCTAAATTTAAATTTTACATCATAAAAAAGCCTCGACATATTACTTGGCCCTCGAGCCCCAAAACCCTTTATCTGGCCGCGCAAAGCTTTACTTCGAAAATTTTTAAAGAAATTTCCTAAAACGGTACAAAATGTTAAAACGACGAGACGGTTCAAAATGAACGAAAAAACGGTACGTCTGGTCAGCCTAGCTATTGTTCCTACACTGAGCAGGACATCGTTACGTCCAAAAGCATATCGTTGGCACGTTGCTATCTCTCAACTATGAAAATTCGAAGTTCCTGAAAAGTCCCGATTATGAGAAATATGTGTACTTGTATCTCAAAACATGCCAAAATAAATGACGTTGAGTAATACCTCACTAACTTTCACAATTTTTAAATAATTTGATTTTAAAAATTGTCATATTTTACCTTACAATCGCTCTATCTCGGAGATGGTTTAACAGAATTGACTATTTTTTTTATAAAAAAATGTGTTTTGTTATTATATAAAACTTTCTAGAACATCTCAAGTTGATCAGAAGTAGTTTGTTGGAGATGAATCGAGATAACCAAATAAATACACAAACAAGGGTAATAAACATCCAAAAAGAAAAATCGATTTATATATATTTGATAATCACTCAAGAAATAATTAGAGTGTAGCCAAATTCATGAAACATATATACACCTTGAAATTTGTTTGACTTGTGTGTAAATCGGAATGATCGTGTGAAAGCTGAGTCGAGAAAACCTATTCTTTCGACGAAGTTTGCAGCGCATGGACGCGTTTGGAATGTGAAAAAAAAAACATCACATAGTTAAGATATAATTAAAGTGAAGAAACTAATTTTAAGGTAGTCTTTCAACAAAAACAGTTATATCTCTTAGGAGATAAGACCTGGGAATTCGATAGCTCTACAACTTTGCCGAAGACAGAGATTGAACATCTCGTAAAATAAAAAAATTTGTTTTTCTAAGTGGAATACAAGCTTAATAAGCAAAATTAAAATGTCAGATAATTCTAAAATATCAGATAATTCTAATCAGAATTCTGAGCAACTCTTCCGAAGACACAAAACCCCTGAAATGTAAGAAACAGTGAGAAAAGGCTTTTGATAGTCTTTTTTCAAAACGTCATCACTATGCAACGTCTTCGGCATCGAGACGATTGATCAATTCTATTGATGGTCTGGTCCAGTCCGTACAGTAGAAGTCCGAGCTAGCTTGATAGAGAAGCTACGTTCCAGGTTTAGTGGTCTTTTTCAAAGTTCTCTTGGTCGTTGCACTAAAGTACAAGTGAAACTGTACCTCGAATCCGATTCACGCCCTGTGGATTGTCCGAAGAGGCCGGTGGCCCTCGCTACCCTTCCCGAGGTTGACACAGAGCTGGTTGACGAGGTAAGCTCACGGTCGGGAGCCACGTCGACTTTGCCTCATCGGCTATTGCAGCACTATCTCGTATGATGTCAAATAGCTCAGCGGTTTATGGCAGCAAGTGAAGACTTCTTGCCAGCGTGGTCTCGTTCATACTTCGGAGAGTTGCGAAAGCGTATCGTACGGTGTCATACGATGCAATCTGTGTCTTGTCCGGCATGATGCCTATTAGCATCGCCATCAAGGAGGACATAGAATGTTTCTACCAATGTAACCCATACAAGGTATACGAGGTATCAGAAGGTCATTCTCGATGCTCCGCTGGCAGCGGGAATAGTCTAACTCCACAAAGAGCAGATAGAAGCACCGACTTATTCCGGAGATACCGGGTTGGCTCGGGAGGCGCTATGGCGAAGTGAACTTATATTTGACACAGATCTGCACAGGTTCGGATACGCGGGGTACCCCATGTGTCCCGAGTGCGTGGAGACGGAGGAGACTGCTGAGCATGTTTCCTTCGTATGCCCCCGTTTTGTAAAAGCGAGGAGCGACATGATGGCTCTGAGCGAGCCTGGCGTTACTCCGGACAATCTAGTCCGGAGGATGTGCGACGACCCGGACATCTGTGCGGCCGCCTCCCAGATCGTCCTGGAGCTGCAACGTGTGTGGCGGGTAAACCACCAACACGCTAGTGGTAGCTAACTACCAGTCTCCAGGTAGTTAGTTAGGTGGTTATAAGAGTAAAGAGGTTGCATTACGCACAAAAGCCACTCCCCGTCGTTCCGGAAAGACCAGGGCTGGAGACTGGAGGGATTTTAGTGAGTCGGGACAGGGACCAGTAGGTGTTTGGGGGAGTGTAACTACCCCAGCATCTCTCCCCTAGTTTCATCCTCACACCCTAAGTTCTCTTCTCAGGTGTTTGTTCGCAGATTTCCTGCACCTCAAAAAAAAAAAACACCCAGCTACAAAGATTGCAAGGTAAAGGTCAGCCCGCAAGTCTGACAACGTCTCCGTTCGTGTCTGTAGTGATTATTCTACGGGTATCGAGGACGCGTTGGAATTTAATTGCTATCTTTTGCCGCCTCCGGAATATTTGTGTTGGCTAGCTGGTTCCCGCTTTTTCTCGCACATCTCTAAGATTCATATCTCCAAGTGGAAGTCCAATAGGAATTCCATAAAATGCTGACCATTAACACTCATCAAGGATTATTTCAGTACAATCGTTTGCTGCTTGAAGTCAAATAAGCCCCTGGTATTCTCCAGAGGATCATCGACAGCATGGTAGTCGGCATTCCAGCTGTCGAACCGTATCTTGACGACATCATGATACTCAGGAGGATCACGATCGCAGCCTTTACGTCTCATCTCCGCATTGAGAAGTGCCGTATTTCTCTTCCATAGATAGAATTCCTGGGTCACATCATCAACAAGAATGGTCTTTATCCAGATCCTGAGGAGACGTGCGCCATTTTCCAGATGCCAGCCCTGAAAAACGTCTAGCAGCTGCGAAATTATTTGGATGCAATCAGCTATTACGGACGGTTCATTGGCCAGATAAGAGAATTTTGTGCGCCACTGGACCATCTGCTAAAGAAAGAAGGCCGTTGGGATTAGACCGCCGGATGTCAGAGGTTCTTCGAACGTTTTGAAACAGTCCCTGTCTGATTTGTTGCTGACTTACGATCCAGATAAAAAAATCATTGATGCTGGCGATTATGCATCGGTTCCTGAACGTCGCAGTTAAGGTCAACGCACACGCTTATAGAAGCCAGCTTAACAGAACTACGGACGAATCGAGAAGGAAGCTTTGGTGCTTATTTTTACTGTTACCCATTATCACGTTGTTGAAAATATTCGGAAACAGGAAGGGTATTCCAGTTCACATTGCAAATCACCTACAACACTAGGCACTCACGCTGCTGCTTTAGGTCTTTGCCATGCTGAACGCCAACGCGAGCGATCAGGCGAGAGCCTTACCGTAGGTTACTGCACAGCTCTACTTACGGCGTTGGCGTTCAGCATGGCAAAGGCCTTACAACTTTGACATCCTGTTCGTGCCGACTACAAGCTTTAACATGCTAATCTGCTGTCACGCCTGATGAGTTCAAACAGTAGACCGGACGAAGACTACGTAATTGCTGCTGTGCACATCTAGTCGGATGTGAAAGCGATCCTCAACGACTCCATCTCTCCTTTGCCGGTCACATTCGAAATAATCGTTAAGGAAACAAGCCGTGATCTAGTTCTAAACCGTTCTAAAGTGCCTTGGGAGCGCGTTCACATCGACTTCACTGGCCCCATGGATGGGTACTACTATCAGGTTATCGTCGACGCTTACTCCAAATGGCCCGAAGTTTTCCTCTCTTCAGTGCCCACAGTACAACAACGACAGTAACAGTAGAAAGTTTTGAAGGAAACTTCGCAAGTTATGGAAATCAACGAACCCTGGTTTGAGACAATAATTTCCAGGTCATCAGTTCAACTTTCAAGCAGTTCTTAGAACCAAACTGTATCTGTCACCTGACCATTGCTTTGTATCATCCGCAGTCGAATGGACAGGCCTAAAAGTTTGTTAACACACTAAAGAGGAGATTAAAGAAGCTTGTCAAGAGGGAAAACATGGCCAATTTCCTGCATCTGCAGATCCTGTTATCCATGTACTGCTCAACCCCGAATCGAAACGCTTCTGAAGGAAAGCCACCTGCTGATCTGTTCCTAGGAAGATCGATCCGTACAACACTCGATCTTGTCAAACCACAGATTCCAAGTCCAACTGAAGTAACACGAAGCAGTTCAACAGACGCCCTTACGTCATCAAACGGAAGTTCGTAGCAGATGCTCTGGTCTACGCAGAGTTTCATCGACGCAACGCAACCAAGTGAGTTTCTGGAACGAGCGTGAAGCGCAAAGGCCGAGTAAACTAAAGGGTGAACACGAAATCATGGCAACACAGAAAACATGGTGTCAAACATCCAACATATTTATCGCATATAATTTAAACTCAGAGAGTAGTTTTATGCATTAATAATTTGCATGCATTGGATCAATTTTTGGAGGTTCCATGATAAAACGCTTTACATTTTCGGTTCACGCTATTTATAAGAGTCTGTATTATCATTTTTCTATTATTTCTCGAGCATGACCCATTCTCCTTGGTCTTTCTGAGTTTCTGTTTCATCATAGCCCAATTCTTTTCGATAGGCCAAAGCTCCGGGCAGTTTGGGGCAGGTTCAGGTCTTCAGGAACAAACTTGACCGCCTTCGCCTCATACCATTTTAAAACAGTTTTCGAATAGCAACAAAAGGCTAGATCATACACACATGGTGGATATGCTGTCTCAGAAGTCACATAAGACGTTTTTTGAGGCATTCAGTGTTTTAAATTTTACTGTTGATGGTTCCTTTTGTGACGGAAACTTGACTTCGCTTGCCACAGGTGCAGATAGCTTTCCAAATCAGGCACTTGACGGCGAATTTGAACACTTTCTCCTTCTCGAAACAGTCATCTACTTTTAACTTATCCTTTCCAGTAAAAAACTTCTGCCCTGATAGTTTTTCCAAGTCAGCTTTTACGTTTCATCATCATTCTCATAATAACTACTTTTCGTCTACAGGTTTGCTGTCTGGCGCGGGTTTTGGCAGTTGCCTGATGGCATTCATCAAGTTTTAGGAACTTTTGAACCTTGTATGTGTGTAATCTACTTCTTACTTTGATCTTCTGAACGTACGATTTCGAAACTCCAAGCCTTTTGGCCACACCATGTATTGAAGTGTTGAGATTACAGGTAAAAATTTTATTGACCTTCTCTTCAATTTTTCTGTCTGTTGATCCCGGTTTTCTTCCAGCTCCACTTGTGTGATCCAACGTCAACTTATCCTTGAACCTTTTAGGAATTTTTGAGACGGTTGAATTACAAATGTGAAGCATTTTTCCCAACACATGATGGGAAAGTTCTCACTCTTTCACTTGAATAGCTTCCATATTGGCGGCAACAAAACACACAACTGTCGAAATTCACAGGATGTAAACAATACATTCTGGAGGTGCAAAAATTACGGAATTCGGGAAAAAAGTTTAAGCCAATTGAAGGTGTTGAAATGATTTCGTGTCCACCCTTTATAACGTTATGTGGGATACTCGTCTCATTTGCTCGCACGCAAATCAGCTGAAGCAACATCATGGTGATTGTGAGAGTTCTCCAGTTTCACCCAACCTGCCATCATCCATGCTGCTGGATGAGTTTACCTTCTAACCGATGAGGCCCGCTGTTCCTGAGGTTCCAGATGAACCAGCTGACCCGGAGAATTAGTCAGTAGTCATTTTCAGTCTCCTGTCCATCGAGACTGTCCAGTCCGGAATCGTAGGTTCCCAAATTGACTGAATACCTACGATCTCTTTCAAAGGGGGTGGAATAGTCAATTGTGTCAAAAACTATCACAAAGAACGGTCGTGTTCGATTTTCACCGAAAACATAAAATCTACTAATAAAAAACGTACCGAAAAGAATAAGTAGAATGAATCTCCGTTATTTTCCTATTCTAACTTTTTCTCTGTCCTGTCAGCACTTACCTTCAGCTTATAAAACTGATTTGACAGACTTCTGCTGCATTAATCGGTTAAAGCTCCCCATTGGGGAAGACTATTTCAATCCATAAGTTTTCATCTGCTTTGCAGGGGTTTTCCTTCAATACCCAGAAAGTGGCTACAATCTTGGTTGATTCTTCTCGTTTGATGTTCATTCAAAGATTTTTCTGTTATGAGCGGTACTTCATATATTCATAAGACAGGCAGTCAATCCTCGTTTTCGCTCCCGTCCCTGAAATTGTCGATATTGATGAAAACTCAGAAGTTTGAGGTCCGTTTTCTTCGATTAATAGTGGGCCCCTGATTACTCTATGAAGTCGTTCTAAAATACGAAAAGTTATTCTTCCACCATCATCATTTTCGATAGACCAGTTTTTCATACAAATTCAGTGAATGTTTGTTGGGAGATTTCTACATTTGTTCTGTGGAATGGTACTGAAGCGATAAGAAACATTTTCGCTTTTGGCGGATTAGATTCAATAAACAACGGCATTGAATCTTAAGTGCAAAAATACCATGCGTTTCCATAAGTGGTAAACAAAATGTTTACGCTTCGTATTTTGCTACAAAACCGATGTCATCGTTGCGTTAGTTGGTAGTTTCCATCAGCTTGGGTTTGTTGAGAATGTTTTTTTTTCTCGCAAAGTTTCACACATGCGTAGTTTGGACATTCGCAACTCGTCAGGGATGCCATTTTTCGCCAACAATCTACTCGTGGTTCGAAGTGTGTTTTGCTATGTTACACTTGCACCAGTCACTAGTGAACTATTCCGGGTGAAAGGTTGACGATTACCGTCACGAGCGTCCAGTGACAGAACGAATAAACACCACACTATCATTGTGCACTTGTGTGTATAGCAGCGATTGTTATCTCATCGTTGCACTTGGCTTTGATCAATGGAAATAGTTACGTCTCGAGTGCTTGCTGAATCAAAATTAAACACCGATAACGACGAAAATCAAATAACTAATTGGTTCTGATTGAGTGCACGATAAGGAATAAAAACTCCATTGTATTGCTGGAGAAGCGAAACGAAAGGTTTTGTTTTTGGTAAGCTTGCATAAGTAGCAATACGATACGATTGACTTGCAGTGTTGCTCTGAAAAGAGAAAAAAAAACGACATGATCCATTTCGTGTTATAATTTATACAACCAACATGTGTTTAGTGGTCGTATATTTTTAGCTATTCACGAGATTCTGTTTGTCGTTCGCAGAACGAGAAATGTCCACAGTCGAAATGTGTTTCGGTGGTGTACCCTCGACATAGGCAAAGATAACAAAAGAAAATAATCGATACTGGGTGAGCCTAGAGCGGGTTATCTTCCTTACAAGAAGGTTAACCGTGGGTGGTTGAGTAAATTGGCGAAGCTGTCAAACAGTGTTGGGATTACTATGGTGGGTTGTTTTTGTTTTATCTCGTCGAACCAGCCGGACCCGGTATGTCGTACCGTTGGGGGAAATGTTTTTCATATGATTCCAGATGGAATATTTTTCTCGTGTTAGAAGATTTATTTCAATAATAATTAATGAATAAATTAATACTTTCGACTGTGGCAGATAAGTAGTAAATCGACCACACTTCGATGCAAATAATCGTGCTAGTTGGCGTCCTTCTCCTTCCCATCTTTGTTTCATCACAAGTTTTAAATTGAAAATAGTCGAACGGAATTTTCAATAAAATCAGAATAAAGTTTTGAGTGATAACATCAATGAAATATGCCTTATACCACTTGCGAGTTCTTTTAATCTGGTCGAATCAACACTAAATTTTGCTTATAAAGGATAACAGTTGTCTTCAAATGTTCTCTAATGAATGTGGGAAATAAACAGGTATTATTAACAAAAATTGTTTTATCAGTAAAAAAGTATTTATTTATTCTAACGGTATCATAATTGCAAATGTTCAGCGCAGATTTGCCAAGAAAACTATTTATTCGACGTTTTTTTGATTTTCCAGCACCAAGAAGGTTTTTGAAGATTTTTTTTTCGGATTGATTGAAACATGTGCTGATGAACTGATTTGAATGAGCTTAAGCATAAGCATTTGACCGCCCGCGGTTGCTACTCCGTTATTGCCAGATTAGCTGTAATTACATAGAGAACCAGCGGATGATACTTGGGATTAACATTCATCCTCAATGTGTTAAAACTGCTGACTTCAATCTTTATATTAAACAATACCAGCGCTGTGCTGATAAACTGATTTGAATGGCGACAAACTTTACAATATCTAGCCATGTAAACTTTGCATGTGTTTGTCCATGTTCCTATGTCTATTGAACATTTATGAAAAATACTTTTCATTGTACAGCAAAAAAATACTTTTGATTGTACAGACAGAAATATTAATCGAACTGTCTCGATTTAAACTACACTTTGCATAACATATTTTGTTAACTAAACTGAGTATTTTCCAAGGGTTGAAAAATTTTTTAGACTCAAATGTAAATTTTCGAAAGGGATGCATTTTGGCACACACCTTATTTAAAGCATTGCAGCTCAGAAACCAGTCTAAGAACATGTTGAATAAAAATAAAAATGGTTATTAATTAATATACAATGAGACAAAATGTGTTTTGATGTTTTGTTTCTGAAAATTTAAAATTACAACTAAAATTTTGATAGAAATTCCAGGAAATAGAAATGTCAGAAAAATTTCCGTTAACAAGGATTTTTAAAATTTCTTGCAGTTTGCATGTGTCCCCCTGAAAGGTTTATTATGTTACTACCACTGAACTTTAAATTTGGTTCAGTGTCAATGTCTTGATCAAAAAATAAAGATTACACCAAGTTTGTGATATAATAGTTGACACATCATTTCAAATCAATCATTTCTGGTTTAGTTGCCAAGCATTCAACCAATTTCCAGCTCGTTTTTTATAGCTGAGAACAGGATAGAATGGTGTAGCATCATACTTGCCATGTACTGTTTGAATGCTTGTGTTGTTACTTTCATTAAACTTATCTTGAACACAAATGGCTCAATCATCAATTCCTCATATTTTTTGTGAAATAATTAGCATATCTTTTTAACTGCAATCCAGTGAAAAAATGAACTATAAATAAATTAGAAAAGCAGCGGCTTTTTGTTTGTGATATATATTTTAGAGCCATGTTATAAGAGGCTTATCCTTTTTATTGAGTGTCACCGTGAAAGTGATACACTTAATTTATGCCATAAAATATACTCTATACGACGTGCATTATTTTCATGATTTTCAAACCCCCCCTCCCCCGTCGTAGAATTTAGTCACAAACATTTAGACCCCTCTGAAAAAAAGCATTCATGCTTCCTTCCTTCGGTTCTGAGAGAATCGTACAAAAATACAAGTGGTAACATAAATACAAAAAAAAAATACTTGAAAAAAAAATCACCATGTCTAATTCAATTTATTTATTTATTTGTTAATTTGATGCTTATGCAACTTCGCGTGATCTATGTCTGTGGAAAATTACAGAAAATGTTCCGGAATTCGCAAAAAACCTAATCCCTGCGCTTGCGCTTCGCGCTTTGAAAAGAAATTTGTATCTTGTAATTTTCACTGTTAAAAGCCACAAAGAAACAACGATTTTTGTTTTCAAAACAGATTGTGCGTTTGGGAATCCAAGCGATTGTTTATGTAGCAGAGCTTTCTGAAGATTCCAGAATGCTACAGATAAAACTGGAAAACTTTGTGCAATGTTTCAGTCTATTTTTAGTATACACTTTTCCTGTAAAAAAAATCGGTCTTTCAAAATAAATGCTACGTCGATTCTAATCCAACCCCTCCCCTCCCCTTTGTCTCAGTTTGTCACAAACCGATGACATCCCCCCTCCCCCCATGAATGCTACGTCATATAAGTATGGTCCCTTGTCGATGAATAGCAGTGGCAACTTTCCTCTGTTAGACATTGCTCCCCAAACCATAACAGCTGAAACATTCTGGAATCGTCCCACTGCTTTTTTATCGGCTGGAATATCACGAAGACATGCTCCATACACACAATCATTCTGCTTGTTCGAGACAGCCTCCAATCTAAACTATTTTCCATCTGAACAAAATATGTTGTGAATAGCATGCGTCTTCAGTAGTAATCGAGATCTAGCAACTCTGTCTGCAACTTTATTGCGAGATAATCCGTACATCTTTTGTTTGCTTAAAGCTTCGTATTCAAGGTGATTTTTATTTAACTAAAGCATAGTGTTGACTCTTGTTAATTCTATGAGTCATTTTTTTACCGACCGGGCTGGATTTCGCCGGAATTTTTTTTTAACTTTTTATTTTTGATTTGGATGAAACTTTACATAGACGTTTCTATGGGCAACGGATGCCATGTTGTGCTGTTGGTTTAATTTTTAGAAACTCGACTCAGTTTTGAGAAGCTATCAGAAAAAATCACAAATATTTTTCAACGGTTTGTTTGTCGGTATGACATCTTTGGCAAAGTTGTAGTTAGTAAATTTGTCTTTCTAAAAAAATATCTATCTAAAATAAATGTTTATCTAAAAGAGCTAATTTTTTAGAATCTATTTATTTATGAAATATGCAAAAGTTTACCTGAACATAGAATTTTTTTTTAAAAAACAAAGTTACTATCTAAAACTTTGCCAAAACCACTATGCCATTCAAATAAACCGTAATTATGCCCTTCGAAAATATATACCCTCTGCGAAATAAAATTAAAAAGATTTTTTTGCAAAACATTGTTGATTTTTCCATGATCAAACAATTGTCAATGTTTAGGTTCTCTTTTGTAGTTTTCATAAATGAATGAACTTTTTTAGATAAATAATTTTTGATTTTTCTTCAACTTTGTTTTCAAAAAATAAACAATTTTTTCAGAGTGTATGTTTTTTGGAACGAAAAATAGATTATCTACAACTTTGTCCAAGACGTCACTCCGATCAAACAAACCGTTTGGCTTTAAAAATATTTGTAATCATCAATACCTTCCCAACATAGCATTTTTCAATAGCTTCTCGAAAATGTGTCGTGTTCCAAAAATTTAAACAAATAGTACAAAATGGCATCTTTTGCCTATAGAAATGTTTACGACAAATTTTAGCTAAATCAAAAATGGTCGATTAAATTGGTTGCCCGCTTTTTGTGGAATTGGACATTAGCAACCGGTGAAACCGTACTGATGGGACTCTTAGCCACGCAACAAAGCAACACGAATTGTGTTGCTTCTAAGCCGCAACGAGATTTTTCTTCTGTCTTATAGAGCAGATAGCAGAAGGAGCAGCGCACTTCCAGCCACGCAAAAGTATATGGAGTTATTGCGTGTTGCATATTGCCGCTGTGCGACTGGATGAAAACTAAATTATGGTCGTGCTGAAATTTGAATGGAGTTCGGAATGCTGCTGTAAAGTCGACCATTTTTGTTAATGCGACATTTTGAGTGGAGCCTCGCGTAGCGTTTCAACGTCAAAACTGGACTTTAATGGGTTCATTTGCAGGCTCCCCACCACTTACCCTTCCTTTACGCTGAAATCTATAACACCTTTGCGTGACTTCCTCTTATCAAAAACATAACTCCCGACAAAACTTTTGCAGGGAATTATAATTGGTGATATTTGGCAAGAGGAACGAGCATCGGTATAGTAGAACAGTAAGCGTGTAAAAGGAAGAGTATCACATTACACACAAGCAGTGATAGACAATAATAATAAGCATGCCACTTCTCAATAGCGGTATTGCTAATAATACAATACTATGCAAAGACTATCATGGAAAATGTAAAAATAGCTTAATTATTATTCAAAGAGAAAGTACACAAAGAGAATCTCTCAGTGTAACTTAGGTCCTTTTTGAAAGCTACGCGAGAAGTGTAATGAATTTTTTGGAACGAATTCTGCATTTTTAGCAAAAAAACATGCTAAACTTTTGACTGAACTAGGATTGGTTTCGTGTTTACTGCTGTTAATATATTATCGAGTTGTGGTTAACATTACACTACTTCGTATCTGTAGCGGATTCTGACCACAGTTGCAATATGATAAAAAAATTCCCGTTTCAATTTAAGAGTTTACTTTTTATTCTCACATGCTAAGCGAGTGCTCTACTCTAACGGGTAATAACTAAAAATCTGGAATATTTTTGGAGCTCTTTTACTTCACAACAAACACGCTCAGAGAGAAATGAGAATATGTATATGGAAGCTCTATCTTTTCTCTTCATGCCAGTATTGTAGTAGTATTTTGCATGCTCAGTTCGTTCCAAAAAGACGTCCAAACAAGGAGCATTCCGCAAGCGCATTGTACGGACGCTATAAACTGCACAACAATTTTAGTGAAAACTTCACGATGAACTATTTTGAGAGCAAGAATCTTTCGGTTCCTATTGTGTTGTGTCCTGCGAATCTCAACTATAATCCGCCAGGAAGGTAGTGGAAGATCGGTCAGAGTAGTGGACAGAAAAGGACTTTTTCCTTTTTATCAAATCGTGGTTCAAGCCTAGTGGTTTGGCTATCAATCAAAATATATACCAGAACTAGGGTTTGCAATATTCCCGGGAATCGATTTCCCGGGAAACGGGAATGAAAAACCTCATTTCCCGGGAACCCGGGAATGGAAAATAAATTAAAAATAATGAGATTTCAAATAAAGTTTATAATAAAAGGCAACTAAAAATCGTTTAAAATTTCGTTACAAATTCGTATGTAGAGCGAATAAAAAAAAAACAAAAGATATTCAAGTTTACATCAGCAATTCGCGATCGACTTTTGCTGCAAATATTTGCAGAAAGGGACGTTTCAAGGTCTGCATGTCGTTAAACAATCCCTTCAGATCCGTTGGCAAATTTCCGTTAAGCCCAAATAATTTAATTTCCTTCTGTAAAACTTTGCTTAAGTCCGCTAAATCACCGCGGGTATTTGATTTCTATAATATTTCCAAATCATCGATTCCAGTTTGTTTTCATTAGAAACCTGAGTGTCCAATGCTTTTAGTTTGTTGAAGAGAAAGCTGAGTGTTAGGCAGGCATTAGACGATTATTAGATTAGATTTGCTATATTTGGTACGGACTTTTTTGGGCAAAATTGTTTTCGGAGTAATAGGTGTATTTCTATACTATTACACTATAGTAAATATTTGCTCAAAACTTTGTTTGCTTAAACGTAGTAAAGCGCTCATTTTAATCAAATGTAGTTGCTATGCCATAACGATGCGAGTTATTTTTCGAAAAAAAAACTTCGAAGAAAATCTAGTTGTCATTAGCAGAACAATATTCTAAAATGACTCAAAATAAGTCAGTTTTAGAGCATTTAAATGTCTACGTAATTAACCTGCAAAAAGATTTTCATGTGAAATAACGACCACGACCCAAGTTACACTGATTGTTAGTTTTATTAAAGTATTTCTTTCTGGTCGCATTGATTCACGAATTTCAATTTGTTTAATCAATTTACAGGTTTCAAAAATTTTTGTCAATGAACGAAAAAAAAAATTCCAGTCAGCTATTCGCTCAGTAGTGAACTAACTAGCAGAGAACAGCATTGGACGAAGCAAATATTTGCGCAATTTTTCATTTACTGAATCAAACAGAAAATATTTTTGACAAATAATCTGATATCACACGGTAAGCTAATATTGACTGTCATTTCAAGCAAACTTCGTGTAATAGCCACTTTAGTGCTGCTTTTCACTTTGACGACGTCAGATTCGAGTTTTAATATGGTATTTAGTTTTATTGCTCTATTGTATAGAAAACTATAAAAAAATCTTGCGATATTTTTGTAGGAACTCGGGAATCCCGGGAAAAGGTATTTCCCGGGAAATCGTTCCCGGGATTGCAAACCCTAATCAGAACGAATGTTTAAACAACATTATGATTCCATTTCTTCCAAAATAGCATACAGATGAAAAGTATGTGTTTTGGCCAGAGAAAATATCATCACAGTACGTCGAAAAACATAAACGTTTCTGATCAACCAGTCCATTTTTACCCTAAATACGCAACCCAACGAATCCACCTCAGTGTCGTCCAATCGAGGATTTCTTTGGGATTTTGAGTTCCTTTGGTGCAAAAATAACTGGAGATCAACAAACTGTGAACAGTTCATCGGTAGAATCAAAAAATGCATTCGAAAAGCTGGCTTAAAGACCGTACAACGCTCATGTTTTGGCATCATCAGAAAACTTCGTCGGGAGGCCGGTAACGGACCTTTCTCAAATGCTAATTTTGTTGGTTCACAATGAAAGTATCATCAGTTTAATAAATCAGTTTTTTTTTTAAATTCATCCACCTTTTTTGACAGCTGTAGAAAAAAATTCCAAATTTTTATTTGTCACCCGTTATCTGAGCTACTGACTCTGACGCTGAAAATGGTTTTCTATCGTCGTACCTAAACTCGCAGGCTAAACATGAATGAGACTAACACTGACTGAACATTCGAAGAAAAAATCAATCGGAAAAGCTGCGGCTAACCAACCACGAGCTCACTTTCTATTCGCGATGTGTATCTTAGATATATGCTGTAAGAGGCCCAACATTTTTTGCAAGAGACTTCACCTTTTCTTTATTTTTTTTCTTCTCATTAGTTTAGCAAAACGCGGAGATTTTATTCCGTATGTAATACGAATGTACGGAAAATGAACTTTGTGTTGATAACCAGTGTTTTTGTGTTGGTATTAAGTAGAAAAGGAGCACGCAACAATACAACTCGAATCGAGTTGCGGCTTTGAGCGACAAACAACTTCTTCTTCTCGTGTCGGATGAAAACAGATAGCAGGACGTGCTACGCTCTCAGTCACGTAACGCTGTTGCTTGTTGCATATTGATATATGTTATGATATTAGTTTGAGTCGAAAGCTGACCCTTATATAGGCTAAAGAGTGCATTCTCGGTTAATAAGGTATAATATTCTGTCTGTAACTGTTTTTATACTTCCTTTTGCACACCTGTTTAGAAACGTAGTTCTACGTCAACATCAGCTGCTGTTCTGCCGCCTACGGGTCGAGCCAGTTTCCGGTGAGAGTCAACCGTCCTCTTGCTGCAGGAATTGGTTATACAATAAAGACTATATTTCGGCATGTTACTATTTATTCGTGATTACTGAAAGTTAAACTTCCGTTAACGTTAATTTTAGTTTATTCAAATTATTTGAATGCTCGCTGCTGGTCCTCTTAATTTATATCAATTTAATTTGAACAAAAGGTTTCTCAGCCCTTTTCTTCTGGAATATTTCTTGTAAAACGATCTACAACACTTGAAATGTGACTAGTTCGTCAGCTGCTCCACAGAAGCTTTATTAACCCGTAAAGACCAGGGACGGAACTTGTTTTTTGAAAATGCTCGTTCTCAGCACTGGAACGGCCGTTTTGGGAAAACTTGGATTTTTATTCAAGGGGAATAGTTGTTCTAAGCTTTGGTAAAGGTGCCACCCCTCTGGACCCCTCGCTGTTTTTGTGAGACGCAAATATGTCTGTGTTTTTTTCTCATTTTTCAAACAGATTGAGTAAACACTGGGAATTTTCATACGTATCAATTGCTCATTGTTTCAAATCATGTCAGGTGGATGAAATATGGTATGTAAGAGTGAATTTTAAAGTTTCCAAATAATTTCAGTACAAAATCACAAAACTACGAATTTTTATAAAAATTCAAACAACAAGACCGTTCTTCAAATTTTAGGCTCTACATTTTTGCGGTAAGGTCTCCTGAATCCATACGTGATGAAATATTTATTTTAGCATGCAAATATTTTGAGAAAAACCAGTTTAAATTCACCAAAGTACGTATTTTCATGGAAACCTGATTTTCTCAGTCTCCCACGGTAGGTTTCAACTTAGCTCTTTAATATTCAAGCTCTATATTTTTAGAGCAACGTCTTCTGAATCAAAAGATGATGAAAGATTTATTCTAGCATGCACAGATTTGGAGACAATCAAGTTTTCATAAGAACTCGTACTTTAGTGAGTTCAAACTCGTTTTTCTCTAAATCTGTGCATTCTAGAATAAATCTTTCAGCATCTTTGGATTCAGAAGACGTTACTCTAGAAATAGAGAGCTTGAAAATTGAATAGCCAAGTTGAAACCTACTGTGGGAGACTGAGAAAATCAGGTTTCCATGAAAATATGTACTTTAGTGAATTTAAACTCGTTTTTCTCAAAATATTTGCATGCTAAAATAAATATTTCATCACGTATGGATTCAGGAGACCTTACCGCAAAAATGTAGGGCTTAAAATTTGAAGAACGGTCTTGTTGTTTGAATTTTTATAAAAATACGTAGTTTTGTGATTTTGTACTGAAATAATTTGGAAACTCCAAAATTCACTCTTACATACCATATTTCATCCACTTGACATGATTTGAAACAAGGAGCAATTGATACGTATGAAAATTTCCAGTGTTTACTCAATCTGTTTGAAAAATTAGACAAAAACACAGACATATTTGCGTTTCACAAAAACGGGGAGGGGTCCAGAGGGGTGACACCTTTACCAAAACTTAGAGCAACTATTCCCCTTGAATAACAGTCCAAGTTTCCAAATCGGCCGTTCCAGTGCTGAGAACGAGCATTTTCAAAAAACAAGTTCCGTCCCGGGTCTTTACGGGTTAATACTATGTTATTTGTTAGACATTGATGCGTTCATCGATGTAAAGGTCTCCATTTAATTTTTATCAGGTAAGAATACTGAATACAACTGGTGGGAAAGCCTGAATAACTTTTTGTGTTTTCAACAAACATGTTGTTGAATCACAGCACAATTTTTAAAAATCGTTAATATTAACAAATTTGTAAAACAACTTGCATTTGAGATTACATTCTCTCCTAAAACGTTCTCAATAATAAGATAATAACTGTAATTGTTTCATATGTTTTTGGAAAGTGATCTGAATGGCAAGGTGAACTCGTTGCTCACCTAATTTTATGAATGTAGCATTTTTCCTCAACTCTTCAATGGTAGTGTCAAATTTAAAATCGGTGGTTGCAAACTTGCTCATGAACAAGAAAATCCAAGATGGCGACCAATTTTGTCTACTTCAAATGAAAGCTCTATTATTCCTCCAAAACAACGTACTGTTTGTGGAGAGTTCAATTATTGTGATTGTACTCTAGAGTTTAAAAAAAGTGATAATTTTCAAATTTAGACTTTCTTTTAAAGCGACTGGAACGAACTCCATATTTAGTACTTTCTAAAATTTTTGACTGTTGGCTCTCAGATTCAATTGTTTTTTTTTTTTTTTATTAAAGGGGGGATTTGTTAGTAGCTTAAGTATTTATGATAAATATTAGTAAATAATGAGTATGTGTGTTCAATCACAAATGATGACTTCTCAACACTGTTAGAAATTTGTAATTTTAATTGTTGGGATTTGTTTGCTTTCGCAATTAGGACATTCGTAGGGATTTAAACCTACTTGTCAGAAGAGGGGAAGTAAACTTACAACTAACTTAAATGCTAACTTATTGGCTATAAAGAGAGCTTATCGTAGCAATTGAGGATTGCAACGATTTTTGTCGAAAATTGTTAATAATTTTATTTGACATAGCTTCTGATGGTTCAACACCAGTAAGTCTATGTAATTCGAGTGTACCAAACCAAGGAGGACGCTTCAAAATCATTTTCAGAATTTTATTACGAATCCTTTGGAGCGTTTTTTCCTTGTTGAACAGCAACTTGACCAGATCGGTACAGCATAAAGCATTGCTGGTCTAAAAATTTGTTTGTAAATCAAAAGTTTGTTCTTTAATCAAAGTTCAGAATTCCTGTTTATGAGAGGATGTAAACATTTCGTATATTTGATGCACTTGGCTTGTATACTCTCAATGTGCTCTTTGAAAATAAGTTTTTTATCATAAATTAGTCCCAAGTACTAAACCTTGTCGGACCAACTTAAAATAACCCCATTCATCTTGCCAACGTGATTATTGTTTGGCTTGAGGAAAGAAGCCCTAGGCTTATGCGGAAAAATTATCATTTGAGTTTTAGAAGCATTGGGAGAGATTTTCCACTTTTGCAAGTAGGAAGAAAAAATATCTAAACTTTTCTGCAATCGACTGCATATGACACGAAGACTTTTTACTTTTACGGAAATGCTTGTGTCATCGCAGAACAATGACTTTGTGCATCCTGGAGGCAAATCAGGAAGATCTGAAGTGAATATGTTGTACAAGACTGGACCTAAGACTGAACCTTGAGGTACACCTTCTCTGACAGAAAATCTATCAGATTTTGAATTCTGATAGACAACCTGCATAGTTCGATCAGTAAGATATTTTTTTAAAATTTTGATTAGGAAAATTGGAAAATTAAAAGTTTGCAAACCTTTATAAAAAGAGCAGCTCCAGTGGAATAACCTTCAGATTTGTTAGCTCGTATCATATTAGTAACTCTGAGCAATTGATGAGTTGTGGAATGCCCATGGCGAAATCCAAACTGTTCATTTGCAAAAATTGAATTTTCGTTGATGTGTGACATCATTCTGTTAAGAATAATTCTCTCAAACAGTTTACTTATTGAAGAAAGCAAACTGATTGGTCGATAACTTGAAACTTCAGCTGGGTTCTTATCCGGTTTTAAAATGGGAGTAATTTTTGCATTTTTCCATAATTTGGGAAAATATGCAATTTTGAAGCAGCAATTGAAAATTTTCACTAAAAATTCCATTGTGCTCTCAGGGAGATGTTTGATTAGTATATTAAAGATTCCATCGTCACCAGGTGCCTTCATATTTTTGAAATTTTTAATAATTGATTTAATCTCATTCAAGTTAGTTTCAATTATTTCTGCAGGAAAAAAATTCTGGGAAGAAATTAAATCAAATTGACGTGTGACTTCATTTTCAATTGGACTCACAAAATTCAAATTTGAGTTATGAACACTCTCAAACTGCTGAGCAAGTCTTTGA
This sequence comes from Wyeomyia smithii, assembly GCF_029784165.1. Taxonomy (NCBI): domain Eukaryota; kingdom Metazoa; phylum Arthropoda; class Insecta; order Diptera; family Culicidae; genus Wyeomyia; species Wyeomyia smithii. The sequence goes on from NC_073696.1 coordinate 246,048,368, forward strand.
GCCTTTCGTTCATTGGATACAAGAAAACGTTCACCATCTTTTAAAACTGGAATAGGCTTTGAAGGTTTCTTAAGAATCTTCGGCAGCTTCCAAAATGGTTTTGAATATGGTTTCAATTTTTCAACTTTAGTCTCAAAATTTTGATTTCTCAGAAGAGTAAATCTATGTTTAATCTCTTTCTGTAAATCTTTATAAATAGTTTTAAAAACAGGGTCACGAGCACGTTGATATTGACGTCTGCGGACATTTTTCAAACGAATTAGAAGTTGAAGATTTTCGTCAATTATTGATGAATCAAATTTCACTTGAGCCTTTGGAACAGAATAATTCCTGGCATCAACAATTGCACATTTTAATGCTTCCAAAGCGGAATCAATATTCACTTCGTTTTGAAAATCAAGCTCATTATTGAAATTTCTCTCAATATGAGTTTTGTATCTTCCCCAATTAGCCTTGTTATAATTAAAAACAGAGCTCATAGGGTTTAAAACTGATTCATGTGATAAAGAAAAAGTTATTGGAAGATGGTCAGAATCAAAGTCAGCATGTGTGATCAAATCACTACATACATGACTTTGATCTGTTAGCACCAAATCAATTGTTGAAGGGTTTCTTACAGAAGAAAAGCATGTAGGACTATTCGGAGACAAAATAGAATAGTATCCTGAAGAACAATCATTGAATAAAATTTTGCCATTGGAATTACTTTGAGAATTATTCCATGAACGATGTTTAGCGTTAAAATCGCCGATTATGAAAAATTTCGAACGATTTCTGGTGAGTTTTTGTAAATCACCTTTAAAATAATTTTTGAGCTCGCGTGTGCATTGAAATGGTAAATATGCTGCGGCAATAAATAAAATCCCAAGTTCAGTTTGAACTTCAATTCCCAAAGTTTCAATAACTTTCGTCTCAAGATGGGGAAGAGCACGATGTTTGATTCGGCGATGAATAACAATTGCAACTCCACCGCCGGAACCCTGAATCCTATCAATATGAACCACGTAATTGGGATCATATTTTAATTTTATGTTAGGTTTCAAAAATGTTTCAGTAATAATTGCAATATGCACATTATTTACTGTTAAAAAATTAAAAAGCTCATTCTCATTGGCCTTCAATGAGCGAGCATTCCAATTTAATATTTTAATTGTTTTATTTAAAATCATTGCTAAATTTTAAATTAGAAACAATTTTAATAGTAAAATTTGTGCCTATTTGAATGGCTTCAAACATTGATTTTGCCTGCAACATGGCGTTCATAAGATCGAACATTGCCTGTTGCAAAAAAGAACGTTTACCTGCCGTAATAGGCCCCAGGCAGTTGACATTAGAAAAAATATTTTCGGCAGCAATATTAGCTGGAGTAACAGGTGTACAATTATTTTCTAGCGTGTTTTGCTTACCCATATTAGCGGTCATTTTCGAACTACCAACATTAGGCGGTAGAATGTTCGAACTACCTGTAACCTGTGCATATGTTAAACGGGTATGCAAAGGAGTAGGTACACTATGCGTCACTGGTACGCTTGGAGAATTTTGTTTTGAATTTTGTTTACCTTGCCTTGCCTTAACAATTGCCAAACGGGCTGGGCATTGATAAAAATTCGACATATGGTTGCCGTTACAATTCGCACAGCGAAAATTTTTACTCTCTTTCACAGGACATGTGTCCTTTTTGTGAGAAAAGTCTCCACAAATGAGGCATTTTTGGTCCATGTTACAAATCTTTGAACCATGGCCATAACGTTGGCAAGCAAGGCATTGGGTGATATGCTTTTCACCTCCGCCAAACTTTCGATATAATTCCCATTTTACACGCACGTTATATAAAGCATGTGCTTTTTCAAAAAAATTTAAGTTATTAACCTCACTGCGGTTAAAATGAATTAAATAATTTACAAGGGAAATTCCAGTTCGCTGACTGTTTTCGCCTCGTGATTTTTGTTTCATCAGAATTACTTGGGTAGGGGCTATACCAAGTAATTCTGTCAAAGTAATTTTGATCTCATCAACGGTTTGATCGTTGGTGAGACCTTTCAATACGACCTTGAACGGCTTGGCGCTCTTCGTATCATATGTACAAAATTTATACATCTTTTCAGTTAAATACTGAATAAGACGATTCCAATCTTTCAATGTTTGGGCCAGTAAACGGCATTCGCCTCTTCGGCCAATTTGATAAGTAACTTTGACGTCGGAGAGAAACGTAGAAAGTTCTCTTTTAAAAATATTAAATTCAGAAGCAATAGTTACCACAATAGGTGGAACTTTCTCCTTTTTTACAGAAATTTCACTTTGAATAGTTTTACTTTCGAACATTTCAATTTCGCCGGCTCCTTGCTCAGGCAGAATATCATATAAATTTTCACTGCATAAGCTAGTTTCAGAAAGAGATGCCTCTCTTTTCCTCCCCGTAGCGATGCGTGGTTTCTTTTTTCGTCCTGCCATTTCAGGTGATACGAAAAAAGTTCAAAAATAATATCAAATTGCAAGTATTGAGAAAGAAAGAATAGGTAGTCTTGAGAAAGACTGATGTAAGTTAACTTCCAGGTAATCTTTAAAAGACACACTGACTAAACACAAACTTTGAAGCTATAGGCAGTCAAAGACCAGTCCACAAGCAACCGAAAATACGTCTGATCTGTCGGGCAGCTCAGGACGCACTGATTCAATAGTTTGCGAATCTCTGCACCTTGATATTTTCGAATATTTCCTGAACGTTGGTGCTCTGTTGATTTTCTTTCCAAATTTTATTTGGTAACTTTATTTATTACCGTTCAATGCCGTGGATGATATGATCGGCGTTCGGGTCTTATAATGTTTCATAATTCTAGTGTCCCTTTTCACATTATTCGTGATTCTTCAGTAACAATTATAAATTCCATAAAATGTGCGATCAAAGTTGCACAGTTCACTTTTTGATATCAATGATAATAACGCCCAAAATGAGTAAAAAGAAGCGAACTCGTGATTGGTAGAATTTAAGAAATAATTGTATTTCAACCTAAATTTTCGCTAGCTTACCACAAAAAGATATGCCAATAATTCTACCAGGAGTTTTTGGCAAGCTATCTATTGGCGTACAAAATCAGTTTTGTAGTGACACAGTTGTATTGGGCACATTTGTTCACATTCATATTTTCTGCCGCACCATTATCATTCTTTGAATTTTTCTTGCCGCACCATTACTTCTTGTAAAAAAATTGTAATAACTTATAAACGGCTGACTCCAGAGTAAAAGTTTTTATGAGAAAGTGACGCGTGAGGCATATCAAACGTATGATTTAGAGGAAAAATATATTTTATGACATTAGATAGAAAGATAGTAAGTTGTTTTTTTTTTTGTTTCGAAGGTAGACTATTTTTCCTTTGATTATATGGAAATGTTGTGGAATGTTACTCGTAACGAGAAATTATTCGAATAAAAACAACATTTCTTCAGCATGCTCTAATGTAAAATCTCTTCTTAAAATATGCAAGCACTGCAAAAAAGCTCAATTACATTCTGCAACCGAGAACTTGATGGCCGTCTGTTGCACACGATTAAATCACGTGTATCGTGGTTGCAATTCAACCTCAGCCCGACACTCTTTCCGACTTAATCTAGCCTGCCGCCAAACGTAGCTCCATCGCACAACCACGTGTATAGGGAAAGCCGCCCATTTATTGCCGTCCTGCCGGAGAGTATCAAAACATACACAGAGATCGCCTGCACCTATCAACAAGAGATAATCTTTACTGGCTAGAATTTTACGCGACAAACTATATCCACCTATTCCGCAACAGCCGGCGATGGACGACAGAGCGCTCAATGCTCGTATTATAGCGCTATAAATCGAGTGATAACAGTGTTGACTCGCTCTACGCGGTTTTGATTGTTTGTTATATCAAACATCAAACTTCTTTGGATGAGTGATTCTCACTGACCTGTTGTTATTTTTAATGAAAAGGCAAACTATCACTCCTTTTAAAATTTGCGATAAAAGTTACTCAAAGTTTAACCACGCTAAAAGAAGCTTGTCTGCGCAAATATAGTTTTAGCGAATGCAATGACTTAACTCGCGAGTGCGGAGGGCGAACGGTGTGCGACCGGTTCAATTCGCTTCACTAGCTTAGTTTGGTTCGCGACGTCCTTCAAACGGTTTCGTTTATTCTCTCTAGAGCTAGGCCAGGAACCACCCTTTCTCGTGGCGTTGCAGGTGGCTCCAGAAGATTTCGCTGCTAGATAAAGTTCTTTTCGGTAGCAGTTTTTCCGGCCGTATTTTGACTACCGATCAGTGGAATTGTTCCAACTGTGCATTAATAATTAGGCAGCGAGTAAAGGTAATAGAGCATCGATCGGTGTGATTTAAAACGCGAAAAATAGCGAAGTTAGAATTGAAATGTTGGGGAATTTTTTCACTCACGAATTACGTAATGGTGAAAGAGTGCAAAAGTTTTGTTTTTCACTGCGTAGCCCAAAGTGATGCTTGCCATTGGGATAAAGGTTAACCGTCTGAAGGTCAGACTAGTGAATCATGATCGTGGTTGTGATGTGAACTGTGGCATTGCAATGCTGGAAGTATGAAGTCAGACGGTTCGAGCAACTGCAAACTCATAAACCACGAATACTTTGCTGTTCGAGTGCTAATTAATTAACACTTGGGGGGTTTCAATAAATGATTGTGAACGATGGATATCAGTCATATGGCTGAAGAAGTATTTGGAAAAATCGCCTCTAGCAGCTGTTTACATAACTTGGAAAGACGATGGGTGATGGTGTATTTATAGATCGGAGATTCCTCTATTTTATAACAGCGCCCATCGCATCTCGGTCAATACTTTTGATAGTGCACTAGTGCAACATTTGCGCGCTTTGAATGTAACCACTTTCAGGCAAAGGTGATCGTTCGTTTTATCTACCATGTACCTAATTCAATCCGGTGTGTGTTTAATTTTAACTATTGGTGCCAGCCAACTGCCAAGAAAGGATCTACCGAAAGTGAGTCGGAATGCATGTCAAGCACGTAGTATCGACATGCAGCTTATGTCACGTGAATACAATGTTGTCCGCCGGCGACCTTATAGAACGCATAAACGGTGTCTGCTACCAGTGCAGTGCTCTGATATCAGCTGATCAATGAATATTTGAAAAAAAAAGATCTTGTTTTTAAAGTCGCTCAATGATCCAACAAGTGGCATTCTCCGTTCTTCACGGCTTCATTTGCTGCCTTCCTCTTGCCTGTCGTTGTAGCATGCGTTGTGATTTTTTCCATTCACAAACAAAGGTTGGCGTATTTAGTGATGATGACGCATCATGCCGCTCGTGTATGGAAAAACGTGATCGTATCGTGGAAATGTGAAGTCATCGCGATTAAGCTTAGTCATGGTGTGCCGTTTGCTGAAATGTTTTCGCCATAAAATGAATTCTGTTGATATACTATAAAATGGTTGTGTGTTATCCGGAGCGTACAGCGTGTGACGATGGCGATTTGAACGATTTGTGACAACTTTGCGCATTGTGCAAATCAAAAGAAACTGTTTTGTAAAAAAATAATTCAAACAATTTCTAGTGTCATCAAACATGTTTTCCTAATTCCTCAGTAAAATTTGCTGTTAAGATAATTTTAGCTTGTTATCGAATGAAAAATGAAATGAAAATTTGTGAAAATAAAAACAAATATTCGAATGTTATAGCATTTTGTACAGCATGCTTCTTTAACTATTAATATGATGCTCGTGTAAAAACATGTACGAAAAAATACGATTAATTGATGTAATGAAGACGCTTGGATGTGTAACGTGTGATAAAAACTTACAAATCTTGCACCATACTGAAGGAAGCAGAAATCTTTAGCCTATGCGTTTTCGGTTTTTGACAAATGTGCCAACGACCTTCTCAGATATGACTTAAAATTTTGGGAGTTATTCATATAAGGGTACTATGGAGAAATCCCAACTTTTGTGCTGATTGGACCACTCCTGCGCTGCGTGGGATCCTCCCCTTCTTGATAAAAGAGCCCGTCAAAAACTCTTATTATGGCTACAAATAGCTACTTGACTTTTACTATAAATATCTCTGTGTGATAAGTGTTTTCCATGTAAAGTTTTCTCATGAACACGATGAAATTGTTGAATTAGAAATCAAAATATTCTTTTTCACCGAAAAACATTGCATAAATAACATGTTTTGCTTATAACACCTCACGATGATAAGTATTTTTCGTGTAAAACTTTCCCAGGAGCACGATTAAGTTACCAAATTCGAAAATAAAATATACTTACATTAATGCAATTAATTTTATGAATGAAAAATAAACACAAATGGCAACTCTGTCGCCTAGAATTGATACTTCTTTTAGATTTTTTGATCATTTTTCTTCAAATATAATGTATCTCTTTGTTTTGAGACTGGCTTTGATTTTTGTTCAAAGAAATACCAATTTTAAATTAAATTAAAATCATAATTATTTAAACAGGGTACGTCTTCGTTACATTTTTTCACAGAATGCAACCTAACTTAAATTAAAGTAGTTCTACGTCGAAACAGTGATTTCGATGCATGAACAGAAGCAGCATTTTTAGACAGCTGTGAAATTATTACCCAATACCCCTTTTGTATTATTTTTTTTTAACTTAATTTTTATTCTCAAAAATAAACGTATTAAGAAATGGAAAGTTTTTTCTTCAGCAAAAATATAATTTAATAGCTTTTGTCGAATGAAGTGTCTTATTTTTTGACGTAGAACTACGTCTCCCAGAAGGTCCATGGAATGGATTCTTCTTAGTTCACTTTAGATTCTCCATAAAGTAGGGGTACTGCTCCATTATTCATCTCAGCCCATATATTCATCTCATACAACATGAAAACACAATTGAAAACAGAAAAAATGCATATTTTCTAACTAAATCGATCTGCTAATACATGGAATGGATTCTTCTTAGTTCACTTTAGATTTCTCATAAAGTAGAATCTGCAAAAACTCATTTAAAAGCTCTAAATTTGATATAATAGTCTAGTCAGACATCTGCACTCAAAAACTCATTTATTTCAATCATCTGCCTCAGGAAATAAAATCCGCGCATTGTTCAATACGGCTACAACGGGACTCGTTCAGCAGCCAACCAAAGTTTCTTTCATCACTAGCGGACCACTTTTCATTTTAATTCACTAAACAAAATCACTTACTACACTAAGAACACTTTAATCTTTGAAATGTTCACCTCAAATTTCCTAAAACAAGCTTGAATTAGCAGAAATATAAGAAATGAATTTCTACAATTCCTAAATTTCAACTGTATGTATTCTCATCTGTTTTCACTGCGTTGAAGAAAATCAAAAGTTGCCAAATCAGTTTCTGTTAATACGAAAAAATCATACTGAAATGTTGAATTATTCCGACATAACTGACATAAATCTACAGCACTGTAGTGGTTACCTAGGTTACCAATTTTGCACGTAAACAACTACAGCGGATATCTAGGTAACCTACTACGACGGGCCGCGGCTACGTTCATTCATGATAATGTGATTCATTCATGATTAACAGTGGGATGAATATGGGGGCGTCGTGAGATGAGTAATTGAGCAGTGATTCAAGTTTTGAGATAGATATGAAAGCGTTGTGAAAAATGGTTTGTTTCCCAAAATTCAGGATAAATCTAGCTAATTTTACTACATTTACCATGCTAAACGATTCCATAAGAGCTCGTAAGCATATTTAGTTTATTTGTTCAATGATTTCCTGCAAATTTGGTGTTTAATCCGTGCATTCTTCGTGAATATCGGCTTAATGAGATGAATAATGGAGCAGTTCCCCTAAATCGATTAGTTTTCAATAGATTTCCTTCGGTTTTTCAGCAATAGATGGGAAAATCATCTATGCATCTGCCTAAATACATAAAATTGTAATTTGATTATTAGAACTATTGTACTATTTAAAATTGCCAAGCCTTGTTGAAACGTCGATTACGATTTCTGATTGGTCGCTTCACACTTGCTTTCCCAAACATGATCGACAGAAAATTTCTTTCTTTTGGGTTATATAAGAGCCTGCTTCTTCAGCAGTAGATACAGCGGCACTATGTGTCTAAGAAAAAAGCTTATTTTGTGCGTAGCGGCAGCATAAGCCCCGAAGTCCGATTACGAAGGCTATGTTTATCTTCAAGTCCCCTGCTAGAGACTTGTAATTCATAAGTTCTTGTACGTGCGAAGAAACTGAAGTCCGTCCGGAGAGAAAGAGTTTTCTTCTCCGATTTTTCTCTCTTTCATTCTCTAGCTTTTTATTTCTTGGCCTTGTTTTTGTCACTTTTTATTTCATGGCTTTTTTTTGTAACCTATAGTTACCAAGAAAAAAAACTTTATTGCCATGTTTTTGTCGCCTACTATTTCTTAAGCAGGCATTACACGAAGCAAATATTTGCCGTTTTTTGGTACGAAATTTCTTTGCACAAAATAAAATCCGTACTAAAAATAGCAAATATTTGCTTCGTATAATACCTGCTTTAGCCTTGTTTTGTCACCTATAGTTACCAAGAAAAATCACAGGAGGGTTGTGTGCAAAGCCACAACCGCAAGGTTGAAGTAGAATACTTTTACACAGCTCTACTTACGGCTGTACATTAACCTACGGCCGGGCGAATCGGTTCGCGCCGCTTTTCGCGTTTAGCCTGGCAGAGGCTTAACACAATAGAAAGGTGTTTTCTCATTGAAAATTAGACACGGCTTTACTGGAGTAAGTGTTGGCAAATGCATCTACCGCTAATACCGCCGCTATCGTACGAAAGCGCGTCGTTTCATGTGGGGAATAATATCAACAACGAAAAATGACGCGCGTCTAAGCACACCCGAACTGTTTCGCCGTGCCGCTTCCATTTACTCCTTATAACATCGGCCTCAGGGAAGTACCGGCTGCACTTACCGCTGAGGCTGTTACCATACTGCTACTGGTACCCAAAGCTGTTAAGTCTTCAAACTAAGTGTTTTATTTGTCCTCAAGAGAACAATTGTTCAATTACATATCCGATATAATGCAATTGCATCTCTGTAATGTTACCGACAGTAATATTCTTCTGAACAAAATGATCCAAATTTTCCATTAGAGGGAGTGCCGGCTGATGTACGGCAAAAATCTCGCCCGATCGCTCGCGTTGGCGTTCAGCCTGGCACAGGCCTGAGACGTGGTGACCAACCACAGGGCAAGTGATTTGTTTAATTTGAAGGCAGCCACAGGCGCAACCCACTGCTATCCTCTGTTACTGCTGAGTGCTGATATCTGCTGCTACTGATGTCAACGTTGTGGACGGTCCATCCAGCACACCTTCCGACTAATGAATGTAGCTAGTTTTCCCAGGAACACTCTTTTATAGTCGATGGGTGCTACGAAATAGGACACGCCCTTTAGTTCAGTTTTTCAATTCTCTAATGTTCTGCAGACGAATTATTCCACAATTCGCATTTGATTTTTGTATCCAGCGAATAAACACCGATGGTGCTCTCACACACGCAACGATTTATCCCTAACCGTATTGCGGCTTGTAACATCAAGTGATTACGTTTGCTTGCTGTTGCGTGTTGCATCATGTTGCAACTTGGAAGCTGGGAGACGACGAAATTCTGTTCATGCTGATTGATTGAATCGACTTCATACTAGCTCTGCATAGTCGAACTAACTGCTTTTGTGAATGCGTTCTAACAGGGCAGTTTGTTATTCAAAGTCGGTTATGCTGATCACGGCCTTTGCGCTACCCCAACAGTGGGGGGTTAACTCAATAAAGTATAAATTAGACAACTACAACAGAATTTGATTGCATCCCGCACAGAATGTCTGCTTGTGTTGATTTCAGAAAATTATTAACCTTCAATTATTTGTTTATTTGCCTTGAAAAAGGCATTTTGCGGTTCAAAATCGGTTGCTAATCGTAACCTTTGAGTTGCCCCAACAGTGGGTGAATTAAGATACACGGACAACATGCTCTGTGGAAGCTATTTCACATTCAGTAAATTAGACGGGTGCGACAGATTTAAATTGCTAGGATCCAACACGAAATGCTTGCTTGCGTTGTCAAAAATTATCAACTTTCAATGACTAGTTTATTTACCTTGAAAAAGGCATTTTGATTTTCAAAATTTGATTTCCTGATGGCAATCTTCATACTGCTCCAACCCGGGGGGAATAATGGCAGTCTGGCGACACATGCTGAGAAGAACCGCGCTGCTCCTGAGACGTGGTGACCAACCACAGGGCTAGTGCTGCTGCTAAGGAAGGATGACTGCTGTTGTCGCTATATTGAACTATTATGAGCGGCTTCGGCTGAAACAGGCTCTTATATAGGCCAAATAGCATGTTTTCAATTGCAAGGTATATGATTCTGTCGACCGTGTTTGGGAAGCAATCATATAACGACCAATCAGAGGTCGAATTTTTCGTTTTGACAAGGCTTGACTATTTTCAATAGTACAATAGTGTGAATAATAAAATTACAATTATCTTCTTTTGGGAAGAATCTTAGAAGATTTTCCAACCTATTTCTACAAGAACGAAGGAAATTCATCGAATAATAACCGATTTATTAGCATTTGAAATTGGACATATTTTTCATTTTTTTCAGTTTTAGATTTTCATTTCACATACCTATGTAGCCGAACTTCCTGAGAGAAGTACTCCACTTCAAAAAAAAAAAAACGTTATTGCCATATTTTTGTCGCCTACTTAATTTGCTACCATGCGGTCGTCGTTGTTACTCCCACAGGCACTGTTACCAACTGTACAGATTTATCTGGAAATGTACAGATTTTCTCGTTTTTTTTCGGTACAGATTCTGTACCGTACAGATTACAGATTTCGAGAAAAAGTACAGATAAGTTCAGATTTTTTAAATGGTTAGAAAGAACTAGACAAAACTTTTTGGCCGACTCTGCAACGATACAATGAATGCGATCTTGCATTCCACGCACTTAAAGTTTACTGCCAGATCTCGGTAGTTTGCTGCCGAGAATGGCACCACTCGGTTAAAAAACGGCAGTTGTTACATATTTTCGTAAATCTCGATTTAACCAAACTAAAATGTTGGCACAAAATATCCGAAATATCGGTAGTGTTGCTGAGTTATGGGTTTCATTGTTTTTTGGCTGGATTTTCAGGAGATTGAACCGCAATGGCTCGGTAATATGCATTACCGAGCTCCATTCTAAAGTGTGCAAAAGTTTTATTGACAATGAGCTAGTAGTTTGCAATTAACATTAACTGAGTCAATGCAGTCCCACACACTTAAAATTTATTGCCGGGTCTCGGTAATTTTTGCCGAGAACGGCACCACTGAGCGCTCGGTTAAAAAAAGAATGACAGCTGTCACATTTTTTCGTAAATCTCGGTTTTCCTAACTGAAATTTTAGCACAAAATATCCGTAATCTCGGCAGTGATAGCTCGGTAATAATTTATGCCGATATTTCAGTTAAATTGAACCGAGTTTAACGAAAAAATGTGACAGCTGTCATTATTTTTTAAACCGAGCACTTAATGGTGCCGTTCTCGGCAAAAATTACCGAGACCCGGCAATAAATTTTAAGTGTGCAGTTTTCTCTAAGCAATTCACGTTGAATATAATTGCTGTATATATTTATAAAAAATAAAAACTTTAGGCTAGTGGTACAGATTTTGGTACAGATATTTCCGGAAATAGTACAGATGAAAAAGATTTTTGCAGCTCCCAGTACAGATGAAAATGTGGCAACATTGCCCACAGGAAACAAGGTGTCTAATATCAGCAGTTTATTCCGGCGAAGAAATATCGAGAAAGTCTCCTGTTTCAGACTACGCAGACTACGTCTGTCTGTGAGAATGAAGTTTTATGACTATATTCAATTCTGGGAAGGAATTTTCATGAAGACTTTTTCCGAGAAGACAAAACTTTTTATACCTACCGCTAAACGAATTGGAAAAGTCAATTTCCATTGGCACCCTTCTATACACCCTATGTTGTTCTCGATTTGATCATTCACGGTTTATTAGGCAGCACGCGCGTTCCATTGGATTTAAATACTGCTCTGTAGACCTTGGGCATACGCCGAATAAGTTTTTCGAGCGTTTCTTCTGCAATATTTCCCCAAGTCTTCTGTAAGCACTACCACAAATGGTCCACGTTTTGAGGTCACATCTGCTTCACTTGACGGTCCTAGCGCCGGGTGATTCAGTACTAAATTGTCTACAATGTAGAAGTCTTTAGTCTCCTGAACAAGTTTGCTGAACACCGCAACTTTCTATCAGGTCGGAATCGTGAGATTATTTAAGTTCAAAATACGACAAATTGTGTGCCCACTAGCGCCACATAGCGATAAAATTTCACACTGAATTGGCCACCATACCATAGCCTTTCCATACCATAGATCTCCCAGATAGTCTCGAGGTACGATGCTGGCCTAACAAGCCAGTCGTCGTAAGTTCGAGTCTCGGCTCGGGAGAGACTGTTATTGTCAGTAGGATCGTAGCGCTAGCCCCGCAATTGTCCTGTACACTAAACAGTCGGCTGCGAAGTCTGTGTATAATAAAACAGAAGGTCAAGTTCCGAATCGGAATGTAGCACCAGGGCTTTGCTTTGCTTTTACCATAGCCTTTGACCTTCTGAACAAGTGTGCTGACAACCACAACTTTCTAGGTTGTCAAAAACACGTGATATCCGCCTATTCCTGGTGATAAATATAAATATGCTACACTTTTCGGAAGGTTTTGCAATATTCAAACTGGGTGTTGCAGTACTCAGTAAGGGGCCATCCACATTTCACGTGGACAGTTTTTTGATGATTTTGACCCCCCCTCTCCCCCTCCGTGGACAACTGCCTATATAAATTCTGAAAAAATTATATAGACTGTAGACATCACACAACCTCCCTCCCAAAGCTGTCCACCTGAATAAATGCGGATGGCCCCTAAAGCGGTTCCAAGCTCATGACGGGTAGTGTATGTCGGCGCCACCAGCGTGGCTGGCGGAGACGTTACCAGCTACGCTTGGCGACGCCTAGAGTGTAGGTAAATTACGCTGGTCGACAAAAGCGAAAAAATGCTTCCCTAAAGCTCAAATTTGTAGTAGCTTTTTAACCCAAGCAAAGCAAAGCCTTTGTGTTGCATTCCGATTCGGAACTTGATCTTCTGTTTATTGTTAAACACAGACTTCGCAGCCAACTGTTCAATGTGACTATTGCGGAGCCAACGCTACGAGCCTACTGACACTAATAGTCTCTCCCTAGCCGAGACTCGAACCTACGGCGACTGGCTCGTTAGGCTAACATCGAACCTCGAGACCAACTGTATGGTGTTATCAATTAGGGTATCGGCTCTATTATCGTCAGGTTTTACCTATTATCGTCAGGGGGGTAAATGATGTCCAAGATCGTTAATTTCTTGCATAATGGTTCTTCATAATGCAGACTACCTCTCTGCAAAACATTAGTTCTCTATGACTTCATTAACCCCCGGACGATAATAGGTAAAACCTAACGATAATAGAGCTTCTCGAATAAAATTTAAAAGTGTCCATCTAAATGCTGATGTTTTCAAATATTTTATATTTTTGTACTTATGTATGGTATACAAATTATGTAACGCTCAAACTGTAGATTTCAGACCCTTCTCCCCCCTATGTAACAATAAGTGTAACAATAAGTAACATTTGATATGACTTCACCCCATTTAAAATTACGTAACACTAATCAACCTGAACCCTCCTAAAATTCGTAGTTTTTGTATACAAACTGTACATTTTGATGGTAATTAATGATTTCTGATGTAAATCAAATCAAAAACACTCTAAGTAAGCACATCGTTCAGTATATGTAGCCGTTTTTGAGATACAGTCAGGTTTTCATGCGGTTTTTTTACAGCGGATTTTCGAATTAACACCCTTTTTATACGCGGATTTTCGAATAAACACGATTTTTAAATGTAATTCAAAAGTTTTTACACGGTTTTTCGAATTAACGCGGGTTGGGATCCAAGAACGTGCTTGTTGAGCGGAGGCGGAGAGTTTTTTCGTTTAAGTCTTTTAATCGAAAAAATCGCCCTGCGAGAGATCCAGAATGACCGTCAAAGAGGACAATTTTGAATACTGGTTGTAGAGCGTCTCAGGTATTTTCTAAAACCTTTCTTAGTGGGTTTATTTTACGCCCTTTCGATTTTTTTTTGCTCAAAGAAGTACTCGCATTTTGCGCCGCATTTAGTTGTTCAAAGAAAACATTTTCAGCTCATAACACGAGTTTCTCATCTACGTTCAGAATGTGATAACGACTATTTCAAGATCATGGTAAGATAATTTAGCAAGCATAAGAGCGTTCCGTTTCATTCCATGGCATTCGCGCTGGGACAGACGCTGTTATTAGCCGCCCTGATCTGGAGAACAAATATGCAAATATTTACTTTTACATAATATTTGCTATCTATTCTACCTTTCAATACAGTTTTTCTTCTTTGTGAAAATGCAAGAATTACTCGGATAACAACAAAATAGAATATCGCATCGATTTTACAGGACCACTGTTTATATACTAGCTGTAAAGCTTCATTACAAAATGATTAAAAGTCTAAAAACAAATTCACGTAACGAAAGCTAACCGAACCGCATCCGACTATTTCTAGACAACTTTCACTTTTGTGTTGGACGTTTGCCAGTTGGGCGAATATTATGTACAGCATCGATAATGAATTTTAAGCACTTAATCTAATGAAGACAAACAATCGAATTAGTTATTCCATACTTATTTTAATTCATATAAATTGATTTAAAGGTAAAGCTTTTCGTTTATTTTCCACTTAAATACAAATCAATCAACTATCTTCTACTTTCATCCTTCTAGACATAAGCCATGGCTTCGCGACTGAGAAGGTTCGGCATTACGGCCGCAGGCGTCGCCCTAGGCGCTGCTCTGACCACTTACGCGTTGAAAACCAGCGATATTTCGCCACATCATGTAAGTTGTGCTTTATTTTGCCGGCTGAGGTTTTACCGGTTTTCCTTTCCTTTATTTTTGGCACAGGTTCAAATGGAAGAGCAACGGGTGCGCCGCAAGCGAACGTTGCCATCCCGTGCCGACCAGGTGAAGGCCCTGCAGAGTGGTGAAGAGTTCGATGTGCTGATCATCGGTGGAGGCGCTACCGGGGCGGGTTGTGCCTTGGATGCGGTGACCCGTGGGCTAAAGACGGCCTTGGTTGAGCGGGACGATTTTGCCAGCGGTACGTCGTCCAAGTCGACTAAATTGATTCACGGTGGCGTGCGGTACCTGCAAAAAGCTATCCTGGGGGTAAGTGCCATATAAATGGCAAAGTATCCATTAATTTAATATAATTTTCAGTTGGATATAGAACAATACCGAATGGTGAAGGAAGCTCTGCATGAGCGTGCGTCGATGCTACGGTCGGCTCCACACTTGACCCGGCCGTTGCCGATAATGTTGCCAGTCTATACGTGAGTTTGTTGAATTCGAATCCCTAAAGCGTTTATCGTAACTTAGCTTCATTCCAGGTGGTGGGAAATTCCTTACTTCTGGGTGGGCATTAAGGCCTACGACTTCGTGGCTGGCGATCGTAACGTCAAGAGTTCGTACTACCTGTCCCGGGAGGATGCCTTGGAATTGTTCCCTATGCTGAGGGGTGACAAGCTGCGTGGTGCCATCGTTTACTACGATGGTCAACAAGATGACGCAAGAATGTGCTTGGCCATCTCACTAACAGCAGCCCGACACGGAGCCGCTATTACGAACCACGTCGAAGTGTTGGAACTGCTGAAGAAGAAAAACGCAGCCGGAAAGAACGTTCTGTGTGGAGCCAAGGTCCGTGATAACATCACCAAGAAGGAGTGGACCATTAAGGCAAAGTGCATTATCAATGCCACCGGGCCGTTTACGGATTCGATTCGACAGATGGATAACCCGACCGTCAAAGAGATCTGCTGTCCAAGCTCAGGAGTTCACATAGTGCTTCCCGGCTACTACAGTCCGGCTCAGATGGGTTTGCTGGATCCTTCGACTTCCGATGGGCGTGTGATTTTCTTCCTACCGTGGTTGAATGGTACGATCGCCGGAACAACGGATGCTCCTTGTGACGTCACTCCCAGTCCGGCTCCAAGCGAGGAAGATATTCAGTTCATTCTGAGTGAGATTAAGAATTATCTCAACAAAGATGTTGACGTGCGTCGAGGTGACGTGCTGTCGGCCTGGAGTGGCATTCGGCCGTTGGTTTCGGACCCGAACAAGGGCGATACGCAATCGTTGGCTCGTAATCATATTGTTCATGTTAGTGATTCGAACTTGGTTACGATTGCTGGCGGAAAATGGACAACGTATCGTGCCATGGCGGAACATACGATGGATGCTGCCATTAAGGCATGTGACTTGAAACCGGAACGTGGATGCGTTACCGATGGACTGTTGATTGAGGGCGCGCAAGGTTGGACTCCGACTATGTACATTCGGTTGGTGCAGGATTTGGGGCTGGAAGTTGAGGTTGCCAAACATTTGGCTATCTCCTACGGAGATCGTGCATTCGCTGTGGCCAAGATGGCTTCGCTTACCGGCAAGCGGTGGCCCATCATCGGCAAGAAGCTGCATCCCGAGTTTCCGTACATCGATGCTGAGGTTCGGTACGGTGTTCGTGAGTATGCTTGCAGCTGCGTGGATATGATCGCCCGTCGCCTCCGTTTGTCGTTTTTGAACGTTCAGGCGGCAAGTGAAGCTTTACCGTACATTGCTGACATTATGGCTGAAGAGCTGAAGTGGTCTAAGGAAGAGAGGGAGGTAAGTTTGGAGCAATGGCATGAAACTCCTCTATAGTTCATATTATTACTTACTATCTGTACATTTCAGAAACAAATCAAGGAATGCGAGCATTTCCTGCAGACGCAGATGGGTCAACAGGTTAATCGTCAGCTGAAGGAGAAGATTCCCATCAATCTGTCCAAGGATGAAGTTAACCAGTATACCAAGCGCTTCGAGACGATCGACAAGGACAAGAAGGGATACGTTTCGATCACAGACATTAAGCGAGCCATGAAAGTAATATTTTCTAGTATAATAAATAATGGTATTCTTATATCCTTTTTGATTTACAGTCATTCGGCGATGCTGAGGTCAGTGGTGAGGAGCTGCACGAAATTCTCCGCGAAATCGATTCCAACATGAACGGACAGGTGGAGTTGGATGAATATCTACAGGTACAATTTCATCGGCTGACATTGTTTATCCAGTGTTGTTATTAAATTATCGAAATTATCACCCGTAGATGATGTCCGCCATCAAGTCCGGCAATATCTCGCATTCGCGTTTCGCAGCCGTTGCCGAACAGGAGGAGATCCGCAAGGAGCAGGAACGACTGCGGAAGCAAATCACCGTCGACCGTTCGGGAGGCGGTCTGTAAACTTGTTCAGTTATCTTTTGTTTTCAATTTCGATTGATCGATGAACCGCTTCGGTTTTCGTTTCGTTTTTCATCACTTTTAAGGTAAATGAGTGCGTATGTGCTATGATAGATGTTTCCTTTTCTTTCTAGGTCAACGAAAGTAATCTAAAGCATGTGAATTAAAGTGAAAGTTGCATTATCAACCGGAGTGCAATTTTTTACAAGAAGCTAAGTCGGCTCGGTTTGAGCTGCGTTGGCTTCTGCAGATGATTTTTTTTTCTGTTTAATTTGCCTGCCATTTTCTGTCTATGTGTTGCTGTAAATATTAATCGCAAAAGAAAAACCCATCGACGATCCTCAGGAAGGGATCTCCATTGTATACCTTCACAGCCTTCGATGATGAAGTTATTTATGAACCATTACAAATAGGATAGGTAACAGTTAACAGCATTTCCCTAAGTGTGAGCGTAGTTCCTGCACATTTCATCGAATAATTTCGTTAGTTTTGTTTCGCGTTTCAATTGGATTGGACATTTCTCTTGTTTTGAATTTGGCCGAAATGATTATGTGTTCCTTCTATCATAGTTTTTAATTGTTTTAGTTTTTATTCTATCTTTGACTAAACAAATTTGTGAATTCATCACTGCATTTACGTGTTGAATCTTCGTTGTATTGTATCGACATTAATCGATAGTTTATCCTTCTAGGAAAGATGCCCGCCAACTAATTTATATCGGTACAACAGTAGCACAGTTTATTTATTGACACCGTCATCAACAAGCAAAATCAACCCATCATCATCACGACAAAGCACATAGATAGTATTCAGCGAAATTCGAAACAATGAACTTTTGTGTCAATTGGATGTGATATGACTCAATTCGGTGCACTGTTGTAGCAGGAAGCGCACGAAACTTTTGCGTAAGGACTGTTGCTAAGAACTTTCCGGTTAAAACTGTTATTTAACATGTCTTGTTATTTATATGTAAGATTAAGAGTGACCTGTTCGAATGTATCAAAACTGTTCCAGGCGTATTTTTTTTAAATATATACAAATCGCCTGTGTGTAACGGTTCCGGACTCTAAAAAAACGCACTTGCAGTAAAACTGTGTACTTTCTTGAAAGCCTGAAATCATTTTAAAGTGTGTGTGTGTCAGTTAATGTACAATTTCGTTATCGACGCAATTCGAGCAAATAAAGGATTTGAAATCAAAAAGAATACAGCTATGGGTTGCATTTTCGTAGTAAGTACAGTCGAATAATAGCGACATCTTAAGAGACCGTCGTTATAGAGAAATGTCGCCATAGAATGAATAATTTTTATTATTGTGAAGCAGAAGGGACCATTGAGAATGTCGCTATAGAGAGATTTGTCGCTATATAAATTGTCGTAATAGAGAGATTTGACTGTAATATGAAAGAAATTATCCCTCCAGTGGAGATCATTAAGTTTCTAAAGTTGGTGTTGAGATTAGGAGTCTGTTTCTTGACTTATACTGATCCACAAAAGCGAAAAAACGATGCCCTAAAATGATTAAAGCTTTTTGATTGGTGCCCCTAGTACAGTCATATTTCGATATAAGGCTACCTCGATATAACCTTACTCGATATAACGTGACTTTTACCTCGATATAACGTAACTTTTTTAAATATCTTAAAATTAAAGTACAACAAGTTCGATGTTCTGAATAAATGTTTTTAGTAAGTTTTAGAACCAATGAAATGTTTGTTTGCGAAAATGGTCTTAAAGGGACATAAGACAGGTTTATATATACTGTTAGGTGACGGGAAACAAGCTTTTGCGCATCCTTGAGTAACCATTATCCATTATTACAAAAGTTCACATCAATGGTTAACGTTATTCTTATTCCCTAACAAAAAAAAAACATTAAATATTCCGCATCAATGAAACTTTTTTTTCGTGCTTCGATTTAACAATTCATGGTATCGACTGAGGGATTGTATCAGGGGCTGTTTTTCGGTTTCGCAGTCTTTCAGCAATAAAACGAATTAATATCGCTCTTTCAACCAACGTTTCGGTGTATATTGCACCTTCAGACAAGACATTATAAAAATTACAAAATTACGCAAAATATGACATCACAAAAATCTTACAGAACATACATCGTTTTCGTCATACAAGCTTCGGCATCAGCATTCCTGTCTTATTTACTAATTACTATGCTGTCAATCTATAAAATAACATAAAGACATTCATGCACTGTAGCCCATAAAACAATAAGCAATCAATCTAAACTTAACAAATTGACTCTGTTACAAACTTTCTTCACCACCCTTTCAACCACTAACTTAAATTCAATTCAAAATAAAGCGAAAAAGTGTGGATTAACAGTGGGCGCAATACATATGGGCATTAGCTATTAGCTATTACAGTTTGCTATTGGGTTTCGTTTGCTGATGTATGCGTGTTCTCTGTTGGGAACTGTTTGTTAAGTGTGTGTAGTACCCCTGCATACATGGAGCTCAGATTGTCAATATCGCACCGTTTGTTCACTGCATGTTTGGTGTTTACAATCTGACAGACTTCTAAAATGGGAAGAGCTAATTTTCGTCATTTTTTTTTAGTTTGAGTTTTAGAGCCACACTTCATGTTACTTATTTATGCGTCCCAAGCATCCCCACCGTAGTGTTGCATAGGGCCTTGAAAAGTCGGACAATAGCTTTTTAGTATTCAATGAATAACAAAAAGCAGCAGATCCCTAAAAATTTTTCCAATAAATATCGAAACATCAACTGCGATAATATGTACTACACTGACGGATCACTTCTTGATGGGTCCACTGGCTTCGGTATCTTCAATAACAATTCAACCGTCTCCCATAGGCTCGATAATCCTGCTTCTGTTTACGTCGCAGATTTAGCTGCAATTCAGTACACCCTAGGGATTATCGAAAAAATGCCCACGGACCATTATTTCATCTTTACGGACAGTCTCAGTTCCATTGAGGCTCTCCGATCGATGAAAGATGTTAAGCACTCTCCGTATTTCCTGGGGAAAATACGGTAACATCTGAGTGCTTTATCCGAAAAATCTACTCAGATTACCTTAGCGTGGGTCCCTTCTCACTGCTTGATACCGGACTCTTTGGCTAAGGTGGGCGCAACAAACGGTGATATTTATGAAAGACCAATTGCCTTTAATGAATTTTTCGCATTTGTACGTCAGAATACGATCATCAGTTGGCAAAATTCTTGGACCAAGGGGGGACTGGGAAGGTGGTTACATTCCATAATCCCCAAGGTATCGACGAACCCGTGGTTCAAGGGGTTGGATGTAGGTCGGGATTTCATTTGCGTGATGTCTCGGCTTATTTTTTTTTTGTTCATCTATAATTTATTTGACACGGCACAAATACAATTTAATGTTTAACGGCGCCAATTATATCTGGTAGCTTACTTTCTAAAGTATCTTAATAACTAAAAGCAAATTTTTTATCCTCGCTGCCGACTACGAGCTGAAACTAAATGTAACTTAAAGCTATAATATTTTGCATTAAAAGCACTGGTTTACTGTATGATGGTTTTCATTGCCATAGGTAAGCACATGTTCCGCTGCTGGGCCAAAATATTACGGACTGGCATATTGGGTTGTCTCCCTCGGGACCTTAGAGTATCGTGCGGGTCTGATTGCTGTTTCCGGATCCGGGGTCTTAACGTGTTCTTGTCGTTTGGTTGGATGTAGGCGGAAGGGAATAGGATTAAACTGGGGCGTGGATGGATTTCAGGAAAACGTATATAAGGGACATGTAGGATAGGTCACGGCTCGCCAAGACATCACGAACAGGAACAGCCGACTGCCTACCTTCGGCCTGCAGGGAAGCTATTAATTTAGACCTGGCGTCACGGTGTACAGGGCATGACCAAACAACGTGCTCTATGTCGTGATAACCTTCACCACAGGCACAGATACCACTCTCCCCGAGCCCAACACGACGGAGATGCGCGTCAAATCTATAGTGATTGGACATAAGCCGGGACATCACGCAAATGAAATTCCGACCTACATCCAACTCCTTGAACCACGGGTTCGTCGACACCTTGGGGATTATGCAATGTAACCACCTCCCCAGTTCCCCTCTGGTCCAAGCATTTTGCCAACTGATGATCGTATTCTGACGTACAAATGAGAAAAATTCATTTAAGGCAATTGGTCTTTCATAAATTCCACCGTTTGTTGCGCCCACCTTAGCCAAAGAGTCCGCTTTCTCATTGCCCGGTATCGAGCAGTGAGAAGGGACCCACGCTAAGGTAATCTGAGTAGATTTTTCGGATAAAGCACTCAGATGTTCCCGTATTTTCCCCAGGAAATACGGAGAGTGCTTAACATCTTTCATCGATCGGAGAGCCTCAATGGAACTGAGACTGTCCGTAAAGATGAAATAATGGTCCGTGGGCATTTTTTCGATAATCCCTAGGGTGTACTGAATTGCAGCCGATTCTGCAACGTAAACAGAAGCAGGATTATCAAGCTTATGGGAGACGGTTAAATTGTTATTGAAAATACCGAAGCCAGTGGACCCATCAAGAAGTGATCCGTCAGTGTAGAACATATTGTCGCAGTTGATGTTTCGATATTTATTGGAAAAAATTTTGGGGATCTGCTGCACGCGTAAATGATCCGGGATTCCACGAGTTTCTTCTATCATGGATGTATCGAAAAACACAGTAGAATCAGAAGTATTTGATAAGTCGACACGATTTGGAATATTCGAAGAAGGGTTAATATTTTGGGACATGTGATTGAAATACAATGTCATAAAACGGGTTTGAGAATTAAGTTCGATTAACCTTTCAAAATTTTCAATCACGGGACGGTTCAAGACCTCACATTTGATTAGAATACGAGAAGACAGGCTCCAGAAGCGGTTTTTCAATGGTAGTACTCCAGCTAAAACCTCCAAACTCATCGTATGGGTCGACTGCATGCAACCTAAGGCGATACGCAAACAACGATATTGTATTCGCTCCAGTTTGATCAAATGTGTGTTTGCTGCGGAGCGGAAGCAGAAACACCCGTACTCAATAACAGACAGTGTCGTTGTTTGGTAAAGCTTTATAAGGTCTCCTGGGTGGGCTCCCCACCATTGTCCGGTTATTGTACGAAGAAAATTCACTCTTTGTTGACATTTTTTCATCAGATACCTCACGTGACAACCCCAGGTGCCTTTAGAGTCGAACCAGACACCAAGATACCTGTGTACCAAAACCTGAGAAATCGTTTTACCCATTAATTGTGTTTGAAGCTGAGCAGGTTCATGCTTCCTAGAAAAAACTACTATCTCAGTCTTCTCCGGAGAGAATTCGATACCTAGCTGTAAAGCCCAAGCAGACAAATTGTCCAAGGTATCTTGCAATGGTCCTTGCAAATCGGCAGCTTTGGCTCCTGTAACAGAGATTACACTGTCGTCTGCAAGTTGTCTTATCGTGCATGAATTTGCCAGACATTCGTCGATGTCATTTACATAAAAGTTGTAAAGAAGGAGGCTTAAACATGAGCCCTGGGGAAGATCCATGTAGCTAATGCGAAAAGTTGCCAAATCGCCGTGCGTAAAATGCTTGTGCTTTTCGGATAGCAAATTGTGCAAAAAATTGTTCAAAATTGGAGAAAATCCTTGTCGGTGAAGTTTACCCGAAAGAATGTCAATAGAAACGGAATCAAAAGCCCCCTTAATGTCCAAGAACGCGAACGCCATTTGTTCTTTGCGAGCATACGCCAGCTGAATATCTGTTGAAAGCAACGCAAGACAATTCATCCCTTTGGCACGGCGGAAGCCAAATTGAATATCTGATAGTAGACCATTTGATTCGACCCAATGGTCTAAACGACGGAGTATCATTTTTTCCATCAATTTCCGGATACAGGATAGCATTGCAATCGGCCTATAAGAGTTGTGATCAGAAGCTGGTTTCCCTGGTTTTTGGATGGCGATCACCTTCACTTGCCTCCAATCCTACGGTACAATGTTTTGCTCCAGGAACTTATTGAACAAGTTCAACAAGCGCCTCTTGGCATTGCCGGGTAGATTCTTCAACAAGTTGAATATGATTCTATCTAACCCAGGCGCGTTATTGTTACAGGACAGGAGGGCAACTGAAAATTCTGTCATCGTAAAAGGTGATTCTATCGCGTCGTGGCCCGGAGACGCATCGCGAACAATGTTTTGCTCAGGAACAGAGTCCGGACATACTTTCCTGGCAAAATCAAATATCCACCGACTTGAAGACTCCGTGCTTTCGTTGACCGTTACGCGATTCCGCATTCTTCGGGCTGTGTTCCAAAGAGTGCTCATCGATGTCTCCCTCGACGTCTCGTTCACGAACCGACGCCAATATTCGCGTTTCTTTGCTTTAGCCAGGCTTTTAAGCTTGGTATTAAGCTCCGAATACCGTATATAGTCGTCGGGTATACCTCCCTTCTGGAAGGCCAAAAACGCGTCGGATCTTTGCGTGTAGACATCGGAGCACTCTTTGTCCCACCACGGAGTTGGAGCCGCTCTTTGATCGTTACGCCGTGATATTTCTTCGTTTGGGCTTGCAACGCGGCGTCGAGGATTAAGCCCGCGAGGAGGTTGTATTCTTCAAGTGGTGGGTGATGTTGAATCGACTCGACCGCTTTTGAAATCATTTCCTCGTATAACTTCCAATCGACATTCCGTGTGAGGTCATACGGAATGTCAATTGGTCGCATGCGAGTTGAACCGTTAGTAATTGAAATAAGAATAGGCAGATGGTCGCTACCGTGAGGATCGAGGATTACCTTCCATGTGCAATCCAACCGTAGCGACGTTGAACATAAGGATAGATCCAAAGCGCTTGGGCGCGCTGGAGGTTTCGGGATACGTGTCATTTCACCGTTGTTCAAAATAGTCATGTCGAAGTCATCGCAAAGGTTATAGATTAAAGAGGAGCGGTTATCATTGTAGGGGGATCCCCAAGCCACACCATGAGAGTTGAAGTCTCCCAAAATCAAACGTGGCGAGGGAAGAAGTTCTATTAAATCAAAGAGCAACCGTTGCCCAACCTGTGCTCTGGGAGGAATATATATTGAGGCAATACAAAGCTCTTTACCTTGTATTGTCATTTGACATGCGACAACTTCGATGCCTGGAATCGAGGGGAGGTTAATACGATAGAAAGAATAGCACTTTTCAATCCCTAAAAGTACTCCTCCATATGGGGTGTCCCGATCAAGGCGAATAATATTAAAATCATGGAAGTTGAGATAAATATTTGAAGTAAGCCAAGTTTCACAAAGGGAAAATGCATCGCATTTGTTTTTATTTATTAAAACTTTAAATGAATCCATTTTTGGTAAAATACTTCTACAATTCCACTGTAAGACAGAGATAGAATCCTTCGTATACGCAGATGAATTAGGCATCGAAGGATACAATCGCTGCAAGGAGGGGCCATTGGGTAGTCAACTGCTTCAAAAATGATCTAACTGTTGGGAGGAATGCTGTAAGAAAAATTTTAATTGGATCGGGTACATTGAAAGTTTCAAAAATCCAGTCCACAATGTCAGAAAATTTCACTAATCCAGAGTTTGTTTCATCAACTGGGAGTGCAAAAGGAACAACTGGGGTTTTAGATGTTCCTGGCAGTGCTGGGAACTCCTTCTGGGACTTTAAATTTGCAAGCCCAGGAGGAGTTTGCTTCGGTTTTTCCGCAGCACTGTTCGGTTTGTTTGTAACTTTCATTTCACTTTGGGAAATCTTAGGACCTTTTCGGGGAAGTTTAGGAGAGGAAATATTTTTCCTCTTTCTAGACGCCCCAGGATTGGCATAAGTTGTTCCCGCTGGTGAATATGGTAGAAGTGGTCACGGTCTTCTTCAGCATCTCAGCGTAAGATCGCTTTGAACGCTCCTTAAGTGACCGCTTGATTTTATCTCTGCGCTGCATGTACACCGGGCATGTGGAGAGCTCATGCTGATTTTCCCCGCAGTGAATACATTTTTCAGCATTTACACTGCAAGAATCATCCGCATGAGTTTCTCCACACTTGCTACATCGTGCCTTATTGCAGCAGTAGGCGGCTGTGTGGCCTAGCTGCTTGCAATTGGTGCAATTCATAACACGGGGTACATACAATCGCACAGGCAGACGAACCCGATCGATCGAGACGTGGCTAGGGAGAGCAGATCCGGCAAACGTAACACGAAACGAGTCTGACGGAGTGTACACTTTTGTGCCGTTGACAAGAGACACAGACCGCAATTGCTTGCAATCTATGATCTTTACTTTTACGTCGTGACACAAAGCATTTTTGAAGCAGCCAAAACCGCTTGCCAAGATACACTCGACCGACAGACTCGAATCGGTTATGACACCGTCGATCTCCACGTCTCGTGCGGGTATATAAACGCGATACTCGCGTGTGAAAAGCTCGGAGCGAGCAATAGCGTTGGCCTGTTCCAGGTCGCTGACCACGACACGGAGCTTGTTGGGTCTGACCTTGGAGATTTCGGTCACGGCCTTGTACCCCTCCGTCAGGTCTTTCGAAATCTGCAGGATGTTTAACGGTTTCGATTTCGGTCCTGCTTTTGGCCGAAAGAAAACAGTAAAGCTGCCCTGAGATCCGTCCGGGTAAAGCCTGGGGCGGGGGGGGGGGACAGGAGAATTAACAGAGGAAGGGTTGGAAGGAGGGACAGGGTCGGAGGGGTTCGGGGATGGTGGCACGGGAGGCGAGGGATCTACACCCATCGCGCTAAATCTAGCGCACTAGCGCCGACAGAACACGTACCTCTTCACTTCTCCTTTCAGCAGGGTTGGTTGTCCGAACGGTCGAAGCTGCAGCCGTTACAGCCAGCAGCACCAATACAGCAGCTCCAAACAGCCACCAGCAGCAAGCCGGGTGTGTGATCACTCAGCACAGCGACACAACTCGCTGTCAACAGTTGGCTTCTTCTTTTTCCTCCTATGTGTTGAGATTCTCGTCCACTGCTGTAGCACAAATCACTTTGCAGCCAAATCGGCTTACGCACCAGCAAACAGCCACGATGCGAAACAGTTGCACAAAGGCGGGTGACCTTGAACCTTCACTCGAACAGGCAAACAATGCCAACCCTTGCTCGCGCGTCTTTTGTTTTATATTCTATCGGAGCGATCACCAAACACGTCCTATACTGATGCGTGTTCGGCACAGAATGATGTCCCGGTTTATGTCCAATCACTATAGATTTGACGCGCATCTCCGTCGTGTTGGGCTCGGGGAGAATAGTATCTGTGCCTGTGGTGAAGGTTATCACGACATAGAGCACGTTGTTTGGTCATGCCCTGTACACCGTGACGCCAGGTCTAGATTAATTGCTTCCCTGCAGGCCGAAGTTAGGCAGCCGACTGTTCCTGTTCGTGATGTCTTGACGAGCCGTGACCTATCCTACATGTCCCTTATATACGTTTTCCTGAAATCCATCCACGCCCCAGTTTAATCCTATTCCCTTCCGCCTACATCCAACCAAACGACAAGAACACGTTAAGACCCCGGATCCGGAAACAGCAACTAGACCCGCACGATACTCTCAGGTCCCGAGGGAGACAACCCAATATGCCAGTCCGTAATATCTTGGCCCAGCAGCGGAACAAATTTAATATGCTGCTTACCTATGGCAATGAAAACCATCAAACAGCAAACCTGTGCTTTTAATGCAAAATATTCTAGCTTTGAGTTAGATTTAGTTTCAGCTCGTAGTCGGCAGCGAGGATAAAAAATTTGCTTTTAGTTATTAAGATACTTTAGAAAGTAAGCTACCAGATATAATTGGCGCCGTTAAACATCGAATTGTATTTGTGCCGTGTCAAATAAACTATAGATGAAGAAAAAAAAAGAATAACAAAAAGGACTCTTGAAATTCATTGACTCGCTCCAGGATAATGCGGAGCTTGACAATTTGGTCCACACAGGATCGTCCGGCATGAAATACTGCCTGCTGGCGTCGAAGAGTCACGTCGCTCTTCTTCCGTATCCAGTCTAGGATAACTTTGCATAAGACATTGAGAATAATGCACAGTAGCAAGATACCTCGCCAATTGTCGCATACACTAAAATCTTTTCGCCCGCTCTATCGCGGCTTTGGCTTCTGTCCGTTCCTCTATCTTTCACCAAGTTCTATCTGTGATCCACTCTTGCCTCTGGCTGCGCAGCTGACCCAGATTTTTCTCGTTATTCTCGATGAAGGCATTCTTGATGCTGTCCATTGTTGCTGTACTTTGCCAACGTCCGGAAAACCCCTGCTCTCCAGTTCGCCAATGAACGAGCTCTTCACAGCTGAATCTTCAAGTCAGAGTGTGCTACATCGTCACCTGAGCCTCTCCACCCGACACTGAATCCGCGCAAAGGGAATGCGGATCTCGCCAATCAGAAGGTGATGATCAGACGCGATGTCGGCTCTACTTTTATTCCGGACATCAAGAAGGCACCTTCTCCATTTTCGACTAATACTGATGTGGTCGATCTGATTCTCGGTTTGTTCATCACGGGATACCCACGTGACTTTGTGCACTGGTCTATAAGGGAAGAGTGACCATCTCGTTGTTTCCACAGAGCTCTGCAAATGGGCGCAGTTTATGGGCGCTAAGCAGGGAACCAACTCCGGGGGGATCATTTCCACCTCATATGACAGAATACAACAATACCTATTCCAACGGACTTCGCTTAGTCCCAGGATTTCGAGCTTCATGCGACGAGCCTCGTTGTGCCAGCTTCTTCTGCTGAGCTTACGTTAGTACATTTCAGGTTCCAATTCTTTGCCATAAAATCAGTCCGTAATCTTTCTTTGTCGTTTTCTATAACGATTCGAAGGTTTTGAATATAGTAGGTGGTTGGCCTAAGGTACCCCAAACTACACATTCAAATGGTGTAATCTGGAAGGACTAAACATCAATCCTCCTAAAACATTCATAATTCCATTCATAAGAAAGAAAAAGTATGGTATTACAACTCTTCAGTTGGGAGAAACACAGTATTCAAGCGAACTAAGTACCTAGGTGTTAGGCTTGACCATAGGCTCAACTGAAACGACCATCTGGAGTATGCTATCTCATAATTAAACAACGCTCTTTTGGCTTGGAGCAATACATTTGACAAAAAGTGGGGACTCAAACCGAGGATGATTCACTGGATATACTCGGCAAGAGTGAGACCCTGAGTAACTTATGCTTCGTGTTGGCCCTGTACTACACAAATATCAATATCCCTATCAACAACAGGAGCAATGGCCAGTGTCCCATCCAAGGCCTTAGAAGCTCTTTTATATCTTCTACCCTTACATCAATATGTACATCTTGAAGCCGAATCCTCAAAGGTTTTCAACTTACAACCCCGTAACCATGAATGAAAACTGGATGGACTCTAAGACTAACTTTAATTCTTTTTAAAGTGATTGAATGCAATTGCAGCGAATGGGAAGAAGGAGGTCTTAAAGTTCGTCCAGGATCAGTCATATTTTATACAGATGGCTCTAAAATGGGCGAAACTTTAGGCGCTGGGGTTACTGGACCACGAATTCCAATGGGACATTCTAGGAAATATAAGTATGCCAATATCTGCATTTTCTCAGATAGTTAGTCATTCAGCCCTCAATGCATGGAAAGCATACACATGTTAGTCGAAGTTTGTATGTGATTGTATTTAATCCCTACGACAACTAACTGTAACAAACGTTGTTAATCTATACTGGGTGCATATAGTGGTTGGTTCTTCAACTGCACTCGTCGGGCCAAAGACATTTGTGGGATATCTTCATTCTGTTTGAAATTTGAGCTTAGAGGCTGGGAATCAATTATGATTGTGTCAACTGGAGTGCTTCCCCCAAAGCAAGACAATCTAAACTATTCATTCACACCATGTAAAAGAATCACAACGGAACCTGCACACTATGAATAAAGCTGATCTGTATCCGTTAACTGGACTATTGACTGGACACTGTTCGATCACCTTGAAAAAATAGGTAAACTGACAGATGACATATGTCGTTCCTGTAATTCTGAAGTAGAAACTTCGGAACACTTACTGTACCAATAAAGCGCATTGATTCAGCGAAGACTGCGTATTCTTGGAAAAGGTGTCCTAACGCCTAACATCATATGGTCTGCTGAACTAACGAGGTTAAGAAACTTTATCAAAGAAGTCATACCTTCTTGGAATGAAATGGAAAGTCCTCGTGCGATTATCACCATTTTCAATCGTCAACAGGAATCAGTCAACAAGGGCAAAATTTGGTG
Organism: Wyeomyia smithii; assembly: GCF_029784165.1. Lineage (NCBI taxonomy): Eukaryota > Metazoa > Arthropoda > Insecta > Diptera > Culicidae > Wyeomyia > Wyeomyia smithii. The sequence goes on from NC_073696.1 coordinate 246,077,975, forward strand.
ATCCAGTTCGTAGCACAATTTCTTAAGTTTGTCGAGCGTATTTTGAGCCTCATTCTGCTCAAAGAGTTGTCTTGATGAAAGATCGCTTGGACTTAAAAGTGCACTGGTGGATCCATGTCCCAATCATTGTCACGAATCGCCGCAAATATTGCTTTCTACTGCGCGTAACCAACACTGGCCAACAGTATTCCAGGCGGAAATATATGCGATAATAGAATGCACGAATACGTGTCTGAAGAGAAATTATCGACACGCAAATATATGCATTTTCTGTGATAGTCAGGCAGCACTTAAAGCCCTGAATTCTCCTTTCTGCCACTCTAAACTAGTGTGGGGATGCATCCTGTCGCTCCGAATGTTAGCTATGAAAAACCAGGTGAATTTATACTGTGTTCCTGGTCATTGTGGAATCGACGGAAACGAGAAGGCCGACTTACTAGCCAGACAAGGGTCATCTACTAACTTTGTTGGCCCAGAATTTTTCTGTGGAGTCTCCCCGAGCGCTCTAAAAGCTGAACTCGGTGAATGGGAGAAAGCGACAATCGAAGCAAACTGGGATGTCATAAGCGGATTACGACAATCGAAAAGATTCATAGAGCCAAATCGCGAGAAGAGCCTCGTGCTGCTCAGTTCAAATAAGAAAGACTTGAGGACATCCACAGGTCTCAAGAAGATAGGCAAACTTGATGATGATAAATGTCGCCTGTGTGGCATCGGAAGCGAAACTTCAGAGCATTTACTATATTATAGTAGTAGTAGTATATAGTATTAATACTACGCAGATTGCGTATCTTCGGTAAGGGACACATAGAACCTACCGAAATTTGGAGGGAAAGTCCTGGTGAGGTAATAATCTTCATACGAGGTGCAATGCCCAACTGGGATAAATGTGCAATGTAGGAAGGACATCAACTCGCCAAATAGTGATGTACCTGATTGTACGCATTTAGCGTAAGGTGAAGCATACCACAATAGATCAAACAATGGTCGCAGTGGTGCAGTCTTCTACAAGGGGAAAAAAACCAACACTAGATACACAGGGAAACAACTGGTGATGCTTGGGACAAACATGGATCCTCAATGTGTGAAAACTGACCTTATTCTTCATATGGGGAAATACCAGTGCCGGCCGCATCCGAATGCAGGTCAATGAAAAATTGTGTACAGGATTATGTTGATGTGATACTCGTGAAGTCATTGTACCACTAACGAGACAGTCGACGACACAATCTTACAAAAAATATATCCACGTTGTCACCTTGCCACTCTTATGACTTCGTCGTAAAATGGTCCTCTTTAGATTGAAATATATTGCGCGTTGTTGATCTATCAGTAGACAATACGACCTCATGGAAAGTATCGACAAAAACGCTCTACGATCCCGCAGAAAACACACCCAAGAAATACACTAAGGACGGGGAAAATTTGTATGGATCTTCGTAAAAAAGACTTTTTTCAGCAGTCCATCTAAGCACTGAAGAAGGCGCTATATAAGCGTTGGAATGCAAGTGATTTGCAAGTGATAAGTGAAAAGTGAAGAGTGATAGAATTAAAAAGTGAAGTGAAATAAAAGTGTAGTGTAAAATTGTGGAGATTCTGTCAACAGCTCGCGTAAGAATTGATGGACTTTTTTTAATTGAAATATAACAAAGTAAACCGTCCAAAAATGTTTAAACCTCGTTTGAATATGATAGTGGTGAATGTAGAGACCGAAATGCAATATTATAACTTACAGTATACACACCAAAATTTGTAAATTTTCTTGAAAACGGATTTATGATTACTTTTGGTCTAAAATGGAAAACGCGATTGAAATGAGGTCAATGCTTTGTGCCAGTTTTGAGTAATGGAGAAAAGCAACCTGCGTAAAAAAGACCTTAGTGTATCAAATCGCTCTTGTTTTAGCGTATTCATTCAATTATCTGAACTATGGTTTAATGTGTTGTTCATTTACTGAATGATATCTGGAAAGTTCCGAATGTCTGAAAAAATAAGTGGAGTCATGAACATGAACAAGGAAAAATGAAAAGCCGAGACAAAGTCAGCTAGTTTACTTCATAGCCTCTATCTTATAAATACTAAACGCGCCATAAACCCTTAAACAAATGAAGTTCCTGAAGTTTTTTAGCGTCCTTGCGAAATTTTGACGATGGAGAGCTAACCGAAACACGTCTAGAAAGTTCTAAAAGCACCTTTGGTATAATCAGAGCTCAATACAAGTAGGCTGACCAGACGTACCGTTTTGAACGGGACAGTACCGTTTTTTCGACTGTTTTTAACCGTCCCGTCTTTTTGCCATTTTGTATCGTTTTCGGATACTCCTTGAAAAATCTTAAATAGAGCTTTGCATAGAAATTTCCCCAAATGGAAAATAAGTTTCCAAGCAGCCAGGATTTTCTAATATTACTGAGTACGTTTTGTGCTTTCCTGACAGTTCCGCACCACTTGAAGGACATCCCCTATCGTGAATTGATGAAAAAGTCGCGATTGAAAGTTGATTTGTTAGTCAAAATCTTGATCATCATATGACGAATTTCAGGAACTCATTGCAAAAAATCACACTCTTTGGTATCGGGCAAGTTCATCAAAGCAATGAATAATTGTTTGTATGCTTTGGTTGGTAAACATTTTCAAAAATCAATTTTATCATGTGTCCCGTTTTTTGAACCCAATTGTCCCGTTTTTATTCCGATAAAATCTGGTCAGCCTAAATACAAGTCTCTGATTCTTTAGTAAACGATTAGATGATAAACAAGCGGAAGATGGTGTATATAAGCTCTTTAACCAGGATCAAGAAGTACTCGACCAAAAAAGGATTGAAAATTTCTATGGATTTTTTTGGCGTAGGACTACGTCTTTGTTTTCTATACTAGATTACATTTTGTGAAATTGAAAATGAATCTGGCAAATGTTGCGTCAGATTTTATACGATTATAGCAAGCGAATGACTTAATGCATCTTAGTCATTTATATGTCGTTGGATAGATAAAATGTGTAACAATTGTTTGATATAGTTTAACATTGTTGCTTCACTGCTTATTGGTGAAAAAAGGTGAAAAAATCCAAGTTCAAGCTTTCCCATACATTTTCCTTGCTATTCCCTTGCTTCCCGAGCACGGGTAATAATAACATGGACGGAATAAAATCCACTGCCTGCATATTCTGACTTAACAAAGTGTTTTGTTTCGTTTATCTTTCTCCAAGCTGCGTGGCCACGCCCTCATGGCAAGAATCCACGCTGAACTTGATACAAATAACTACGTGTAGAAAATTCAGCTTCAGTCTAGTTTGTTACACAATAGCGAAAAGAGTATAATTGATAGAGGTACGCGACAATAGGAAACGAGAGCTGCATACGAGTGAACTTCCAGGCACTGCGGAACATGTTACCTTTATTTTGCATTCGACGGCAGAACAGTTACCATCGTACGATGCAGGATATTTTGCTGGCACAGCGGAAAGCAAGTTTCATTATGCGCGGCCAAGCAAAATACTCATTGCAACCGGTGGTAAAGCGATTATCAGCGTTCTGTAGCACACATATCTGCAGATCATGGAATCGGTTCTTTTCAGAACAATAAATGCTTGAAGATAAGAGTTATGAGAATTCTCACAATTATTACATGTGTGAAATGTTCATCTATTTCTCAATAATCATTTTCACAATAAACGACCAGGGTGCACCAAAGACAAACGATAGTGTTGCCTGAGAACAGTTTGTCACAGCAAGATATAACCCTCATTTAAAAAAGTATCACTGCTAAATTGAGTGATTTTTCGGTTCATTGGTTTCTTTGTGCCCACTCGAACACCGTTATTAGTCAAATATTATTAACGCAAATTAGTTTTTCTAAGAACCAAAGTGATTTTCGCATCGGGAAAGTAAAAACTTTCGGTTTTGTGCTTATGAAAATCACTCAGTAGTATCGAAGGTGTTTTGTTTTGTTTCTCTTTCTCTAAGCTGCGTGGCCACGCCCTCATGGCAAAAATCTACGCTGAACTCGATTCAAAAGACTGCGTGTAGAAAATTCAGCTTCAGTTTAGTTTGTTACACAATAGCGAGTGCAGTACAGAAACGAGGGCTACATACGAGTTATCTTCCAGGCACTGCGGAACATGTTACCTTTATTTTGCATACGGCAGCAACAGTTACCATCGTACACCGCAGAATATTTAGCTGGCACAGCTACTGGAGGGCACAGCGGAGAGCAAACTTTATTAAGCGCGGTCAAGCAAAATATTCAATGCTATCGATAGTGCGATCATCAGCGTTCTGTAGCACGAGTTTCTAACTAAAGATTATGGAATCGGTTCTTTTCAGAACTATAGATGCTTGAAGATAAGAGTTATGAGAATTTTCGCAACTACTACTAATGTGAAATTTTCATGTATTCATGCATCGTTAGTTTTACAATAACGACCATCAAATAAAAACGGTAGTGTTGCCTGTGAACAGTTTATCGCAGCATATGATATATACATTTTGTCGGTTTTGTGCAACACTGGCACAACTCGAAAATCATAGTTTCGAGAAAAACGCGTTTGAAAATTTGTAACGGAAATTTATTTTTCGATTTTCAAAAAAACTTTGAAGTTTAAGATTACCAATCCTCATTTAACACTTTTAGGTTTATTATGCACATACTACGAGCACGTTGTCCAAGTTAAAACCTTATTTTTACTAACTTTATGGAGAAATTCCGATTTGTGCAGCAAAGGCACTTCTTCTCATTCCTCTGGATTTTTTGAGAATTTCGAAACAGGGTTTCGTGGGATGAAACTTACCTAGATTTCGCATCGTTTACCATCAAAAACTCTAAAATGCAAAATTTTGAGTTGTGCCAGTGTTGCACGAAACCGACGATTTAGTCCTACGTCACCATTCCATACAACCCCTAGGGCTGTATACCTTGTAGTATTTTTCAAATATTGCGGCTAGAGGGCCGTTTTTTGAACGAAAGTTCTTTAAACTGGCATTCAAGAAAGTGTTATAATGAAGCGAAGAAGAAATGTAGTTTTTTATTAACGGTGATAAACGATCCAGCGGAACGAGCACTCAGGGCAGCAGGAGACTACATCGATTTTGGTCCAAAGTTCGAGGAACAAAAGGACAATGCAGTACTGACGGTCAATTTTTGATTGTTTTAATTCATAATCTATGATTGGAATAGATTTGGTTATTACAAAAAAATTTTGTTGAAATAGAAAATATAGCCATATTCTGTCTTCGGCAAGGTTATTCCTCATAAAAATTCTCATCTTTGACTGTTATTGAATCTTATATGGTCCAATGTACGGGGTACTTACTATTAACTTTTTTGATTAATCAAAAAAAATAATATTTTCTGCTTGGAACCCTAAACTGCTCTTAAATAAATAAAGCTCATAGTTCAAACCAAAAAGATCCCACTAAAAATTTTAAGACATGAAATTCAATTGAAATTTGAAGTGCTAGAATTTTGAAAAACAAAACAAATTTCAAAAACGTGTCTTTTTTTCAAAAATCGAAATTGTGCACCCTTTTAACAGCATTTTTCAAAGTTGCCGCCATAATAAAGATTGTTTTTGACACTCTTAATCTTTATTTGAAGGGTGAGCCTCAATCTATCAGACATCATGCAATGTTGGGCCAGCCCAAGACCAAACAAATTTTTATGTTTCCGAAAAGTGTACAGTTTATACCTCGGCTTTTTCAACAACTTTTATCGGATTTGAGGGTAAAAAGTGAAGCCTTGGCTAGGCCAGCACCGTACCTAGAGACCAACTGGAAAGACCAGGGTTAAGGGTAGATATAGATAAACACGGAAACAAATCAAATCAGTAGATTATTTGACCATGAGTTCAGGTAATTGCCCGCGATCGGTAGGCCATCAGTCGGGTTCTGAAGCTATATATGAAGTGTCAAATAACAGTTCGCCCATGAACTGTCATGCAACACATTTCGATCAGTTTTTTGTTATTTATTTAAAATCGAAGAACAACGATGAACATTTTCTTAAAAATCGTGTTTCAATCAGAAAATTACACTCTTTCAACTTCTAAAAATATTTTACAGATTTCTTTCTATCTTCTGATTTTATAACTTTTTCAAGTGATACAAAAAATCAGGAAACCGTGTGAAACTTTATAATTCTCAGCATTCATTGCGCGAGATGAGGTCCAATTTCTGCGAGAAGATAGTGAATGAAAATTTATCTATAGAAAATTGTTACCCTTGGTTCGTTTACTATTATTTCTCTATTTTTATTTTTACTGTTTCTACATGCAACTTCTTTATTAAATTTCATTTAAATAATAGGCATTTGAATAAATAATGAAACTACTTTTTCAATAAAGGAATCCAACCATAAACAAACACAAAGAAAAATTATTCAGACTCCCCCGATATAATCTCAAACTATGCTCGAAAAGAAGGGATAATTTTTTTTAATTCTGTGGGCCTTGGGTATTTATGAAAGTTTTTTAAGGTGTTTACTGTATGATACCAGTATTTTGAACATCTAATATAAATTTCACCGTTTTAAAATTAGCTTCATGAAGATATTTTTCAATGCATAAAATTGCAAGTGTTTCTAATAGGAAACAGAACAAATAAAAAAAAGTCATTTAAAACAACTTACTGCAGAAAAAGTTGAATCCCAATAAAAAAATAATGGAAAAACTAAGTGATAGAATTTCTTTGTACACTGGGGTCGCTTTTTTACGCGGATGGTTGTGCCGCATTTAAAAAATTAGATTGGATATACTTATACTAAACTTATTTGATACCGCGTGCAAATAATCTTCCGAATCGAATGAAAATAATCCGCGTTATTGTTCAAATATCCCGTTTAAAAAACGCATAAAAACAACCCGCGTAAAAAGCGACCCCAGTGTATTGCAATTCATATCGTGGATTATTTTATTAGCAATTCTTACTTTACTTAGCTGTTGTTTGACGCTTTCACTCTTGATATTGAAAATAAGTGTCTACTTGAAGCGAAATGACGTCTAATTAGCTGCACATACCAAAAACAGCCTTGAAATAGCATTTATGGGGATATTATCAGCGAGTTTACGTTGCCGAAAAGCGCATGCAGTGCTGCTTGTTTACCCTATGTATTGGTTGTTGTTTTTCAGATAAGCGAATCCAGTAACCAGATCAGCCAGATCTATTTCGACACCAAACGCTTTTGATGTCACGTCGATCCTTCTTGCAATTTCATTTTTCATTTTTCAATATTTTATCAAAACCAGTTTTTGTATTGTATTTATATATATTTTTTAAATTATAGGGTTTTGTTTGAAGTCTGCGCATTTGCTGCTGCTTAGAACATCCGTTTTTTGTTTATTCCACTTGATTGAAGTGACGCAATATGAAGTTTTGGGTTTTATTTGTATAAGGTGGGAAAAGCATAAGGAAAACACAGTAAAATCCACCCTCTTTTGTCCGGCACAATTGGCTGGTTGTTATCGGTCGTTTTGGACAGCAACCACCCGCCAGCGTCACTCTAATTTTGTACGGGAACGCCTCATTTTAGGTTGGTTTAAATCGAAACAACCCGTTCCTGGCGTCGTACCGTCCCAGCTGCGGCGTATAGGATACAAGTAGCATTTCCATGCCCCTCATTTTCAGCGTTGCGTTATTATAGCGAGCTATCATTTATACGATTATAAATTAGGGGTCCCGGCTCGGTTCCGCATTGACCGATCCCTTCGGCGTTCTGTAGCGCGAGGGTAGAAGCGAGAGGACCAGTCCTACCTAGCGTTCTTCTAACGCTTTCAATATCGACCATTTACCTAGATAGATAGATAAATAGATATAGGTAGCGAAGGGTAGTAGCAAAATGGGCCAAACACGGCCACACTCGAAGCCCATCCGTCAGCTTCAGCAGCCCGTGCTTAGGAGTGGGCAGGGAGAGTGAAAGAGAAAGTGGTATGAAAAATTATGATGCCACACAAGCACAAGAGAGGACTAAAAAAAGCCTAGCTGTAGTGCGGCCTACACTGAGATGGGTTGTGAAAAACGTGGCAACAGGGTTGACGCCTTCTGCTTATGCTATGCGTTTGCCAGAGAGTGTGGTTGTGCTCTGGATTCGCAGGGAAAAAGAGACGGAAAATGAACGGTAGTGTGTCTCTCTTAAGCGGTATTCTGCGTGGTTGCCTGTCGATGGGCAGCGTGAAACCTTTGTGGGTAGTATTGTCACCGTCGTATAAAGGACAATCATTTTGAACGTTTTTTGAGTGCTTGCTCTTTTCCACAATTTATTTTGCATCGAATTAAATTAACATGAAAGACCTCAATCAAATTACGATAAAATCGGGTAAGTCATGGCAAAATCGAAACATTTAACCTTACGGTTTATGCTCGCATCGCAGTCCCATTTAGTCGAACGAGCAAAATAAACGAGTTATAGATTTAGTTTTCCCTGCCTCCAAATTATGCTTGCGTATGCCTCAAGAGGGTGTTCAGTTGGTTTTGAACTACCTCCATGAGGCTCTCTCTTTTACTCTCCGTGAAAATTTGATTACCCTACCACTCTCTCTGTTTCTCTTTTTGGTTGTTAGAAGAGAAAGAGAGAGTGTGTAACCTCGTTCCGCAGAAGTATAGGGTTAGGCACCTATTATTATTACTCAATATACACGAGTGATGAAATAATTAAGCTGAATCGAACAAGGGCGCTGAAAAACGGATTCAAAAGTGCCATTCAATTTGCATTCTAAAACATTGGTAACCAACCGTATTAATGTCGATGATAGTAGTTGTGAGTGAGGCGGAGAATAGCAGAACAGTCTCTCGCGTCTGCCTAGTTGAGACGGAGCGTCAGTATAGCTGTACGCTTCGTAGAACAGAAAGGTTTCGGATTCGGTTCCAGGTATAGCAAATAAAAACTCATAACTTTTACAATTATCAATCGATAAAATTGTTACTATCGTTTTTTAATCGGAATGGTGCCTCGAAAATTATGAATAATTGTTTTACTCGCACTGAACGATTACTAAAGTTAACAATTTTTCAGACTACAAATACTAGTGAAGTGTTGTTCGTTTATACGCCGAATTAAAGTGTGTGAGATGAAAAATGAGAATCACACATTGAGAGTGTTGGACTTGTCGCAGGTTTGAAAGGAAATTGTCTTCGATTGGAATGTAGCTTTTAATGGATGTTTGAGAAAGTGAGACATCCGGAATGGAAGATTCTAACAAGGAACCAACCGGTGATCCACCGGTTCAGTCAAAGGTAAGTTCAGTTCTGCTGCTGACAGAATGTTGACTCTAAAGTCTCATTGAGTAACGGTCTCATTATATCGCAGTGGAAGTGAACGAAAAGTGCTTTGGTGGGTGTTTCGCATTTACCCTCCCCTGGGCGGAGGCTTTCGGGGTGGTTCTCTCTCTCTTGCCTGGTGTACCCAATGCCAGCTAGCTAGAATGTGCCAGTGTGTCTCGCTCTAATTTGAAAGTGAACAATCGTGCGACGTTCGCAAAATTGGGTGCAAAATACGCCCGTCCGGTGCTCGAAGCGATCTTACAGACTGCCTCCAAATGGTGATTTTACTGTTCTAAGTGCAAATTTTGTGATAGGCTTGCGAAATAAAGCCTAATGTGATGGAAATTTGCGTTTGATGGTGCTGCCCCGTTGTGCTGCACGGACGCCATGTTGGATTGCCTTCGGGAAGACAAATTTGTGCTGCTTAAAATGCGAAAGTTTTCAGTTTCCTTTCACCTGCTAAGTGGAAGGTTTACCTAAATCTATGGTTTTTTGAATAGTGCTCTGATCTTTTGTAAAGTACTGCTGAAAAGTTAATAAAGTGGAAAAAGTTTTTCAAGATCAAAAATTGAGTGCAACCTCTAGCATGACTTTCTTCTTTTCTTGGTTGCTATATAACATACCGTGAAGTCAATACTGTTTCACGCCTTCTGGTTTACGAACCGTAAGAATATTGCCACAGGGTGGTGCCAAAGATCGCTCACAAAAAGTCTCTTTCTCTCGGAGAGACTTTTTATTGGACGATCTTCCATCACCCTTTCGCCTAGCAATGCATCCTTTTCTAGCACGAGACAGCCCACACGCACACTATCTCGTAGCCACCCGCTAGTACCGGCTTCGGTTCGGTTTGTTTTGATTCGATTGCTCGCGTTCATTGACATGTTGAAACTGTGCGTGAGCGAGCGAAGTGGAAAAGCGGCTGTGTTGTTTACATCCGTACCCGTACGCACTGATCCTTCACGCCAAACCAATACTTCTGGGGCCTTCGCTGATTGCCCATTACCTGAAAGGGGGACCCATTTTCTCCTTCTATTGCGCTCTCATGCTCTTCTTTTAGCACTGCCAATTTTGGGGTGTGACCGGGAAATTGTCCCACTCTTGAAACCAGTCCACGTGCTGCGTTTCGCTTACCAATTTAGAATTCAAACTGCAGCTTAGAATGGGTTTAAATGAATGTAAACAAACGCGAGGGATTTGTGTGGGTGACCAGAGCGTGGTTGTGTGTTGTTTCATATGTTTCACGTGTGCATGAAAAGCGTACGGCTAATAGATTAGCATGTTAGGAGATTTTCGTGATAATTTGGTTATGTTTCGTATCAAAACGAGTGAGACGTATACTAGCTAATAATTGGAAAATAAATTTTCACTCGATTTGTTTACGTTTACACTTATGCTCTTCGGCTGGTTCACGATAATAGATTTTCGGAAGAACATCAACAAAATGTTGAAACTTAAACTAAATTTCTCTCCGAACCTTTTTTTCATATTCTAGATTGTTTCAAATCTAGTTTAAGTTATATTCTAAGATAGAATTGTTGTAATTTGCATCGTTAAAGTATCAATTCTTGTAATATAAATTTCATGTTCTTTCATGAAAGTTCGAATAATTCCCCGTTCGATCTTTGATTAAAGTTTCTAGTAAAGTGCATCCTTTAGCTCTCATTTTTTTTCTGAAAAAAGCTAAAAAAAGCTGTTAGCGAAACTTTTATTTTATTAAAGATGGATTTTGCATATTATAAACAGATAAACATTGAGATAAATCATCAAGTTTATGAATATTGCAACATAAAATACTGAATTACCTAGTTTGAAAAATGTTTATTCAGAATCAAAAACCTAATAAAAGTACTGCCAACTTTATTGACGAATTTGAATGAAATCCTTCAAAGGCTCACAAATATCAAATGAGAAACAGCAGTACCTACTGTATTTTGATTTTTTGGAAAACAGGTGGAAACTTCGCTTAATTTGTGTTGGTCTTTAGAGGATTTTTTAGAGAAACAATCAAAACTATATGATAGACAAATCTAGAAGAGCATCTTAAAGTGGAAGTGTGTTGAACCCATAAATGGCCGACTTAGAGCCACCACGTGGTCGACTTCGAATTTTCAAATGCTCACCACTCAGCAATAGTTAATACGTCACTTGTGAAAACATATCATCATGTTTGTTATGGTGATGAAAACATAAGAAAGTGTTTTCGTAGATAACGCATTAACTATTCCCGAGTCTAGTGGCACTGAAAATTCGTAGCCGACCACGTGGTGACCACATGGTGGCTTCTACACACTACCACCTTAAACATTGACAGGGACAGAGCACATTTATTCATCAAATAAAATTATAAAATAACCTATACAAAAATGAAATTTGGCGGTTGGGAAAAGATCTTTTGAGAAACTAACGACAAATAATATTGCATAAAAAAACATTACATGTACTTATGTTATACTTTCGGCTGAGCAGTCACAAAAAATTTAGAACGACTTATTTTATACTATCCGACGTTTCGTCACTGGTCAGTGACATCTTCAGGGGAAAATATTATTTGTTCGTTTCTTGTCGGATAGTATGAAATAAGTCGTTCTAAAATTTTTGTGACTGCTCAGTCGAAAGTATAACATAAGTACACAGCATCCCAACAGTCGAAAACTCAGAAAAATTTCAATCACGTAACCTTATTCTTTCGTCTAACTATTTTTCCTCCAAAATGTCCAACCCAAAGACACAAAATGAGATCCTAACCTGAACCTTTGCTTCACCCAATTGCAGTGAGAACTTCAAGCTCTTGGTAATCCGTCACCGTCCTTCCCATGAAAACAGACGCTACACTGTCTCGAAACAACGAATGCGTAACGCGGTAAAATAGTAACGTAACTAGTAAGACAAGGAAAACTGATCGAAATGTTGAATACCTAGTGTTCAGTCGCTGTAGTTTAGAGACTGACTATCACTCAAATGGACTCGTCGCAGGGCAATCTAGCGCCCGGCCAAGAGATACGAGTCGTCAGCGCGTCGGTGGTAGCGCAACTGCAGGCCCAAGGATTACAGGTCCGTTGAAAGTATATGTTGATTTCCTCGGTATCCATTTTTTGATTTTGCTACTATTGGTTAACACCTGATTTAATTTTTGACTTCGGGGAACATCCAGCTAATCTTCTGGGACTTTTCTTTGCGGTTGAGGGGTTTAACATTTTGTGTTTATTTTCCATATGAGTTATGTAGGATTTTTTGTATGTTTAATAAGCGTATTTTGCAATTTAAGGGAAATGAGCTCAATGCGGCTATCATGGCTGCATCGCAGCCGCAAAATGCAAGCCAGCAAGCTATGCAGCAACAGCAGATTCAACAACACCAGCAACAGCAGCAACAACAGCAACAGCAACAACAACAGCAGCAGCAACAACAGCAGCAGCAGCAACATCAGCAAGCTCAGGCGGTTTGTTAACAAATTATTAGTTACATTATAAAAATTAGAGACTGTGTTATAAAGAGATACGCAAAGAGAAAAGCAGTAAATATGGCAACCCTTTGCTAATATTCTATTCCAAACAATTCTGGCAACCACATTCAATTTCGCATGACTTTTCATACGCACTAGAAAGTTTAATGAAATTCCGAATTTTTGTAAGGATATATAACTGAGTTTCAAAGCTTGTTTATACATTTTTTTAATTTTCAATGCATCACTCATAATACAAGCATAACAAACACATTTTTCGTTCAAACCATAGTTGCACGTGGTTCACAACAATTATACTGATTACAAAACACATTCTGTACGAAAAGTAACACTCCTGAGTTTGTTTTCTTTGCACACTTGGAGCCTCGATTTGACGGTTCACTTGGAGTTTGTGACCTCACTCTTTGCGTATCTGTTCATAACACCATCTGTAATAAAAATGATCCAAAGTAAATTTAATTGTAGGCACAACAACAACAGCAGCAGCAGCAACAGCAACAACAACAACAGCAACAGCAGAACCAGCAGCAATTACACCTTCAGCAGGTGCAACAGCTGGCCCAGGTTCCGCAACAGCAACCGCAGGTGATCACGCTGCAGCAGTTGCAGAACTTTTTGCCCCAGCATCAGCTGAATACTATCACCACCTCCGATGGGACACCGGTGCAGGTGTCGACGTCATCGGCCACCACAACTCCGGTAGGCACACCGGTCAAAACATTCGTGACTTCGCCACCGCAGATGCAGCAGCCGCAGATTTTAAACCTGCAGGGAATGCCGCAGCAGTTCTTACAGAGTGGACCAATAATCCAAAACCCGAACGGATTGTTTCAAATGATACAACCAGTTCAAACGATCAACGTTGACGGGCAGGAGACGTTGTTCGTTCCGGGTGGAATCCAGGGAGGCCAGCTGGCAGGAGCGCAGGCCGTTCAGATCAACGGTCAGCAGGCTTTCATCACTCCGTCCGGGCAGTTGATACGAGCTCCGAATGGTGTCGTTCCGGCGAACTTTCTGCAGAACATGACGCAGGCTGTGCAATTACCTAACGGTAAGTCACCGGTAACATTTACCTTTATTTATCAGGTGTGTGGTCCAAAATGGGTGTATCGTTATTTTCTATGTGTATTGCTTTGTTCATACGTTCCTGTGGTAGGTCTTAAGAATGCATGCACCCAAATAATATTGCACATATTTTACACACCTTCCTTGTTATTGAAAATGTAACGATTCTGGTTATAGGTGGGTTGAGGCCCAATTGTAACTAAAAGTTAGTTATACCATAAAGAGTTTGTCTTGTGAAAAAACGCTGCTCTAAATTTAGAAAATCTGGCGATAGACGTCATTTTAATAATACTATGGCACCCAATGGTACTGAAAAAAGGTTCTAGTTTCGGCTCTGTTGATGATAATAACACATCTAACCTATAAACCAGGGTTTCGCTTTCAAAAACAAGGCTTACATACATGTCCACCGACGACATTATTCTTCGTCTCGCTCAATCGCTACGTCACTGTGAATTGGACCGTAACTGAGCGATCTCAAAACCAGAATCTTCATAACCGCACGCACGCTGTCATATCATACATTCGCTCGAATTCTCTGTATTTTCATGCAGCTGGTCAGGCTACGCTTACTATCCCCGGAACTAATATAACAATCCCTTTGGGTACGACTAGTACGGCAAATGTTCTAGCGCAACATCAACAGCAACAGCAGCAGCAGCAGCAGCAACAACAGCAACAGCAAGCTGTTGTAGCTGCTGCAACTCAGCAGCATAATCAATCTCAAGCTCAGCAGCAACAGCAACAGCAAAATCAACAGCAGCAACAAGTTCAGGCGCAGCAACAGCAGGTTCAACACCAGCAACAGCAGCAGCAACAACAGCAACAAACGCAACAAGTGCAAATTCAGGCACAACAGCAAGCGGCTGTCGCTCAGCAGTTGCAACAGGTTCAGCCTACTACGATAACGATACCGGGTACCAACATACAAGTACCCACATCGGCTGTAACTCAGAACATTTTGCCTAATAACATAACCACCATTAAACTGGAAGGAGGTAATTGCCAGACATCTCTTCGTTTTCGCTTATGTTCCACGTCTTTGAAAACCACTTCTGTTTGCATGTCTTTCTGTTAAGTTTGTTTCGTGGTGCTTGGGTCTGAAAGATTATAGCAAAAATTAACATATTCCAAAAATTTTATTCCAGGTCAAAACGTTCAAGTTCGGCCGGCAAACGCAATGCCACAGGTCGTCCAGTTCCCAATGCAGCAGACAATTCCCGTGCAGATGCCGATCTCTACCGGCAACGGTCAAACTGTGTATCAAACCGTCCATGTGCCAATTCAAGCATTCGGCTCGGCATTAGTTCAGCCGCAGATGCAAGTGATACCGCAGATTCCTCAGGTAGCTAACATCATCACACCGAGCGGTCAAATCCAGCAAGTTCAGCTAACATCGCTGAATCCGTTAGCTGGATTCCAGGCGGCTCCAACTCCCCAGAATATAATTCTACAGCAACCACAAAACCTAGCACAACCTACCGCTGCAACCAATGCGGCAAGTCCACTTGTATCCTCACTCCCCGCTGGAAGTGTTCAGTCCAGTGCAACGCAGGATAACAATTCCCAGCAACCACCGCAACAGGCGCAACCTCAAGCGCAACCGCAGCCGATTACAATAGCAGGTCCTCATGTCGGCCAGCAGATCACGGTGATCCCTTCGAACTCCCTCCCGCAGCTCCGGCAGAATGCAGCCAACATCATACAAATGCCGAACATCCCCGGTCTCCAGGCCATCCCGGTGCAAAACATTCCGGGAATCGGAAACGTACAGGTGATCCCGACAAATTTCATGCAACCGGTTCAACCGCAAACAGCGGCGTCGCAGCCTCAGTTGAACCCGGTCAATCAAGTAGGGCAAACTATATCCCTTCAGCAGGCAGCGGCGCATCCATTATCAAGTATAAAGCAGGATCCAAGCGACCCCGGTAAGTGGTACATCAAGCAGGAAGCGATTCCTATCCAACCGCAACCGGTCCCTGTGGCCTGCAGCGGGAGCAACGGTACCAGTGGCAGTGGCACCAGTGTGTCCTTTCCCGCCATGCAAACGACGGCGACTGTGAGCAGCAATATTCTTTCAGTGGCGACTTCGCAACCGCAGGTTGTTAGTGCCACCGGCGGCAGCAGCAGCAACACACACGCCACCCATCATCACCATCAAGTGAAGGGCGAAATCGTCAACCCAACCACGCAAACCTCGGTGAATGTGAACATCAGCGTAGGAGACGGTGGCGATCAGACTCCGAAGCAACGTGTCCGCAGGGTAGCCTGCACGTGCCCAAACTGTGAAACCAAGGGCGAAGGACCACCGGATCGGAAGAAGCAGCACATTTGTCACGTGAGCGGGTGCAACAAGGTGTACGGGAAAACGTCACATCTGCGAGCACATCTACGGTGGCATACGGGTGAGTTTTAGTTTTCGGGGGATTCGTGTGCTGTTAGCTAGCTTGATTTTCGAGCATGAGTTTAATCGACGACCGATAGGCAATTTTAATTGAATTGAAGATTTGTAATTTTCGTCTTGGCATAGGTGAGCGGCCCTTCGTGTGCTCCTGGATGTACTGCGGTAAACGGTTCACTCGTTCCGATGAGCTGCAGCGACACAGGCGTACCCACACCGGCGAGAAGCGGTTCCAGTGTCCCGAGTGCAACAAGAAGTTCATGCGCAGTGACCACCTGTCCAAGCACATCCGAACGCACAATAAACTGAAGAAGGATCACGTCCGCTATCTGCTCGAGGTAGGTTGAAGCTGAAGCATGACCAGCAGTGTGTTGTAATTCTTCGAAGAGAGAGGAGGGATTTCGTGCCGATTCATTCAACACCCGGTTACATCCTCTCATAAAGTTTCACCGAGATCTGAAAGGGTGTTGCCAACTTCATAAATGAATTGGCCTGGAGTCCCTCCACTATCAACCGTGGTTCGATTGGTATTGCTCTTTTTCTTGGATTCTTGATCACGCTGAACCAATCAGAGCAATGTCCATCAAGCGGCGGTAGAATTGTAGATTGTTTTCAGTTTTTGTTTATTTTTTATTGCACGTCTATATTTTGTCCTATGTTTATGAACGACCTGCAGTTGGGCGATTCGGTGAAATCGGGTGGGCTCAGTGATGAGGGCGAAGACGACTTTTATTTGGCTGACGAGGATTTGAAAGATGACGACGATGATGATGACACGTTGGATAATCCTTCGACTCCTGTCAAACCGAAGCTGGAACCGGGCGTGTGCACTTCTGCCGCTTCCGGTGGTACTTCCACTGCCGTAACCATGACCGGTACCACTTCGGTTCCCACCATGGGGTTGATGGTAGCCGGTGGTCCGGCACCCGGCACCGTTCAACCGGTGGCTGTTACGAACGGTTCTAGTACTGGGATTGTGTGGATTACGTCTGCCCCTTTGATCGGCCTCCAACATCCAACGGCAGCTCCGCAGCCTGCAACTTCGGTGCCGCCACCACCACCTCCTCTGTACAGCATTAAACAGCTCAACAACACGCAGGTTGTTATTTAGATATAGTTTCCAAAACATTTTGTTCTAGTATTTTGTCTGTAATTAGATTTCCGTAGAAGAAATAAATTCGAGAGTAGAGCATCGATAAAGTATTATTTAACCTTTTTGTAGGAAGTCGCCAACTCTGCACAATCGGCCTCCTCGGACAGCAACGACAGCTCGGACGAAAAGATGATGATTACCCTCGGCAACGACGACCAGGATCAATCGATCGAGTCCAACTAGCATATCGAAACGCTGTCCATACATCAATTTGCATCTTTCGATAGCTGTAGATTACCGTTTGGGCAGTTTCAGACGAACTTTTAAGGCTTTGATTTCCCGGTACAAAATCGGTGGGAATGATGTTTGTTTACTCACCCCTTACCACGTGACTTGTATACTAGGTTAGTAGTAAATTATTTTTTCTCTAACAATAGCCCTTCTTCAATGTCTTCGTTTTGAACCATAAACGGACATTCAGTTTACTCATTGAATCAATACAAAAAGGTAATCTCTTTAAAATTTGAAAAATTTAATACTATGCTTTGTCTCACCGATTTTGCACACATAAATTCGTTGTAAAAAAAACAATTTGATTTACCTATAGGAAAATCAAGTTAGAATCAATCTAGGCATATTTCGGTATCAAGAAACTATCCTTTATAAAAAAAACCGAAAAATGGTCTGACTGCGAGGAATCACTACTGTTCTTGATGGAACCCCGAATAAAGAAGGACGGATATTATTTTCACTACTTTACTACGAATAATCATCCAACTCAGCGCAGAAATCTAAAATTAGCCTGTAAATGTGGCGAAATAGTTTTTGAATCCGTAGTCTAAATGTTGGCCTCCCCTCTTTGTAAAAATAAAACTCGATTTCAGAAAAAAAACTAGCCCTTCTTGATGTTCGTATATACATAAAGACTTATTCGTATATTTATAAATATATTTAGACTTATACTTTGGATAATTTTAGGTGTTTCCCCTCCTAGCCTAAGTTAGGGTAAATATGTTTACGCACTAATTCTACACATTGGTTTAACTTATTTAGTCGAATAAATTGTTGGTTTTACTTACTTGTTCTTTGCTCTTGCTTCGGTGAATCAAATCAAAAGATTTTTAGATGAAACAGGAAATATTACGTACCTTGACGATATGCTGATAAACTGATTTTAGATGTGTCTCTCCACACGAACTCTGTCGATATGGAATTATTTTAATGACTGTAACATATTTTACTGTATTTGCGTCTGTACCGTGAATAGATCGAAAACAATAATAAATTTAAAACACCATTTTAGACTGTATCGTTGTGCATTTTGTGCCTGGATGACATCAACCATGATTTGTATTGCTCACTACTTTATTCACTTTGTTTCCTTTTATTTTTTGTTGCGAAACATCAAGTTTCTCTTAAATTTCAAGGACGATTCCGTCATATCTAAAGCTTTTGCTGGCTTTGATCATAAAATCGCCAGATTGTCATTATATAGAACAACAATTAAATGTAGTAAAGGACTTTGGCCTTTGACAAGTATTACAAGTATTAAATATGAACAATTTTGCCAGACAGATGAAAATATGAACGATATTCACTTCGGTTTACAGGATGCGACATTTGTGGTGATAGCGGCGGGATCGTGACTCGCCATTTGAAGAAAAAAAAAACGCTTGAAGTCGCGAAGTTCAATGATTGAAATGTTAGCAAAAAGCTTGAACTTTGTGTGAAACTATGTTGCCCGAGTGGTGGTAAGGTAAAGAAGGGGTAAAATATTGAAACAGACAAATATAAGGTGGTTTGTTAGCTACAAATATTTTCTTTTAAAATTTTGAAGAGGATGAATCTAACTAAAAATAATGATTTGTTTACAGAAGTTTCGTTGGAAGGCATCAAACAAAAAGATTATTCACGCATTGTATGATCCGATTCTGATAATAATAACAAAATCTAGCGAACGAATTGGAGTTGAAAACGTTAATTCAAGAATTGTAGAAGATTTTAAAGAGAATTTTAACACAATCTTGCAATCGGATTGGAGTTGGATAACAAAGAACCTTAGTTCAATAAATAGCTGTAGGATACGATTTCGATAAAAACTTAAACAAAATCTTGCAATGGATTTGAATTGGATAACAAAGAACCTTAACCTATGTTCATAATCGCATTAGTTCTCGTCAATCAATTTGCTCTTTCCTAGAGTTGGTATACAAGACTTAATTAAATTTTTCTCGAAACGATTAGAATCGAATCAAAGTTAGGGATACCATCCGTCCTGGTTTAGCAGGACATGTCCTGATTTCGAGATCCATTTGGAGCGTCCTGATTTATTTTCAATATTTTAGCATTTGTCCTGATTTTTCTGAATGATGCCGGATATTTTAGTACTTTATCTTGACTCCGGGACGAAACGAACTTATTTCGAACGATTTTTTTCTGTAGTTGAATCTTGACGAGAAAAATTGTCTAGTCGTTGAAACCGTTAAACGTTTTTTGACAATTGTTAAGTTGATTTCAAACAGTTTACTAGTGTTGCATTTTTTAAGGTATCTACTAACGCCTAATAAATCAAAGTTGCAAGATTGAATCGTTCGAGAAATACGTTACATATGAGAGTTTTGGCGTATTTTGAAGTGCCAATCTCAAATTACGTGTTTTATTCATTGATACCTCAAAAAATAAGAATAGCTTAGATCAAATTTTTGCTGGAAAAAAGTTGTCCTGAATTTTAACTCCGACGAAATGGTAACCCTAATCAAAGTGGATTTTTAAAACGAATAATTCCTCGTTTTAGAATTAGAAGTTTGAGAAGAAATGGATCGAAGAAGCCCTTTTCTAACATTTTTTAAATTTATTCGCTCCAGATTCAATTTGATCCGATCGAGAATAAAAACTGAATTCTGAAAATACGGCCATCTTTGTTAGAAGATATGATGAAGACACGTGGTAAACTTTGGTTGAAAAAAAATGGTGTTCAGAAAGGCGCGTACTGTGGTATTTTCGCTTTATTCTCTTTACTCCATTCGCACTGGTAGCCTGTAAATTCTTGTTTTGCTGTCATTCTCGGCTTTGTTTACCTCTGTTTGTTCGTAAATAATGCACCCATACTTCGAGATTTGAGCACGATTTCATTTCATTCCACCCATAAGGAGAGTTTCTTTCGCAGTCGTAAATTTCTACTCAGTGCAGAAAGTTCTATTTTTATTCCATATCATTTTTTAACAACTGATAACCGGCGCAGAATATGCGACTCATCGAGAAGGTGTTCCAACCAACGGGCAAAACTCATGTCGGAACGCTGATATTCTTTCATGGCTCAGGTTTGTCTACCTCTAATTAAAAAAAAAAAAAATCAGCCGAGAACGATTATGTAAATTGCGTGTGACGACAGGTCAATTCCCTTAACCCTTTAGAGAGCTATTTGTTGTTGGTGGTTGGTGTGTGTCGTCTTCAACTGAGTGAATCGATTACCCGTGTGATTATCGTTTCATACAGGCGACACCGGAAACGGGCTTACGGAATGGATTCGCTTTCTGCTGGGGAGGGATATGGAGTTTCCCCACATCAAGGTTATAATTCCGACGGCGCCAGTACAGCCTTACACGCCGATGGGTGGGGAAAACTCCAATGTTTGGTTCAACCGCAAGCGGATCGAAATGGACTGCCCGGAGATCAGAACTTCGCTAGCTTCGATCTATGATACCGTGAATGAGATACTGAAGCGGGAGATTGCCCAGGGAGTTCCCGCGAATCGAATAATCGTAGGTAAAGATAGCAATAGCAAAATTAGTTAGTCGAGAATACTAAGGATTTTTCATTTTTGTTTTTAGGCGGATTTTCGATGGGTGGAGCATTGTCACTGCATACAGCTTATCACTTGAACCGTGACTTGTTGGGAGTTTTCGCGATTTCTTCCTTTCTCAACACGGGTTCCATCGTGTTTGATTCCTTGGGATGCGTTAGCGCTGACGAAGGGCTTCCAGATCTGTTGATGTTCCACGGTGAAAAGTAAGTGTGAACCTGTAAGTGTGCGTCACTAAATATTTCTACAGTATCAAAAATAATCTTTGCTTTTCAACGATAACAATGGGTAATGTGTATCAGGAGAAGATTATATTTATCTGAGACAAACTTATTTTTGTATTTCTAGTATTTGGCTGTTTTAACTGAGTCACGTTCATTTCAACGTTTAATTTTTATTGTTTTTTAACTCTCGATTCTACAGCCTTTGAAATCGGCTCGCATGCTTGATTTTTAACGATATGAATGTGGGGAATTAACCTACATTAGTTATTGCTCTACGATGAGCCAATTTTCACAGATTAGTAGGAATCATCGTTTATCTTTTTTAATACTGAGGCTAATCCTTCTAAAAGATAACAATCTAGGTAACCGGTTCGAACTAACTAAAGTTTATTTGAGGAATATTTGGTTTGTTTGCGGACTTTTTCGTTTTCATAATATTTCGATTCCAGCTAATTGACTTGAAATAAAACTCTTAACAAGTGATGGAAAAATGGTCGTCTCTTGAACAAAGTAAAAATCATTTCCAACTGAGATAGCTGAGCATCTTTCACCAAGAACAACGATCAGCTGTGCAAAACCAAAAGGAAATTTACAGTCAAATTCTGTAGAGACATTCATTTTACAAAGTTTTCATGATCAGCCATGTTTTTGCTTTGATGGTAGTTATTGGATATAGAAATTACATTATTATCTTTCAGCTAGAAAGTACAGCGCATTTTCTCTGCCGTTATTGTGTTTCTGGTTTACCTAATATGGAATCAAAACCACAAAAATGTTATTAGTTTTATTACCCATTTGTAACTAAACCGAGCCTCAGAAATAAAAAAATAAAAAATAAAAAGAATTAAAAACAATTCGACGAGGCGAGTCGAATCTACCTTCCAACCTTGATGTACCTGAGAGATGTTCAGGCCATTTCTACTGAAACCAAATGTGATCTGTTTTCTAAGAAAATCGCTAACGTGTTTGAAAACTGGGTGTCTACTACACCACTACATAGTGCCTCACACAAATTAAAACAGTCCTATCAACCTGGCTCCGATAGTATTCGTTCTGACGTCTGCACTTTTTTTGATTGTACCTCAAGGCAATTTTGAACAGATCACTTCTACATCAAATGTTTCCCTCTGCATGGAGCATTTCTCACATTCTGCCGGTGCGCAGGAATGGAAATTAATATGAATCTGGCGCAATGGATGGTGGAGTTCAGATTGAAGCCATACACATCGACATAAAGGCCGCGTTTGACACAGTTAATCATGACCTCCTTCTTGCTAAGCTACACCGTCTAGGAATTTCCGATAGTATTTGCAATTGGCTTCGTTCTTACTTGAGCAACCGACAGCTTTACGTGGAAGTCGGATCAACAGTATCTAACAATTTTATACCATTCTTTGGCGTGCCCCAATGAAGCAATTTGGGCCCACTCCTGTTCGTTATATTCTTCAATGATGTGACGATACTTCTCGCGAATAGTGTAATATTCATTTATGCTGACGATTTGAACATCTTTCTTATCATACGAAATGAAGCCGATTGCAGGAAAGTCCAAAAGATACTGGATAACGTGAGTGTGTCGAAGCGTTACGTGATCTCATATCGGCGACTTAAAAGACCAATTCTCTACAACTATGTCATAAATAAGTTTTATAATCAGGAGCTTGAATGATGTGTTGAAGTCAGAGATCTTGGCGTGTTGCTGGTATTCCAACTCTCTTTCAATCAAGATACATTATTCTACTATCATCGATAAAGCTAATCGTCAGCTAGGATTTGTTTTGATAGATAGCAAGCGACTTCAGTAATCCAACCTGCTTACGTGCCCTATACTGCTCTTTAGTTCGAACAATATTTGAACTTTATCGGTCGTTTAGTCACGAAATGAAACTGTGTGAAATTCAGAATCCATCCAGCACAAATTTATCCTTCGTGCGTTAAGAAGACTTACGTGTCGTAATTCTAACGTCACTACGAACATCAATGTGCCCTGCTAGGAATAGAGCCGCTTGAAACTCATCGAGACATTAATCAAGCTGCATTTGATGCTAAAATTTGACGTGGAGAAATTGATAGTTTCAGCTTGCTAGAGTGCATGAAAATTTATGCCCCGAACGAGTACTGCATCCATGACAACTCATTCTGTCAGCACGGAGGAACGCCGTATATGGTAACATGGATCCAGTGACGCAAGGATGTCCCAAAAAAGGGATATTGAAAAAGTCAAGGTGTTCAGCCCTAAATTGAAAGATAATGTTATTTATAGCATTTTTGTAGAACATTTCGACATTCTAGAAAATTGTTTTCAGGTTGCTCAAACGTGATTTATGAAAAATTGATTTTTCGAAGCTACAAACCCATTTTTGGCACTTTTTTCAATTCCATATATTTTTTTTATTTTTTGTGGTGTTGTTTTTGAATAAAAAAAATAAAAACGATAATATCTCAACTCCCCGGTAAGATATCAAGGATCTTTTTACATGCAAATTTTCGTCTTGAATTTTAGAATTTATTTTTTTAGAAAGTCGAAATGTTCTACAAAAATGCTATAAATAACATTGTCCTTAATTTAGGGCTAAGCATCTTGACAACATCGATATTTTTAGGGACAGCCTAATACGCAGACAATTTCAAAAAGGCTATGACGTCTTCGACTTCAATATATCTTATGACAGTTTTAGGCAACGCTCGCGCTCTGTATTTCAATGTTGGATTAATGTTAAGAATATTTCATTGAGACTGATAACCTGGGGTGACATTGCGCATTTCGTTTCGAGTAACTCGAACAAAACTAAATGATCGCTGGTGGGCGTTATGTTTCGTTTTTCGTATTTTTTTCGACTTTGCGGGTTAGATGAGCCCAAGTACAAATGACAATGACAGATCTGTTGAGCTTAAAGCAAAACTGGCAGTACGTGACGTACTCGAAAATAGCGAAAATCGCTCGAATCGAGTTGCACAATACCACCCCTGGCTTTGCTCAGGGGGTGTTGGGTGGGGAAAAGTTATGCTTATTATTGGAAACGAGCTCACAGCTAGTCTTACATTCACCACTTTCTAGTACTTCACTTACAGAACACACCCAGGGCACGAACCATTTAACAGGGGTGAAAAAAATTTCAGTACGTTGCCTAACGACTCCGACACTATCGTATCGAAATGAACTTTTCCTTTGAAACCAACTAAACGAAATTACTGTAACTCCTTTCGAGTTTGTGGAGCGAAATGCGAAGCTATGTGAAAATTAAGGGGAATCTCAGGCTTGAAAGTAGGTATAAATTATATTGAAAATCTAGTTTATTTCCCTTCCCGACATAGTTTTGTCCTTATTACTAAGTTACTTGCTCTCTTGACGACGTTTACAAGTGGTTAAATTCCGTTCCGTTACTGCTGAGCACGAGTCGGCGTCCCGAACATCGTGGCTGTTGACAACTCTTGCGATCCTCTGCTCACTAGCAGCTCACACGGTCATGTCAATGGCTCCCGGCTCGTACTTGGTAACTAAAGGTGCTGACAGGTGCGCCCAAAATGGCGGTGTTTCAGCTTGGACGCCGCAAAATGGTGGGAAAGATTTCCGACCGTAAAGCTCTGGAAGCAAGAATAAAAGGCCCTTCGAGAACCTTTTTTCTCCTTGTTATACAAATCTATGTGTATTTTTCCGATAAATTTTTTAATTGCTAAGCACTATCACTGCACTTTTTAACTCCTGACAAATCCATTAATTCACACCCAGAGTATTGTAAGTATTTGCACATCAAATCTATAAGCGCGCACCGGTTCCGGTACCGGTTCGTCGCCTTTTATGTGAGCTGTCATTGCAGAATCGCGAGTGTCCCGAACACTCCCGAACCGCAATAGACCTGCTCCGTGGGCTACCCTTTTCTTTTGAACCACCCTGTGGAGCCGAATGGCTTGGTCGCCTCTGTCAGTGTGCCTGTGAGCGACCCCGTATGAGTGACCCCTCCGTCCCAGACGCGAAGCGACAGACTTGGAGGGATATCACCTAATTCTGTTAAAATGGTAATGGTGATATTGTTGACGAGCTTTCTTGCATGGGTGACCCCTCCGTCCTAGATGTTAAACGACAGACTTGGAGGGATATCACTCATGTAGATGTGCCGTGAATCCAGGGTAGGATCTAGGAGATGGGGGATTTAAGTCGAGCAAGTCTGGATTAAGTTTTAATTGTGGCGGAGCCAGCGCAGGCAATGAAACCGAAGGTTACAAGACAACGATGTCAAATGAAACTAATAAAGGAATGATGAGAAGCTGTGAATAGGGCAATGATTATGATAAAATTTGCAGGTTTACTTTACAGTGTTTTGTGCGCAAAATGATAAATTTTTTTTGTTTTAACACTAAGGCGATGATTCTCTAATAAATACTTTCAAATCATACAAGGGGCCGTGCACATTCCACGTGAATAGGAAAATCCACACCTCGCCGGTGGATAATCGTGAATAATGACTAGGGTGGTTTACCGGTTAAACAAAAACCGGTAAAACCGGTAAAACCGATATTTTTTTCAATACCGAAATACCGGTATTGGAGAGACGAAAAAACCGGTATTTTCGGTATTTTTCTTAAAATGGAAAAAAAACTTCCCACAATATTCATAAATCTTTGTTAGGCTAATGAATGCTTCTCACTAAGGTAGTCGTTACAAATCACATGACGATGTATACAGGGTCTAAGGTAGCTCACTTTTAATCAAATCCTTTAAGGGATAGAGGACCCTATTTGATGAAAAAAATTCTGCGCATATGGTCAAAATTTAACTACTGCAGAGTTATTCTCTTCTTCTAGTTTTCGGTTATGTTTACCTTTAACGAGGTCTATCACAAGAAGTATGATAGCTAGCTCAATTCTGTTGGTTTTCTTAAAATGCTGAGAAAATTTCGTAATCAATAGTGTCTCAAAAATGTCGAATTAGGAAGAACAAGAAGCCTTTAGAAAGGAAAAAATATGAAATCAAATGTTTTTGAGAACTTAACAGCAATTTTCTCTCTGAAATGTGTGATAAACATGGAGTTTGTTGTTAACCAAATTAAACATTGGAGTCTACTCTACTAGTTGTTCTCTGACACTAAGTACCTAATTCTTTTAGTTTAGATACTATTTCACTTTAAAAGCAATCAGCCGCGCCTTCGTTTAGTGCGGTAGAATTCACAATTTTCTGCTCGTTTAAGGCAAACATAACCAAAAACTGAAATTAGTGAATAACTCTGCAGTAGTTGACTTTTGACCATATGAGTAGAAGGATTTTTTTCATCAAACATGGTCCCCTATCGCCCCTTGAAGGATTTTAAGTGAGCTCCCTAATATAATAAATACATTTAGACAGAAGCAACATTATATATATTAATTTTCCCTCACCTATTTACCAATTTTTGTTATCTTTTTGTTTGTTCTGCTCGGATTCAGACAATGTGTTTGTGTGTATCGATAATATGTCATAAAACTTCAATAAAGCATTTATTTTTAAGTATAACAGCTTAACTCTTCACACACTCATACTCACAGAGGCAACGCGTGGGTAGGTTCAAAACCTACCAGTTTAACTACAAATTATGAGGCAGTAATCACAATTATATCAGCGAAAAAACGCAAGACATTATTCATTTTGTGCTATTTAAAAGTAAAACTCAAAAAAAAATATAAATAAATATAAATTTGGATTAGGAATTTATTTTTTGTTGAGACAAAGTGTTATAATCAACCAATAAAGATTTTATCCTAAAAATTACTGCTCCTTGAAAAAGTGAAATTTAAATAGCTGTAGCATGGTCAAAGCTTCGTCGCCCGTACCGCAGCGAGCTTTTATTAGCAACTAGCTGAATGTACCCGGCCTCACTCGTGTACAAGTTTCTGCTTTTTCTATTTCAAATATTTATTTCTATTTCAGTTATTTCAAATATTTATTTCTATTTCAGTTACACACTTGTTCATATGCCACATTTTTCGTTTCTCCATTAGAAGCTAAAGTTAATAAAATAATAATAATAGTAATAAATAATTTGGACGAATTGTTTAAAGAGCATCGAACAGAATAAAGAAGTATTTACCTTCGATTCATTCGGATTCGTAAAAAGTAAATTCTGGTCTGATCGTGATTTCTTTTTTTTTATTTTATTCATATACTCTACTCAACAGTTTCAAATATTGTTTTTCTACGAAATTTAATGTTGTTCACTAATTTGAATCTAAGTTTTGCGATGTGAAAGAAAATTTAAATAAAAATCTGCATGTTTTTTTTTTCGTTATTACATTAGTTTCGAAATTATGTTCTTCGTAATCATATCACTAGATTCATTCATTGGGGTTTTTCAAACACTGTTATCCAGTGTTGTATCTGGATCGTATACCACAAGAGATCAAAATAATGGTCGCAAAGGTCCTAATCTTAGAAAAAAATCTGGATCGTAATGAAGCAGAGGTACTTATAAATGCAAAAACATAATCATGCAGCGACACGTCCATACATAGATGCAACCTGAGACGCTAAGCAAAAAATAAATTTCAAATCCAAATTTATGTAGGTAACGTTTTCGGCAATGGCTTACTTCGGCAGGTTTTTGCATAAGTCTGCGGCAGAAAACCACTACCGAAGACGTTCGACACCCCATATCATTATTTATTTTTCAGTTTTATTTTTAAATAGTACAGGGAAAATGACTTGCGTTTTTTTTCTCGCGGACAATCATCACTACTTTCCCGAACTATGATTTTAAGAACTTTGTAGTTGAAAAAGTAGGTTTAAAGACCACGAGTCACCCCTGGTTTGTATTAATCCGAAAGAAATAAAAATACCGGTTTTTTACCGGTTTTATCGGTTTTTATTTTTATGAATACCGAAATACCGGTTTTTCAAAAAGTCGGTAATACCGACCACCCTAATAATGACCCATACCTTTCCCCCTTTTTTCACGCAGACAGTTTTCACAAAGTAAAGTTGAAAAACGTCTGTTTCTGTGGTATATTTTTGTGAAATAACAAGGAAAATGTCTTCAAACGAATAACAAAAATAATTTTAAATTTAGCCTGAAAGTATTTAGATCAAAAACCACGTAGAGTTATAGATGAAAAGAACAGAAAAGGGCAGAAATTGATTTCAAATTTTGCTTTAAATGGTTTCGAGGGTGTAAGAAAGCAGAAATAAAAATGAATTAGAATGTTGTCGAATTTTTTTAGATAAAATATTAATCTCATATTATTTGCTGCAAAGAAAAATTTGAATAATTTTTCCCAAAATAAGCAAAGGAATCTAACTACTTGCTAATGCCTTCATAGTCCAGAAGAAATTGTTTTATTATATTATTGTATTGTAGTCAGAATTTTACTTATAGGTGGCATTCACATATTAAATAAGGCTCATAGGGAGGAGTTTCCCTATGAGCCTTATTTAATATGTGAATGCCGCCATAGTAATTTTGAGTGCTCCGAACTGTTACATAGAGGGAGCGGGGAGGGGGGGGGGGGGTATGTGAGATCAGCGTTACGCAATAATAAATTTCCGGGAAGGCTATAATTTTACTCTCCAAAACGAGCATTCTTATTAAGCAAGTTCTTCTACTGTGTTAGTAATTTTTATGAGGTGGTAGTTAATAGCGTTAGGTTTTGTTACATATGGTGGGTGGATGTAAAAAAATTGGTTGTTTTGCGTTACGTAATTCATGGTTTTCGTTTTAATCATTATGTACCAAATTGTGAAAAAAAAGGCAAGTCTATTAACTCAAAGATAACATGACTTATTTGTACTACAACTTGTGCCATACGAACGAGTTGTCTCCCCAACTCACAAGTAATTTATGTTAAAATATGAAAAGAAACGTAAACCAAAATTTTGTTAAAAGGCAGCAAACAGTGAAAATATATATCGCATTGTATTTGACAGTTTTAGAATTTTTGTCAGTAATCGGACATCGTTATTTCAAAATTCAAAATGAAGTATGGAGTTGTTTCTCGTCCTCTAATCATCCTGGTCTATGGAAATCCCAAAATGGAAAATAATTGTCTCTTTCAGACTGTGTTTCAGAAACCGGAAGCTCCAATCTGGAAATTCAAAATGGCCTTTGAAGTGGATTTCCACCCTCTGTGCATCGTGCTCGGTCGAGAAATACCAATGTTGGATAGTAATTGACCATTTTTGACTATTTTCCAGAAACCGGAAGTGGACATCTTGGAATTTAAAATGGTGCCTTTGTTCGGATTCAAGCATCTGGACGTCTTTTCGAACTGATTTCTATTTTTACAATAATTTTTACCCGTCAATATTCAAGTTCATTGGAGGTAGACAGTGTGTGTAGCTGGGGAAGCGAAAAATAAGCGAACTGAAAATATGATGCAGGCTTGGAAAATATAGGGAAATTAATGTTATATTTCAGGGAACATCAGGGAATTTGATTGAGAAAACTTTTTCGACATTCTTCTCAGTCGCAAAAATAACGCATGTACAGCAGTGTGTGTAGTTTTTCGGTTCACTTATTTTACGCTCCCCCAACTGCCCACACTTTTTGCCTTTTTCATCTGGACATCGCGTTTCCGTGAATACTCATATTAGATGATGTTTGGTTACTTTAGGCTGTTTTTCAGGAACTGAAAGTCTCCGCCGCCGTCGAAATAGCCATAATATTTGACCATTTTAGGTTGTATTCAGGGTACCGGAAGTAGCTATGTGGATTGTGGAAAAAATGGTGACTGAGGTCGGATTCTGGGTAGCACCTCGGTTTGAAAAATAAAACATTAATTATTCGACCATTCTACTGATGCACTTCAGAAACGAATAATATCAACAAGATCAACTGCGTTATGGAATTTCATATATAAGGTTATTTGAATGAACTTGAAAGGAACAACTTTGAATTATAAATTATTTAAAAGGTACTGGTTAAAGCTGACATAAGCTGAAATATAGGTTGTTTAAGGTTTTTTAATGTTTAGTATAGTAAATTTATTATTTAGAGTGAAAAATAAATCCAGCAGATTTATTTTTTTTGGATTAGTTCTTGTTTTTTAACACCTCCCTTAAAAATGTATTCTAGCTTATTGAATACCTTGTAGACTCTAAAATCCACTCTAGATTAACTTTCAGTTAAACTATGGTGGAGACCACAGAAAAGCCAAAACATAACTCAAAATTCCGAAAAAAAGATTCTGAAATAAAAAAATGGCAAAATAATATTAGTTGTAGATCGTGTTGGAGCAGTTCAAACTGCATACGGAAGTATGCTGAAGAGTATACATTTGCAGATGCCCCGAGATGTAGCAGAAAACCCGGGCCTGTTGATCCCACAATGGATAGGTAGATGAGAGATTACCTCAAGCGGCATTTTTCACCATAAGTACGAAATGTGACGAAAAAACTAGGTACCTCATCGACTAACGTTTGCGTGTCAAAGAAAGGAGCGGTCTATAGACTTGTCGAAAGTAGAATTCATGAAACCGCGGGCTAGGAAGTTTTATGGCAAACTTCTGACCAAGAAATCGGGGTGTGTTCTTATGGATGACGAAACCTACATAGAATTAGACTAACGTATGAGGAAAAAAATCCGAACAATCTTTCGATTCCAAATTAAAATCTTGCGCAACTTATGTTCCTATACTTGTTTGTTTATTCAAGTAATGTAACTCATTTACAAACCTCATAGGAAAAACTCAGCTCCACATCGCGTTGATTTCCTGATCCTCTGGGCTACTTGCTTTATAGCTTTCTGAATTCCAGACGTTTCAATTGTTTTGAGCTCCTTCTTGATTCTATGAAACAATCGACGTTTTTTGCTCTGTAAACTTTATGGTAGACCATTCGCTTCAAATTTGCCCAGAAAGTTTCAATAGATTGCAGCTGTGGCACATTTTGAGAATTGTATCCTTTCGGAATAAACCCGATATTGCCTTGCGCAAATCCGCTAAAGTTGCATTAGCATAGTTTGACAATGCAAGGGCTGGCCAAAACACTACTTTGTCATTTGTATGGTACTTATATTTAAAGTTTTAAACCCATTTCATGCAGATACTTGTTCACCGTTTTTGAATCAATCGGGTATTCATTGCCCAGTTCACGATATGATTACGCCGACCGACCAGGCGTTTCCGCCCTCAACTTCGCTCGAACTTTGCTCTCTTGCAAAGTGCATTTTCGTCCGGAACCAGATTTTCTTTTAATGGCATTTCCATTCTCGAAGAGTTTGTCAATAATGTATGTACAGTAAAGTCTTTTTTTACACGTTTTTTTTTACACGGTTTTATTTTACACGATTCTTTTTTACGAAGATTTTCCAAATAACGCGATTTTTTTTAACGTCGTTTTCTCAAATAACGCGGTTTTATTTTACACGGTTTTTTTTGCACGATTTTTCGTCTTCGCGTAAAATTGTTACAGTAAGTAACAGTAACGGTAACAGACTATAGTAGGCTGTTTTTTAAACAGTTTCATTTTTACACGGTTTTATTTTACACGGTTCTTTTTTACGACGTTTTTCCAAATAACGCGGTTTTTTTTACGACGTTTTTCCAAATAACGCGGTTTTTTTACACGGTTTCTTTTTGCACGGTACGTAAAATCGTGTAAAAAAGAACTTTACTGTAAATGTTTTTTGTCTTTAGAATAGTGGAATCTTCACTTATATTTTTTTTTGATTTCGCTAACAAAAATTGCAAATCAATTTACGACGATCTTCTTCCGACCACGCCTTTTTACCAACTAGGCGTCACTTGACAGAATCTACTAGTCGTGTTACCAGTTATATAAAAGTGGATCTTCTTTTTGTGGAAAAGGAGTTTTCGATTCGTGCAGCACTTCGAAATCGTAGACCCGTTTGAAAGTTGTTCGGATTTTTTTCCTCACACGTTATAAGATTCTGCTACCGAATGGAATAAATGTTTTCAAATTATTGAAAGGCATTTACACTAAAACATTCGGCAAGAAGGTTATGGTGTGGCAAGCCATTTGCGAATATGGAAAAATGTCCATTCATTATGACTGACACAATCAACGGCAGAACCTACGGAAAGAGTGTTTTTAAAAAAAGGTTGTTACCCTTGAATAAAAAGCATAACAATCTTAAAATCTTTTGTACCGATTTTGCTTCCTGCCATTACTCTAAGGATGCGCTAGAGCTCTATGTACTAATAGAGATGAATCCATCAAACTGTCCTGAAGCTCGACAAATCGAAATTTTCTGGGCGTTCACGAAGGCGAAGTTAAGGAAACATAGGAAACAATGTTGCAAAATGCAAGGAAGATTGGCCGAAAGGGGTGAAAACGGTCGGAGAAAGCTATGTACAGAATCTTATGAGTGGCGTTAAGGAAAAAGTTAGAAAACTTGCGTACTTTTCCAAAATAAATATAAATTGAAGTAAAATTGGAGGGAAAACATTATTCTTAAGCATACTTGAGATTACGAGAATGAAAAATGTCCTTTATATTTTGTTTTATCTAATGATGAAAGTTTGTTTATAATTTTAGGAACAGTCTATACTATAAATTTGTAAGAAAAAATTCTAGAGATGTGTGATCTTTGGCAAAAACGTGTGTTTCGTGTGCCAACGTGTTTCGTGAACAATGTTTTCTTGTGAAATGCAACTGACAAAAGTTAGGTAAAAAATAGACTTCAGATAACTTCGATATAAAATACCTTATAACTGTGTACTCAATGGAGATAAGAACTTCGTTTATTTAGTTCCATATTTTCATATTTTCTACATCTTTGCCAAATAAACTATTCCACGAGCTATTAACACATAAAAACTTTTTTTATTTTTAACATAGAAAGCTAAAATTTCATACTTCGAAATTATGCGGGTCATTCATACAAACAATTGTTTCGAAGAACATAACAAATAAAAAATTCAGTTCCACTTTTTGTTATTTTGGGCCACAGTGCATCGCTTCAAAGATTTTTTTATATTAGTTAAGCTAGAATAATTGAAAAACCCTAAAAAACTTTACTACTTAATTCACTTCTCTACCGACATATCTAACATAAATTTATTGTTTCCGTAAACAACAACAATAATTGATTTAATGGCAACAATAAAATGTAAAAGTAAAAATAAAAGTAAAATAAAAGTGTGTGTAGTCTTTTAACAATCTCTATGACAACGTAAAAAAGAACATAACAATGCAGGTTTTGCTCTAGATGTATTAAAATTGCCGTCGAATGAATTGGTGCGATAATATTGCAATGATTTTTAGTACTTAGAAGCTTTTTACAAAAGATCCTCGACTCTTGGGTCCAAAACAAATCCTTTGAGATGATCTTTTTTATTGGAAAGCTTCTACACCTCAATTGTGTAGAAGGCTCGTTCAACATTTACTCGGTTTTGTCCTAATGTTGTGTCGATTGCATTTAAAAATTTAGATATTTCCTCCATGACCTGTATTCTTTATTGGTTGGTAGCAACTAGCCGTAAAAGTTCGAGCTTTAATCCATTATTGTGTTTTTATAACTAGCAGAAAAAAAAAGAAATATAATACGTTTGACGAAAGTTGCGTTACAGCTAGACTTGTCCGTTTTCTAAGCTTGAAAACGCAATAAAAATGCGCACATTATTGAAACCTTCGTTGTTCTCTCTTTCCAGAGACACACTAGTACCGATCGAGTGGGGCCAAGCGACGTTCGATGAACTGGCGAAGTTGGGCGTCCGGGGACAATTCATACCGCACCGGAGCGCACTACACGAAATAAAGAAGGATCAACTGGTGCGCGTTATCGAGTGGGTTAACAAACTGATTCCGGAACCACGGGAGGCTACCCCTCCGGAACCGGAACACACCGTTAGCTCGACGAAAAGAAAAGGCAAACTGTAACCCGGGAAGCACTTTTAATCAGTGATAATACTAGCGGTACCTTTTGGAAGATATTCTAAATAAATTTTTAGTTCACTCTTGTGCGTTCAGAGCAACTATCTAGTAAAAACCAGGCCGACTGTCGCGTTATCAGTTCTACACTTATGTGAAGTCATTTGGAGGCAATAAATCTTATCAGACTGAGTAATCAGTTGGATTTCGTTTCTCTCTGTCTGGTACCAATCTGCATACTCGTGTGTAACCGGACGATACTGCATAGTGATTTTGTACCCAGACACAGTTACAGTGAAGTCTAGCCATACTTTTAGCTTGTTCAAAACTCTTTCTGATAGTTGATGTTCTTTCTAAGCGGA
This sequence comes from Wyeomyia smithii, assembly GCF_029784165.1. Lineage (NCBI taxonomy): Eukaryota > Metazoa > Arthropoda > Insecta > Diptera > Culicidae > Wyeomyia > Wyeomyia smithii. Next base: position 246,112,428 of record NC_073696.1, read on the forward strand.
AATGTCAAGCTGTTTCACATTTCGCAAGCCTGCGATTTCTCGGAACATATCAATAAAGTCTCGTACCACCCAGTGTTTACCATTCGAACAGAGCCCCTAATGATCATCCTTGATCAGCTGACTTTCGTTCGCACAGAAAAAAATTCAAACCTTATCTGTCTACCAAGACAACCATAACTCCAACTGTGCAAAGTGAACCCAGCCGAAACCCAACCAATCTCGGTTCATTACCTGACTGTGACACATGCTGAGAATTTGGCTACTGTCATACTGAGGCGTCAAATGAAGCGAAGCGTTGAGCGTTTGAGAAGCGGAATAAACAGAAGCGTTGGGTGAAGCTTCCTATGACATACTGGAGCGAGCGTCGCAAATGCGTTGTGTTGTCATATTCCTAGATTCCAGTAGCGGTTTTGTTTGAAGGAAATATGAATTCGTCCAATGAAGATTTTTTTGCTTCTTCAAGCACGGAAAATTACGTTTTAGTAAACATAGATTTTTTCATGAAATAAAATAATATTACTGAAGTGAGTTGCGCTACAGACGTAGTAAAAAATATAAGAAATTATTCTGAATTTTAAACCCGTTGACCCCGAGCAACGTTCAACTAGTTTATAATATCTGTTAGGATTTCAATAACCCATGTGAGCACAGCTAGTTACTCAGCGGCTTGCATTTTCGCGACCAAAGAAGTTCAGCATGCTAAATTTCTGGCCATTCGAATCAAAACTCAACAATATCAATCAATAATATCAGTGCTATTTTCCCGACGACCTGAACATTTTTCCCGATAGTTTTTTCTTATCCTATTTATTTTCTTTTTTAAGATTTAAGACCAAAATAAAGCGAATATTAAGTACCTGGCGATATCAGGTTTAGTCTGAACATGGATTTACTGCACAACCCTCTTCTAAACATTTTAACATTTTCTAAACGAAAATGTATTTTATTTGCTTTTTTAAATTACCAAACCAAAAGAAAGCAAATATAAAGCACCTGGCGATAAAAGATTTAGTCTGAATATGGTATTACCGCGTACATATACGCGCGTCAAAACACTACTCGTTCTGTTTCGCCGCCTCTATCGACGCGTCTTTGCCGCTCCAGTATGACCGGTTTAAGCGTTTCATATAGACGTTCGAAGAAGTAGCTCGGACGTTTTTGCGACGCTTCTTGCTTCGCTTTATTTGACGCCTCAGTATGTCAGTAGCCTTTGGCCTTCCCACAAATGTTACGTTTTTGGCTATTCCATTCATAAGCGTCTCGTTGTTTTTTTTGTCTGCATGAACCTAAAAGCGCCTGAGGCATTCGCGTGCAGCAGCAGACCACGCTGTATTTCGGTGCGATAGAACTGTAATCGTGACATCACTGTTACTTGTTGTGACGCGATTCTGCGCACTGCAGCGCGAACAGCTGTCATTGTCGTAACAATAATAATGTCAACGATATGGCGTTCGGTGGTGGCTATGGATGGACGCTTGTGATTTCATTTCACTGCTGGCACGTGAACTGGCAAGAGCAAAATTCGTTTGCAGTCCTTGAACAGTTGCTGTGATAATCGCGAAATTCATAAAGCTTCTGCTTTTCGGAGAAACGAATGGTGGGCGGCGAGTGAAGTGCATTGTTTTGCTTATCTTTTTATTCAAGTGCAAGTAAACAGCGGAGCAGCGAGTCAGACAGTGATTGGTTGATGATATGCATACAATGTAGCAGAGATCTAAGGACGTTGGAATCATACGTTATTTTGTTAATCATTGGTAAGTGAAGTGAAGGGTTCAATAAGTGGTCAGCAGCTTAATAATTCCTAAATTGGCAGTGAATATAAAGAATGGAATAACGAAACCAAACAATGGCATGGTTCATTGACCCAGTTTCATAATATTGACTAGAAATTGTGAATGAATTGGTTCTATGTGTGTGACTTATCGTTTGACATCACTTGAACTTACGTTTGCGTTTGCGTTCTTTATCATGGTGCGAAGTCAATCAGAGATATCGCTTTGAATGCGTTAGTGTATTTATTAGATTTTCTTTCTTTTACTGAAATTTTCAATCTAAATGATATATAAGGATCGTGAAGTACGTGTGTTTGAGAATCGAGAAAACTTATTGCATTTTGTTAAAATAAATCGCTTTACCACATCTTTGATTTTGTTCGGTTGGGGTAACTATTTTACTAATGCTGATGAAAGTCTCCGGAGCCAATTGAATAGAAAATAAAAAAAAAACAGATTAGATTTTAACAATCTGATTCTTTACACTTTAAACTTTATATTTCGAAGACACATGTGATCAATTCCCGCTGAGACCGGCCCACTATTTACATGATGGTATTTAAATTTAAAAGTTGTGTTTTTTTTGGAAGCCCATGTTGAACAAGTAAAGAAACTGCATTTGGTTGATCAAATTGATGGACCCCCCTTTAACTGGAAATCAATACTTTTTTTAAAATTTTGCGTTTTTTTCAAAACTTGGCTTACTAAAATTGCTCTAACTCTTGAATATCTCTATGAAATTATCTAAACTAACATATCATTAGAAAGGGAAAAGATGGGGCCTTCTTTTACAAATATCAAAGTGGGTGGTCGCCAATTGGAGTTGGCCGCCATATTGTTTTCTTTCAGAAAAATTGATTTTTGAATAGGTGCCCGCCCACCTACCTCAAATTTCATTATTTCATTTGAAAGATCATGCTTTTTCACATAAAATATGTTGAAATAAGAGATGTAAGTTGTCTAAAAAAAAGTTTTAAAATTACCAAAACATGTTCGACTGGACCATTTGGTTTTTTGTTAAATCTTACCTCACTGAAAATGCTGTAACACGTTATACTCTTCTCAGAATATTTACAACCAACCCATCATTAGAGAGGGGATGGAAAAGATATTCAATTGAAAATCGTCAGGCAATTGTGACTCCGTTAACTTTCGCTTACAATTAAAAATCATTTGTTCCAACGCAGCAGGCCAGCAATGTAAAAATATATTTAACATCGCGAATATTTCCTTCAGTAAAAAGGACTTCAATATGAACATTGAGTAGCATTTCCATGCCAGCTGCCATGGAAAATGTGCTTGCGATGGGGTTGTAGGTGCAGTTTTTATTATTTTTTAAATCGTGTTAATTTTACGAAATCGAATTCTTTGACTGTTTTGTATCATATACACTTTAATCTATATCACATAAGTGCAGCTTGTCGCCAGTCGCCAGGGAAAAACTGATCACCGATGCTTAATAAATTTTTGATAGGGCCCTGGAACATCATTTCCAGTCAACGGGGGGTTTATCAATTTGATCAACCAAATGTAATTTCTTTACTTGTTCAACATAGGATTCCATAAAAGCATTACTTGAATCGTTTTCAATACCATCATGTAAATAGTGGGCCGGTCTCAGCGGAAATTGCTCATATGCCAAATTTAGCAACAAATAAGTCCAATGACAGCGAGAGTGTCTTCAAAAGGCAAGCGAAAATTAATCATTTCATGATAATTAAGTGTTATTTTTCAACATTTATTTGAGTGCAAGTCGTACCTTCATAAAGGGTGTCCACGATGAAATTGCCACACACAAAATTGATTCGCGAAATTCGAGTTTTCATCCGATTGCCATCAAATTTTCAGGGATTGAAAAATAACTATTAAACTTCATTTTACCATTTTACTCGTATTTTATTTACAGTCCATACGCAAATGCCCGCACCTTGGCCTTAACCCCGGCCATAAGATTGTGCACAACCTGTGAATCAACCGTTTTTTGCATGTAGACCCATACTTCCTTCAGTTCCTCGACTGTCTTCACTACCTTAGGTTGTTTAAGAAGGTGCTGCTTCATAATCGCCCAGTACTTTTCGATGGGGTGGAGCTTCGGAGTGTTGGGAGGGTTGAACATTTTCGGCACGAGATTGACCTTATTGTCCGCATACCACTTCAGCACGTCCTTGGAGTAGTGGCATGAGGCCAAATCCGGCCAGAAGATTGTTGGGACGTTGTGGGCCTTCAGGAGAGGAAGCAGCCGCTTCTGGGGGCACTCTTTCATGTACATCATGTGTCCTGGGTCACGAAAGGTGCACTCCGCTTCCCGCACGTGCAGATGGCTAGCCAAACCAGGAATTTCTTCGCAAATTTGGACATCTTCTGAGTGCGGACATGCTCCGGAACGCTGAACTTATCCTTGGCCGTGAAAAACAGGTTGCCAGGGATCTGTTTGAAGTCGGCCTTCACATATGTTTCGTCGTCCATGATGCAGCATTCAACTTTCGTCAGCATGTTGAGGTACAACTTCCTGGCACGGATTTTGGCGGACTTGTTCTGCTTCTCATCGCGATTAGGGCCCTTTTGTACCTTAAACGTTCGAAGCCCAGCCTTAGTTTTAGCTTTCTGTACAAAACTTCGGCTTAGGTGCAGCTTCTTAGCCACATCCCGAACGGAGGCGTTCGATTTTCGGTTGAAGGCCCCAACTACGCGGTTGTGATTTTCGGTGTCGTACGGAATACTTTTTCCTTCACTTCTGGGCTTCCGATCGGTGGTCAATCGTTCCTCGAACCGCTTAATTACTCGCGACACCGTGGAATTCGCGATTCCCAACGTTTTAGCGATGGAACGATGCGAGAGATCCTTGTTCTCGTGATGAATGCACAAGATTCTATCACGCACGAGCTGTTCTTTTGACTCCATTTCTGCGAGTTTTGATCACAGGACTTTAAAACTTGCAGGATGTAAATAATGCACTATGAACTAAATCCACCCAAATTTTCAATTAATTCTAACCAACGGTTGAAAAGTTAGAGCAATTTCATGGTGTGGCAATTTCATCGTGGACACCCTTTACAAGCTTAAATCGAAGGTATTCCTTTTTTTCGTCTCGGTGTTATTTGTTTTTCTAATGGCTAATTTTTGCATTTTTGGGCGCTTTAGTCGACTTTCAACAGGTAACAGCCACACTTTGTAGTAGGAGTGTAGTGGTGCATCTATGTTTATTCCTTTGTCACGAGTCGACGTAAAAATTCTTTCGTATCGCATGCAATGCCACATTCTCCGTCGGAACTATGACACTTGATTTTTTGATCAGTTGTTAAGAAACGCGGCACCTTTCACGCTTTCATGAATGATACCATCGCTTTTCTTTGTGGTCTCAACTAACGTTTGCCTGAAAAACGGACAAAAATTACAGATTTTTCACACGCACTGACGAAATTACCCATGCAGCACCAATCATAGTAATCCATGAGCCAGCAGCAAAAATTATAGCTCTATCAGTCCAACTTTAACCGTGATGGCGAAAACAGTGATGCTACTCTGTTCAGATGTGTGTCGAAAACAGACATCATGTGGCACTTTGCGGACACCGGATGCGCCCGTTCTGGCGTCTCCATCTTGGGCCTATTGGACAACAATTAGAGCATCGGCCGACGACTCTGAACGATAAGAACTTCCAAAGGATGCTGAAGAGCAAGACCTAGGGAAACGTGATTAAATCGCTGCGTGTGCTTGAATGGTGCAACCGGCCAAACAGTGAAAAAGTATCTGGCGAACATGAACATACATGTCAGGAAGCGGCAGTCCGCGGCGACTGAATAAGATGGTCAAGTCGATTTTCCTGGCGAATCGCGACGTGGGGTGGTGATGGACGACGAGACCCATTTTCGTGTTTTACTTCCCCCACGGGGGAAGTGAGCACCGAGGTGAAGTTCATTTCACACACCAAGTTCCTCAAGAAGATGTTACTGTGGCTGGCAATCAGCGAAGAAATACTGTACGGGTGAAGACGCGGCGTTCTGGCCGGATCTGGCATTGGCCTACTACTCGAAGCGATCGTTGAAGGACATGAGAGGGCGGCTGAAAAGGCCATTTTTTAATGCAAACGTTAGCTTGGTTATACCTATTCACTTTACGGTCCTTTAGCACGATCGTAGGTTTTTTTTTGTGAATTATTTCGACATGACTGCCTCGTTTGACTTTACTGAACGTGGTGTATCGTTTGTAGAGGTACGGTCACGACGGAATTGAACAAACCAATATGTTGTTCCCTATAATCTATTCTCAGAAAGTTTTTCTGTACAACCAAAGGTTTCCGAGCTACAATGTTTTTAAATGAAACAATCGTACAGTTCTGGGCCGGACGGTATTCCAACAGTTTCGGTGAAAAAATGTTGCGAGTCGTTGGAATCGCCTACTACTTCGTTTATGGAATTTTGCCCGGTAAATCGGTTTTACAAATTTGCTGGAATTCATTTTCTTATGCCTGTGAACAATGGATCAGCGTGATCAAGTTGATGACATTTATACTAATCTGGAGGCTGCTTCTGACCGTGTCGACCGTGAATTTCTGCTAACTAAACTCGATAAGTTGTGTTTCACATATCTACAATATGCAGGAGTACCTCAGGAAAGCGTTTTAGGACCTGTGCTGTTCAAGTGTTCACACTATTGGGAAATGACATAGGCGTCGTACACTAATTACGTAACGCTAAAAATCTAGATTTCAGACTCCCTCCTCCCTTATGTAACGATAGGTAACGTTCGATATGACCCCCCCCCCCTGGGCGTGCTTAGCCCCCCCTAGAATTTCCCAGAGAATGATTGTATTTAATATATATATATATATATATATATATATATATATATATATATATATATATATATATATATATATATATATATATATATATATATATATATATATATATATATATATATATATATATATATAGATATATATATATATATATATATATATATATATATATATATATATATATATATATATATATATATATATATATATATATATATATATATATATATATATATTTATATATATATATATATATATATATATATATATATATTCCATTCCATGCTACTTATCAGAGCATCAAAATCAACACAAATTGAGATGTCGTCATTCATTGGCTAAAAACGAGTTCTGCACTCAGGATCGATTCTCAACCCTTGCTCTCTTACTCACCTTACCAGTCAGAGGAGAGATGTAGTAACTCGTGCTGTATCAAGAAGTCGCCAGTTTACTCGGTTTTGGGCTGTGTTTCACCAGTTTCCCAGACGTCTCATCACTCGCAAGTCGAGCCATCATGCACGCTGCGCCCCTTAATTTCTTGTGCCGGTAGGGTTGCTGAAGAGAAGTGATTTCACATGGTTGTCGTCCGGCATTCTTACGATGTGACCGGCCTACCGCAACCTATTGTCTTTCGCCAGGTGTGCAATGGGGTTCTCTCCAAGCAGCGCTTGTAGCTCATGGTTCATGCGCTGTAGCCATTATCCGTCGTCCGCTTGTGCTTCACCGTAGATAGTCACCTTCTGTTCGCCGATAGGCACCTTCTGTTCGAAAATATCAAAAGGACTTCCGTAGAGGACTATCGGTTATCAGGGTTTTGTAGTTTTTTTTATCGAAGTGGTCTTGTCCGATCATCACCGTGATTGGTGCGTACGTTTGTAATGTCTGAGAAGAACGGGCCGTCGTTGAGAACGTGGTCAATTTGTTTTGCTGTACGTTGGTCGAGGAAAAAAGGGACTTTATACTGCTAATCCGCGGGGAGCTGCGAAGTTGGTGCATAGCAGGCTGTGCGGGCCGATAACCGGTTTATATAAGTCTATCCTTCCGTTCATGTCCCCAACGACGATCTTGATATCTCTACGCGAGCAGCTATCGTACAGTTTCTCCAGCTGTGCGTAGAACGCTTTTTTCCCTGCATCAGGTCTTTCTTCGTGAGGGCAGTGCACATTGGGAATAGTGTAGTTGTGGAACCGGCCTTTAATTCTCAACAAACACAACCTGTCGCTGATTGCCTGCCGCTTTGGTGGTACAGTGCCTTGCGGCCACAAATCCACCGTACCTTCTCTCCTTTCAGGCAAAGCTCCTGGAGCGCAACGATGTCGAAGTGGCGGGGTTTTAGCTGATCCAGCAGAATCCGGTCGACAACCGGGTCGTTAAGCGATCTACTGTTACATGTATTGAGCTTCTAATCGTCGTCCTTATTTCGTCGGCTGGGTCATTGCCGATTGTTCCGGTTCGTTTTGAATTCTTGATTCTCCGTAGTATGTTTATTTTAGTATGCTGCCTTACTAGGGCTGCGATGCCTAGTCTCGCGACGGAGCTGCCGCCATGGATGTAGCTGGCGAGACACCGCATTTAATAGTTCAACCGTCCGGTCCGGATCAGTCGCTGTTTGAGCCGCCCCTAGCCTGTGGGGTAGACGCGCAGACAAGCTGCTCTCTAAGGAGAACAACTACCCCACCGGTTCACCGGTTTTTCCTTGGTTGCTCGTATCCCAGTCGGTACCACGTGGAGGTAGGAATATGGCATTAAGCCTTGAACCACACTGGGGTCTATTTTATTCTAACTAGTACGGGTGAACTGTTAAAAAGCACTGCCCAGCCGTTTACCAAATCTAGCTCTCCTCAATATCGAATCATTGTTGCTGAAAGAGCTTGGCGTTGACGATGTGTTCAAGATATTCAGTACATCGTCGGAGATTCTATCCTGAAGTGTTTTTTCCTGCTTCTACGATACTATTTTAAGCGTTATTAAATAAGCATATTCAAACTCTTTTTTCTCTTTTTTAAAATGGCATACATGAAAACTAGCCCCCCTAGAAATTTTCCTTAGTTGCGCCCATGAGAAAAACTTTCTGAGAATAGATTGTAGGGAACAACATATTGGTTTGCTCAATTCCGTCGTGACCGTACCTCTACAAACGATACACCACGTTCAGTAAAGTCAAACGAGGCAGTCTTGTCGAAATAATTCACAAAAAAACCTAAGATCGTGCTAAAGGACCGTAAAGTGAATAGGTATAACCAAGCTAACGTTTGCATTAAAAAATGGCCTTTTCAGCCGCCATTTCATGTCCTTCAACGATCGCTTCGAGTAGCAGGCCGATGCCAGATCTGGCCAGAACGCCGCGTCTTCACCCGTACAGTGTTTCTTCGCTGATTGTCAGCCACAGTAACATCTTCTAGAGGAACTTGGTGTGTGAAATGAACTTCACCTCGGTGCTCACTTCCCCCGTGGGGGAAGTAAAACACGAAAATGGGTCTCGTCGTCCATTACCACCCCACGTCGCGATTCGCCAGGAAAATCGACTTGACCATCTTATTCAGTCGCCGCGGACTGCCGCTTCCTGACATGTATGTTCATGTTCGCCAGATACTTTTTCACTGTTTGGCCGGTTGCACCATTCAAGCACACGCAGCGATTTAATCACGTTTCCCTAGGTATTGCTCTTCAGCATCCTTTGGAAGTTCTTATGGTTGAGAGTCGTCGGCCGATGCTCTAATTGTTGTCCAATAGGCCCAAGATGGAGACGCCAGAACGGGCGCATCCGGTGTCCGCAAAGTGCCTCATGATGTCTGTTTTCGACACACATCTGAACAGAGTAGCATCACTGTATTTGCCATCACGGTTAAAGTTGGACTGATAGAGCTATAATTTTTGCTGCTGGCTCATGAATTACTATGATTGGTGCTGCATGGGTAATTTCGTCAGTGCGTGTGAAGGTAAACACATGAAAAATCTGTAATTTTTGTCCGTTTTTCAGGCAAACGTTAGTTGAGACCACAAAGAAAAGCGATGGTATCATTCATGAATGCGTGAAAGGTGCCGCGTTTCTCAACAATTGATCAAAAAATCAAGTGTCATAGTTCCGACGGAGAATGTGGCATTGCATGCGATACGAAAGAATTTTTACGTCGACTCGTGACAAAGGAATAAATATGGATGCACCACTACACTCCTACTACATAGTGTCGCTGTTACCTGTTGAAAGTCGACTAAAGCGCCCAAAAATGCAAAAATTAGCCATTAGAAAAACAAATAACACCGAGACGAAAAAAAGGAATACCTTTTTTTTTTTTTTTTTTTTAAGGGGGGATTTGTTAGTAGCTTAAGTATTTATGATAAATATTAGTAAATAATGAGTATGTGTGTCCAATCACAAATGGTGACTTCTCAACACTGTTAGAAATTTGTAATTTTAATTGTTAGGATTTGTTTGCTTTCGCAATTAGGACTTATCATTCGTAGGGATTTAAACCTACTTGTCAGAAAAGGGGAAGTAAACTTACAACTAACTTAATTGCTAACTTATTGGCTATAAAGAGAGCTTATCGTAGCAATTGAGGATTGCAACGATTTTTGTCGAAAATTGTTAATAATTTTATTTGACATAGCTTCTAATGGTTCAACACCAGTAAGTCTATGTAATTCGAGTGTACCAAACCAAGGAGGACGCTTCAAAATCATTTTCAGAATTTTATTCTGAATCCTTTGAAGCGTTTTCTTCCTTGTTGAACAGCAACTTGACCAGATCGGTACAGCATAAAGCATTGCTGGTCTAAAAATTTGTTTGTAAATCAAAAGTTTGTTCTTTAAACAAAGTTTAGAATTCCTGTTAATGAGAGGATATAAACATCTCGTATATTTGATGCACTTGGCTTGTATACTCTCAATGTGCTCTTTGAAAATAAGTTTTTTATCATAAATTAGTCCCAAGTACTTAACCTTGTCGGACCAACTTAAAATAACCCCATTCATCTTGACAACGTGATTATTGTTTGGCTTGAGGAAAGAAGCCCTAGGCTTATGCGGAAAAATTATCATTTGAGTTTTAGAAGCATTGGGAGAGATTTTCCACTTTTGCAAGTAGGAAGAAAAAATATCTAAACTTTTCTGCAATCGACTGCATATGACACGAAGACTTTTTCCTTTTACGGAAATGCTTGTGTCATCGCAGAACAATGACTTTGTGCATCCTGGAGGCAAATCAGGAAGATCTGAAGTGAATATGTTGTACAGGACTGGACCCAAGACTGAACCTTGAGGCACACCTGCTCTGACAGGAAATCTATCAGATTTTGAATTCTGATAGACAACCTGCAGAGTTCGATCAGTAAGATAATTTTTTAAAATTTTGATTAGGAAAATTGGAAAATTAAAAGTTTGCAATTTCGCAATCAAACCTTTATGCCAAACACTGTCGAATGCTTTTTCTATGTCTAAAAGAGCAGCTCCAGTGGAATAACCTTCAGATTTGTTAGCTCGTATCATATTAGTAACTCTGAGCAATTGATGAGTTGTGGAATGCCCATGGCGAAATCCAAACTGTTCATTTGCAAAAATTGAATTTTCGTTGATGTGTGACATCATTCTGTTAAGGATAATTCTCTCAAACAGTTTACTTATTGAAGAAAGCAAACTGATTGGTCGATAACTTGAAACTTCAGCTGGGTTTTTATCCGGTTTTAAAATGGGAGTAATTTTTGCATTTTTCCATAATTTGGGAAAATATGCAATTTTGAAGCAGCAATTGAAAATTTTTACTAAAAATTCCATTGTGCTCTCAGGGAGATGTTTGATTAGTATATTAAAGATTCCATCGTCACCAGGCGCTTTCATATTTTTGAAATTTTTAATAATTGATTTAATCTCATTCAAGTTAGTTTCAATTATTTCTGCAGGTAAAAAATTCTGGGAAGAAATTAAATCAAATTGACGTGTGACTTCATTTTCAATTGGACTCACAAAATTCAAATTTGAGTTATGAACACTCTCAAACTGCTGAGCAAGTCTTTGAGCCTTTTGTTCATTGGATACAAGAAAACGTTCACCATCTTTTAAAACTGGAATAGGCTTTGAAGGTTTCTTAAGAATCTTCGACAGCTTCCAAAATGGTTTTGAATATGGTTTCAATTTTTCAACTTTAGTCTCAAAATTTTGATTTCTCAGAAGAGTAAATCTATGTTTAATCTCTTTCTGTAAATCTTTATAAATAGTTTTAAAAACAGGGTCACGAGAACGTTGATATTGACGTCTGCGGACATTTTTCAAACGAATTAGAAGTTGAAGATTTTCGTCAATTATTGGTGAATCAAATTTCACTTGAGCCTTTGGAACAGAATAATTCCTGGCATCAACAATTGCACATTTTAATGCGTCCAAAGCGGAATCAATATTCACTTCGTTTTGCAAATCAAGCTCATTATTGAAATTTCTCTCAATATGAGTTTTGTATCTTTCCCAATTAGCCTTGTTATAATTAAAAACAGAGCTCATAGAGTTTAAAACTGATTCATGTGATAAAGAAAAAGTTATTGGAAGATGATCAGAATCAAAGTCAGCATGTGTGATCAAATCACTACATACATGACTTTGATCTGTAAGCACCAAATCAATAGTTGAAGGGTTTCTTACAGAAGAAAAGCATGTAGGACTATTCGGAGACAAAATAGAATAGTATCCTGAAGAACAATCGTTGAATAAAATTTTGCCATTGGAATTACTTTGAGAATTATTCCATGAACGATGTTTAGCGTTAAAATCGCCGATTATGAAAAATTTCGAACGATTTCTGGTGAGTTTTTGTAAATCACCTTTAAAATAATTTTTGAGCTCGCGTGTGCATTGAAATGGTAAATATGCTGCGGCAATAAATAAAATCCCAAGTTCAGTTTGAACTTCAATTCCCAAAGTTTCAATAACTTTCGTCTCAAGATTGGGAAGAGCACGATGTTTGATTCGGCGATGAATAACAATTGCAACTCCACCGCCGGAACCCTGAATCCTATCATATCTATGAACCACGTAATTGGGATCATATTTTAATTTTATGTTAGGTTTCAAAAATGTTTCAGTAATAATTGCAATATGCACATGATTTACTGTTAAAAAATTAAAAAGCTCATTCTCATTGGCCTTCAATGAGCGAGCATTCCAATTTAATATTTTAATTGTTTTATTTAAAATCATTGCTAAATTTTAAATTAGAAACAATTTTAATAGTAAAATTTGTGCCTATTTGAATGGCTTCAAACATTGATTTTGCCTGCAACATGGCGTTCATAAGATCGAACATTGCCTGTTGCAAAAAAGAAAGTTTACCTGCCGTAATAGGCCCCAGGCAGTTGACATTAGAAAAAATATTTTCGGCAGCAATATTAGCTGGAGTGATAGGTGTACAATTATTTTCTAGCCTGTTTTGCTTACCCATATTAACGGTCATTTTCGAACTACCAACACTAGGCGGTATAATGTTCGAACTACCTGTAACCTGTGCATAAGTTAAACGGGTATGCAAAGGAGTAGGTAAACTATGCGCCACTGGTACGCTTGGAGAATTTTGTTTTGAAGTTGGTTTTAATTGAGAAATTGAATTTTGTTTACCTTGCCTTGCCTTAACAATTGCTAAACGGACTGGGCATTGATAAAAATTTGACATATGGTTGCCGTTACAATTCGCACAGCGAAAATTTTTACTCTCTTTCACAGGACATGCGTCCTTTTTGTGAGAAGAGTCTCCACAATTAAGACATTTTTGGTCCATGTTACAGAATTTGGAACCATGGCCATAACGTTGGCAAGTACGGCATTGGGTGATATGCTTTTCACCTCCGCCATACTTCCTATAAATTTCCCACTTTACACGCACATTATACAAAGCATGTGCTTTTTCAAAAAATTTTAAGTTGTTAACCTCATTGCGGTTAAAATGAATTAAATAATTAACAAGGGAAATTCCAGTTCTCTGACTGTTTTCGCCTCGTGATTTTTGTTTCATTAGAATTACTTGGGTAGGGGCTATGCCAAGTAATTCTGTTAAAGTAAGTTTGATCTCATCAACGGTTTGATCGTTGGTGAGACCTTTCAAGACAACCTTGAACGGCTTGGCGTTCTTGGTGTCATATGTAAAAAATTTGTACATCTTGTCAGTTAAATACTGAACAAGACGATCACGACCCTTTACTGAGTCGGCTAATAAGCGGCATTCACCTCTACGGCCAATTTGATAGGTAACTTTAACGTCAGAAACAAACGTTGAAAGTTCCTTTTTGAATATATTAAATTCAGAAGAAATAGTTACCACAATAGGTGGAACTTTCTCCTTTTTTAAAGATTTTATATTTTGTATAGTTCCGTTATTAATAACTTCCATTTCACCAGCTTCTTGCTCAGGCAAAATATCAAAAGGATTGTCACTACAGACACTCGATGTGTCAGAAAGAGATGCCTCTCTTTTCCTCCCCGCAGCGATGCGAGGTTTCTTTTTCCGTCCAGCCATTTCAGGTGATACGAAAAAAGTTAAAACAAATGTTAAATTCAAAAGTAGGTAGTCTTGAGAAAGACTGATGGGAAATAACTTTCAGGTAATCTTTAAAAGACACACTGACAAAACACAAACTTTGAAGCTATAGGCAGTCAAAGACCAGTCCACAAGCAACCGAAAAAACGTCTGATCTGTAGGACAGTTCAAGACGCACTGAAAGGAATACCTTTGATTTAAGCTTGTAAAGGGTGTCCACGATGAAATTGCCACACCATGAAATTGCTCTAACTTTTTAACCGTTGGGTAGAATTTAATGAAAATTTGGGTGGATTTAGTTCATAGAGCATTATTTACATCCTGCAAGTTTTAAAGTCCTGTGATCAAAACTCGCGGAAATGGAGTCGAAAGAACAGCTCGTGCGTGATAAAATCTTGCGCATTCATCACGAGAACAAGGATCTCTCGCATCGTTCCATCGCTAAAACGTTGGGAATCGCGAATTCCACGGTGTCGCGAGTAATTAAGCGGTTCGAGGAACGATTGACCACCGATCGGAAGCCCAGAAGTGAAGGAAAAAGTATTCCGTAATTTATGTACGACACGTTGCGTAATTTGTGTACAATGTGAATTGATGTCATCAGCTACTCTCGGATAAAAAAACACAGTGATTCATGACTACTCAATAAGGAGAGCATAACTAAAGAATTTCAAAGTTCCATTTACACGAGATACAAATAACATATTTTGATACAATTTTGTACTTTTTTGAGCAGGTTGAAATTAATTATAATTGTATTTATTATACATAAATAAAACCCCTATGCCTAAACGCTACGGCCCTTTCAGAAAATTACTCTTGAATCCGAAAAAGTTACCCACCCGTCGAAAAAACTCAATTTGCAAAATTCATTCTAAATAAAGATGTTAACATGAATTTTTGCGTATTTCCAGATCATTTGGCATGGAAACGCTGGCAGCAGATGCTTCGTAACACTTTTCAAGCAACTGCTTCGCTTGAACAGTATTTTTTCCCACCCAATATGTCATGAATTTTTCGCAGCATGCTAGGTTAGGTTGCTATATTTGGGTTACTTTAAAGCCTTTTCATTTGTAACGATATATCTGCAGCTGGTCATTCATCCAGTTAGAAAGTTCATTAAGCACCTAATTTATCTTAAATTTCATTTCCTGCTTAGATAAACTTTTCAGCTGATTGCAAGCAGCGAGAGAGATAATGAGAAACCCTTCGATTAGATAGTGCAGTGTAGGACCATAGTGTTTGGACTTTCTGGGAGACGAGGAGTGGTTGGTAACCAAGAAGTGGCATTGTTTTCATATCGATAATCTCTGAGATGTCGATTTTTGGTAGTTATTACGTTTTAAGCTTTGTCCCACTTTTAAAGAGAGGTTAACCACTCTGAACAAATTTGAAACTCTAGTTCTCAAAATCAAAGTCTAATGGAAAATAATGAAAAATAGTTGTTACTATTAGTTGATAACATTTTATCAAATGTTCTATCAATTTAATTCGAAGGTTTATGGGCAGGGAAGATTGTACTAAAAATTTCTTCTAAGTTTGAGTAAAAGTAAGGTCTGATATCTATCCCGGTATGCACTCTAATACAACAGAAATAGCATGCAATTAGCTGATGAATTGCTGCACTGGCGATGATGAACCCCATTGTGGATTCGTTATCGCCCTCCGTCGCAGTTTCATCGGCGCTCGATTACCATTGTCGAAGCTTAAAGTCGAATATCAGTATATGATTATTTAATTAATTATTAAGCAAAACCTATAAGGCCAACCAAAAAAATATATTTCGTTATACTTTTTTGAAATAAAGGTGATCTGTCAAATTGGACTAATGATTGAAGGGAGTATTTTTCTATCTTCGCGTCAGTGATAATTTGCGTGCACAGTGCGCGAAAATACGGCCAATTCAATCGGTTATCTCGACAGCGAAAATTCCCACAACGATAGTTAGTTTCCGCTCGATACTCATGTTGCTAGTGCTGCCGTCATCGATGGATTCGAATTCCTGAACTTGAAACAAGTCAATACACTACGTAATAATCTGGGGCGTATACTCGACCTTGTTTACTGCCTGCCAGAAATCTCAGTGCATTTAGCTATTGCTCCGCTGCTTCCCGTTGATCCTCCCCACCCGCCACTGGAGTTAATTCTACCAATACCGGCTTGTTCCGTTGATGTTCCTGCGGCTTCTGTTGGTATGGCACCTCATAACTATCGTCGAATCAACTTTGATGCACTTGCTGGATATCTTTCTGCATTGGATTGGGTAGCCTTGTTGGACGAATTGGACGTTGATGATATGACATTGCGTTTTTGCGATGCTATTTGCAGTTGGTTAGACGATAATCTGCCGAGAACTAGACCTCCTAAAGTTCCTGCTTGGGGTAATGGTGAACTGCGAAGGTTGAAACTATATCGTAACGCAAGACAGAGACTGCTCCGCAAACAACGAACACTCTTCAATAGACGTGCTTTTAAATATGCAAGTGATGCGTACCGTAGGCTGAATAGTTCTCTCTACAAATCCTATGTATTGCGGACGCAATTCAGTTTGCGATCTAACCCTAAAAGCTTTTGGACATTGAACTCAAAGAGGAAAAGCACTTCAATTCCTTCTAGTGTGTTCTTGGGCGGCACAGACTCTTCGACTGTCACGGAATCTTGCGAATTGTTTGCTGATCACTTTTCTTCACTTCACTTTTCAGACAAACGTGACGTAAGGAACTATAGAGGAATAACCAGCCTTTCTGCCGGGTCTAAGCTCTTCGAAATCATCGTCCACAGTGTTATTCTAAACTGCACTAGAAGCTATATTTCAGTTGATCAGCATGGTTTTATGCCGGGTCGTTCAGTGTCGACCAACTTGATCGAATTCACAAGCACCTGTATCTCACAGATGGAAGCTGGATCGCAAATTGACGCTGTTTATACAGATATTAAAGCCGCTTTTGACACAATTGATCATCGAATACTTTTACATAAGCTTTCTAAGCTCGGTATGTCTGAGAGACTAACTTCTTGGCTGAGCTCGTATCTTTTAGGCCGCACCTTGAGTATTAAGCTGGATTCCGCAGTTTCACGGACATTTAGCAACACTTCCGGAGTCCCTCAGGGCAGTAATCTTGGTCCATTGCTGTTTGCTTTATACTTCAATGACATTGCCATTTTGCTAGGAGCCGGGTGCGTATTGGTATATGCCGACGATCTGAAGATCTACCTTGTTGTGAATTCTGTCCAGGACTGCCAACGCCTGCAAGCACTGTTGGACACGTTTGCTGAATGGTGTAACAGAAACAAGCTCACAATAAGCATCGCTAAATGTATGGTCATAACATTCCATCGTTGTCATGTGCCCATTTCTTTTAATTACCAAATAAATGGATGTGTTCTCGAACGCGTAGATCAGATCAGCGATCTTGGAGTTTTGTTGGATCATAAGCTCACTTTCAATCAACATTATACTGCTGTCATATCCAAAGCCTCGAAACAACTTGGTTTCATCACCAAAATTGCTCGAGACTTTACAGATCCATACTGCTTGAAAGCATGTATTGTGCATTAGTTCGGCCAATCCTTGAAAATGCCTGCATCATCTGGAATCCTTATAACCTGTACTGGAAAAACAGAATAGAACGCGTTCAACGAAGGTTTGTTCGTATCGCTCTGAGACATTTACCCTGGAGTAGACCCAATAATCTTTCCTGCTACGAAGACCGTTGTAAGCTGTTGGATTTGGATACACTGGAGAGTCGGCGAAAGATTCAACAAGCTACCTTCATAGCCAAGCTGCTGAACAATGAACTTGATGCCCCGGTTTTGCTTTTTCACCTTGATTTTCGAGCACCAAGTAGACTGCTTCGTTCGTCAAACTTACTGACAACTAGGTCTCATCGGACCTTGTACGGCTTTTTTGAACCACTGACGTCATGCATCCGTACCTTCTCGTTGGTCGAAGATTTATTCGATTTCGGAAATGTTTCCTCACGTGCTTTTGGCAAAATAATCTCAAGGTCTGGGATGTTGCAATAGTTTTAGATTTAAGATTTTCATGTAGATAATATCAAAATTGTCAGATGAATCGACCAAAATACAAATACAAATACAAATACAAATACTCGTAGATAACGCATTTTGCTTAGAAAACCGCTTCCGAATATAATTATCATTGCCATTTCTTCTTAGACAGATGAAAGCTACCTCCCGTGCTGACTGAGTTTACTAGTCCATTGGTTGCAGTTCCTCAATGGCACCCAGCGAGAGCGAGGCAGCATTCGGCTCGGACCGCGAGCTATCCTCGGAACAACCCCCGGCGAAACTCGCTTCCTTTGATTCTGAAGCTCAACCGCTATCCACTGAAGAGCAGGCACACAGTAAAACTATATCCTGGCGTGATGGATGTCCCCAGGTAAGTGTTTGATAAAATGTGATAAATTTAAAATGGAAAAGGTAACTTTCTATCATTGCAGATTTTAGCGACAATTCTAGTAAACTTTTTGGTAGTACAGGCAGGGATTAATATGACATATTCAGCAATTTTGCTACCGCAGTTGTCAACCCCGGAGAGTCTGATACAGATCGATAAAGACGAAGCTTCCTGGATTGCTAGCGTGGTGACGATAGCTTTGCCGTTAGGGTCACTTGTGGTGGGTCATCTCATGGATCAGTACGGTCGGAAGAAGATCTGTCTGGTGACCTGCTTGCCGTTCGCCGTCGGTTGGTTGCTGATAGCAGTCGCACAGAATGTGAAAATGATTTATATCGCTAGGATAATTCTGGGCAGCTCGGGAGGATTGACGACGGTGGCGTTGGTTTATGTGAGTGAGCTATCGCACGTGTCAATGCGCGCGATGTTACTTTGTTTGAATAGTGTTTTTGTTTCGTTTGGGATTTTACTGACGTGCGTTTTGGGTAAGTTGTGATGGAAATCAAATTCGCCTTTAATACAACTATTTATTCACACCCGCAGCTCTGTTTTTCGATTGGCGAGCAATGGCTGTGATATACACCGCATTTTCGGTTGCCACCTTATTTCTAATTATGAACATACCGGAATCTCCCCACTGGATATTGACGTTCACCAAGAAGGAACCCAGCGAAGTGCGGAAAGTTATGCACTGGGTTTATAGAAACAAAACCGTAAGTCAGTCACTCTTCGTTGCAGTTGCACAACTTATATTTCATCGTTTTGTTGCAGCTGGCAGAACAGCAATATCGTCAACTAATCTCAGCTGAGCAAAGTAATAAACGGCTGGCCGTTGATACAACTGCTCAACAGTTTTCACTCAAAGCATACCTTCATCCGCGAGTTTATCGCCCCCTTTCGACGCTGTTGCTGTTGTTCCTATTCCAACAACTGTCAGGTGCCTACGTGTTGATTTTCTACGCGTTGAACGTTTTTATGGAAATTGGTGGCTCTCGAGCGGCAGGTTTCAATGAATACAATGCACTGGTGGTACTGGGATTAATCCGTTTCATCATGTCGATCCTTACTTCGGGGTAAATATTTTCGAACTCCACAGATTAGTTTGCGCGAAATTTCTCTCATCGACTGAATAATTCTAGATTCTCCCGGCGATACGGTCGAAGGACGCTGCTAATCATCTCCGCTACCATCATGGGCAGCTTCGCTACACTAGCGGCTCTGTACATCGATTTCATTCGTAAACCGGGCAGGGAAACCAACGCCACCTTCGGAAGTTACCTGCTACTGGTTTGCGTACTTGGATACGTTTGCTTCAGCGCTCTCGGATATTTGGTACTGCCGTGGACGATGATCGGGGAGATTCTTCCCACTGACGTTAAGGGCAAGCTGGGTGGACTGGTCGTGTCCGTAGCCTACGTAATGATGTTCGTTGTGGTCAAGCTTTTCCCGTACCTTCTGGAGGTGTTAGCGATTCAGAGGGTGTTCTATTTCTATGCAATTTCCAGCTTTGCTGGGGTGTTCTACGTTTATGGTTGGGTTCCGGAGACGTTTGGTAAGAGCTTCCAGGAAATTGAACGATATTTCGTGAAGGATGATACACGAAGCTAGAGGTTAGGTGTGGCAGAATGGCAGTACTTAGTATTTGCTTTGGAAAAGAAAAGGTAATATGGCCATGATAAGTGATTAGTTGAGCAAAGAAGATAGAGCACAAAAAGATTCTGACAAGGAATCGAACTCAAACTCGGGGAAAACAGCGTTTGTATAGAAAATAATCACCAAGGAATAACTTTGTCTTCCAATTTAGAACAATAGCTATAGTTTGTAAGTGGTTAGTAAGCGAAGACAGCAGAAATTGTTGTTAGTTTTATGTAAATACGTATCAGTACGTAGGAATCATCGTTTTACTGTTTTACACGAAGTACAAATCAATATCAATGAATGTGAAAAAAGAAACAATTTTACTAGTGAAATATATACACATCAGAAAAAATGAACTTGATTTAACATCGGGGTTTGTTAATTTTCAGCCTCATGGCAACGAATTACTCTATATTATAATTTACTCTTCAACATTTCGTTGAGATGGATGACCGCAGAAAGTCGCTTTGCCTAGAATACCTTTCCAAACTACCTTTCAAATGTATCTAATGACGGCTGATACCTAAAGATTTAGAACACTAAGACAATTTTTTTGTTAATTGTTTTGTAAGTATGACCTACCAAATATTTTTTATGAGTAAACGGGCGTTTTGTCAATAATTTCTAAAACTTTATATCGGGCCTTTAGATTAATCTTTTTTTTGTTATTTTGTTTAAGGTCTATTTACATGAAAAAAATGCTCTAAAACCGGCAGAAATACCTATTTGTCAATAGAAGTTTTCTATCAATTCAGTCATGAGCATCTTTTTGGGCCTAGGAAAAACTATTTGAAACAGCTCTGTTTTAAAAAGCTTTCAATGCATTTAATGAGTATGAAAGAAGGAAAAAGTTTCATACTAGTCTCCAACAGGAAAATATTTTATTTCCGCAATTTGTTTATTTGGGTATAATTTTCATCTGACTCGAAGTCTTAATGAACTATATATGTATATAATATTTAAAACTTATCCTTTCTAGCTTTTTCTTCAATTTTTGCGAAGGCTCACCAAATTCAAAATTTTCTTCTATACGACTAAACATATTAATACACGAACGGGTTCATTGTGACCAAAGTTCGTACGATGAGAGTGATTTATTAATAGTGAGGATGATCGAAGGGCTCTTTGTGGCGCACGAAAATTTATCAACGACAAGAGTTTTGGAGAGTCTACCTCATTATTCAACAACTTTGCCACAAATAATACCTGTTGTATCTTGCGGCGGCGTTCCAAGGTATCCAAATTGAGTAAACGACAACGGTCTGCATACGTTGGAAGATTGTCAGGTTGTCGCCAAGGTAAGTCTCGAAGAGCTATACGTATGAACCTACGCTGCACACGTTCTAATCGTATACTAGTCTAGTCTAGTCTAGTCTATACTAACACAGCCAGTACTTGAAAGGATCCTGGAAGATGATTTTCACCATTTAAAAAAAAAATGGTTTCCATACATTTTTCTTGTCAACGGCCAGGCCTACTGTGTAGCGCAATATAATACAATATAATCTAAGATCGGAGACAATCCGTACCAACCGATCCGTATGTAAGAAGTAATATACCTAATTCGTTGGGAGTGATAAAGCTAAGAAAGTACACTCCTTCGTTGACTAATCCTGGGATGGAACATAGGTATTTCCTCCTTATGTTCGGGTTTCAAAACCAAGGATATAGCGCCTTTACTCGCTTCAGCTGTTACGGTTGGAACTTGAGTACTAACTCTAGTCCTAGGAATTTTGCTTATGGTTATAGCGCCATTACTCGCTCGCTGAAAGGAATATGAATTAGGAAACAAATTTGAGTTCCATTTATACTAAGAAATGGCTTATATCCTAGGAAAAATGCAAATATGCATATCAAACAAAACAAAGTGCTAAGCCAACCGGTTCAAGGTCCACCGCGGAAAAGGCACAGGTGGAGGCTACGGGCAACCCTTGGACTACCGTAGAGGGTAGGAAGCGTCGGGAAGGTGCGACGCGACATGATGGCGGAGCGGCCAGAGGACCAAAAAAGGTCAAAAAGGCGCGGAGTAGGGGTGATGCCCTCATACTCAAGACGGATGGGTCGAAGTACTCAGAAGTCTTGAAGAAGATGAGGGGGGAAACCCAGCTCAAGGATCTGGGGGCGGATGTGCGGAGTATCCGCCGATCTCGCACTGGCGAGATGATACTTGAGCTCCGGAAGGACGCCAAGAACAAGGGGGCTACCTACAAAACGGTAGCTGAAAAGGTCCTAGGGAAGGAGGTGCAAGTGCGGGCACTCACCTCAGAAGTGACTCTCCAGCTTAAAAACCTGGACGAAATCACTGAGGGGTGCGACATTGCACAAGCCCTAAAAGCGAAGTGCGGGGTGGAGGTGGCTAAGGAGTCAATCCGCCTCCGCAAAGGTCCGGCGGGGACCCAGATAGCTACCTTCCGACTACCGTCGGCGGACGCTAACCTGGCCCTGAAAGAGGGCAAGTTGAAGGTCGGCTGGTCTGTATGTCCTCTGGGCATACTACAGCAACCAGACATTTGCTTCCGGTGCTTTGAGGGCGGACATAAGTCCTGGACCTGCAAGGGGCCCGATAGGAGCCAGCTGTGCAGGCGATGTGGAGGTGCAGGCCATAAAGCAAAGGACTGTGTGGAGTCTCCCAAGTGCATGGTATGTTCCGGGAAACGGGACGCCAAACACTTTATGGGAGGCCCCAGGTGCCCAGCCGGTAAGCCGGCTGCGAAACCAAGGGCGTAAGGGTGACGCAACTGAACCTGAACCATTGCTTCGCGGCTCAGCAGCTGCTACACCAAGCAGCCACTGAGTCGTTGTCGGACATCGCCGTCATATCGGATCCCTACCGCATCCCTCCCGGAAACGGTAACTGGGTTGCGGATAAGTCCAGTTTGGCGGCCATATGTACGACGAGCAAGTTCCCGGTTCAGGAGGTTGTCTCAACCTCAGAAGAAGGGTACGTAGTTGCTAAGGTAAACGGAGTGTTCTACTGCAGTTGCTATGCTCCGCCACGTTGGTCTACCGAAAGGTTCACCCAGATGATCGACCTCCTATCCATGGAGCTAACGGGCCTAACGCCGTTGGTGGTGGCGGGCGACTTCAACGCTTGGGCTGTTGAGTGGGGAAGTCGCTTCACGAACCAGAGGGGCCAGATCCTGTTGGGGGCTTTTGCAAAGCTCAACCTAGATCTGGCCAACGTTGGGAACAAAAGTACATTTAGCAGAAATGTTGCGGAGTCGATCATCGACGTGACGTTCTCCAGCCCAGGACTGATCAAGAACTGGAGGGTAGACGATGGCTACACTAATAGCGACCACCAGGCGGTCTGTTATAGTGTAGACAACAACGAGAGGCGGCAAGCGACGGGTAGAGCCAACACTCCGACCGTTCGCGGGTGGAAGACATCGCACTTTGATGCCGAGGTATTCGAAGAGGCAATGAGAAGGGAGCGCGAGGGGGGCAGTTGGCTCCGCCCGACTGCTGACCAACTAGTTGCTATGCTATCGCGGGCGTGCGACGCCACCATGCCTAGGACTCGCCAACCTAGGAATGGAAAGCCACCGGTTTACTGGTGGACGGACGCGATAGCCGACGGGGTGACGCCTACAGGATCGTAATGGCCACGACTAAAGGCGCGCTGGCGCCTGCAGAGCGATCACCAGCGATGCTGGAGCGTATCATCGAGGGACTCTTTCCACGCCACGAGCCAATTCCTTGGCCTCCGGCAGTCGAGTCTCACGTCCGACGTTCCAGTATCTCAGACATAGACCAGAGATGGTCGGCCAACCTGCCGAGCATCCAATCCGTGAGCGACGACAGCCGTGTCGAGGCAGGGGAGGAGGCAAGGGTTACGAATGAGGAACTCATCGTGATCGCCAAATCCCTAAAGGTGAGCAAGGCACCGGGACCGGATGGTATCCCTAACCTGGCGATCAGGCTGGCGATAAAAACGGCCCCCGGGCTGTTCAGGGCAGTCATGCAGAGGTGCCTGGATGACTGTCTCTTTCCGGACAGGTGGAAGCGGCAGAGACTGGTTTTATTGCCGAAGGCTGGGAAACCGCCAGGGGACCCATCGGCATATAGACCTATCTGCCTGCTGGACACCGCGGGCAAGGTGCTTGAGAGGATCATCCTCAACAGACTGGTGAGGTACACGGAGGGTGTACACGGTCTGACAAGTAACCAGTTCGGCTTCCGGAAGGGCAGGTCCACGCTGGACGCAATCTCTTCCGTCATCAAGACGGCGGAGGTAGCAATCCAGCGCAAGAGAAGGGGAATACGCTACTGCGCAATCGTCACGCTCGACGTGAAGAATGCGATCAATAGTGCCAGTTGGGACTCCATAGCGCTCGCGCTCAGGAGCATCCATGTACCGGTGTCGCTGTACAAGATTCTGGAAAATTATTTCCAGAATCGAGTACTTGTTTACGACACGGAGGAGGGTCAGAAGTGCGTCCCAATTACCGCAGGAGCTCCGCAAGCCCGGTGTTGTGGAATGTCATGTATGACGGAGTGTTGAAACTCAAGTTCCCTGTAGGGGTTGTGATCGTCGGCTTTGCAGACGACATAACGCTGGAGGTTTACGGCGAGTCTATCGAGGAGGTCGAGTTGACGGCCGCGCACTGTATACGCAAGGTCGAGGACTGGATGCGCTCCAGGAAACTGGAGCTCGCGCATCATAAGACGGAGGTCACGGTTGTGAACAACTGTAAATCGGAGCAACAGGCGGTGGTCAGAGTCGGAGACTGCACCATCACCTCGAAGCGATCCCTGAAGCTCTTGGGGGTTATGGTGGACGACAAGCTCACGTTCGGGAGTCACGTCGACTATGCCTGTAAGAGGGCCTCATCGGCTATTGCAGCACTATCTCGTATGATGTCCAATAGCTCAGCGGTTTATGGCAGCAAGCGAAGACTTCTTGCCAGCGTGGTTTCGTCCATACTTAGGTATGGTGGGCCAGTGTGGTCCAGAGCGCTAGGTACTAACAGTTACCGTGGTAAACTGGAAAGTACCTACAGGCTCATGTGCCTGAGAGTTGCGAGTGCGTATCGTACGGTGTCATACGATGCAATCTGTGTCTTGTCCGGCATGATGCCTATCAGCATCGCCATCAAGGAGGACAGAGAGTGTTTCGACCAACGTGACACAAGGGGCATACGAGGTACCAGAAGGTCATTCTCGATGCTCCGCTGGCAGCGGGAATGGTCCAACTCCACAAAGGGCAGATGGACGCACCGACTCATACCGGAGATATCCGGCTGGGTCGGGAGACGACATGGTGAAGTAAACTTCCACCTGACACAAATCCTGTCAGGCCATGGTTGTTTCAGGCAATATCTGCACAGGTTCGGACACGCGGTGTCCCCCATGTGTCCCGAGTGCGTGGAGGAGGAGGAGACTGCTGAGCATGTCTTCTTCGTATGCCCCCGTTTCGCAAGAGCGAGAAGCAACATGATGGCTGTGAGCGGGCCTGGCACTACTCCGGACAATCTAGTCCGGAGGATGTGCGACGACCCGGACATCTGGAACGCGGTCTGTGCGGCCGCCTCTCAGATTGTTCTGGAGCTGCAACGTGTGTGGCGGGTCAACCACCAACACGCCAGTGGTAGCTAATTACCAGTCTCCAGGTAGTTAGCTAGGAGGTTATAAGAGTAAAGAGGGTGCATCACGCACAAAAGCCACTCCCCGACGTAATACTTAACCGTCGTTCCGGGAAGACCAGGGCTGGAGACTGGAGGGGTTTTAGTGGGTCGGGACAGGGATCAGTAGGTGTCTGGGCGAGTGTAACTACCCCAGCATCTCTCCCCTAGTCTCATCCCCACACCCTGAGTTCTCTTCTCAGGTGTCTGTTTGCAGATTTCCCCGCCACCTTTAAAAAAAAAAAAAGTGCTAAGTTTATAAACAAAATACCAAAACTTTCGCAACTATCGCAATCAAAATTTAGTTGTCGTGAATTATCGTCAGCCCGACCAAAACGGTTACAGTATAATTAAATAAAAATTGTTTATATGTATTACAATTGTCCAAAAGCTTGGAAAATCCTAAAACAAAGCATAGAACTAAGTTAAATGTCCGTAACCGACCAGTTAGGGCATGGTAGGCGATACAATCAAATATTTGTCGAGCGCGATATTAAATTTTCAAACTATTTTTAAACTATATTGTAAAACTGCCTATTCTGTCTTGTAAGACAGTCTTGCGTGTTTGAAGATTAATAACTCCCAACTTTCAGTATAGTTAGTCTAAAGAACACGGTGGCGATACAAATCTCTAGACAACCAACTACTGAATATGCATCTACCAAAAACATACCAATTGGTTTCAAAACGGCCAACTTATAGCGTTGGGTATTTAAAGTATGTAACACACTCCAATCTATACATTTACCTCAGTCACCTACCAAATGCACAAAACTGACAAGCTCCGTGCATTCAAAGCCCAACAAGTAATCACGTTCTATGGATTTAAAACCTTAAGAACATAAAAAGCAGATATACAAACTAACCAAAAGTCTAACATATATTGACAAAATGCCAAACCAAACATGATGTAACTGTTGTAAATTTATATCACGCTATTAAATTAATTATTAAAACGACAATGACGATGACAAATAGACTGCTTATCCACACACTACCAAAAAACAGTATGGAGATCACCCTTTATTTTCAGTTTTTTAGGAAAACCTGCTAATCGTAAATTGAGTCTCCGGTTCAATTTTTTACAAAATTAAAATAAAATTTCCGAAATAACTTCAGATGTAGTGAGCGATGCGCACTGCACGAACGCGACCCACTGTCAATGCAATCAAGCCACTCATCAATCAAGCATTCCGTTATGTAATCTTCCATATCAACCTTTCTAAACATTCCACTCACTGTCCAAAAGCTCAGTTTAGCTTAGCTTAGGTAGACTGCCCGTAGTTGCACTCCGTGATTGGTCTAACTAACAAAATTGCAAAACGAACCAGATGAATGGTGCTTGGGACTAGCATTACATTGTCATTGTGCAATTTCTATTGGTTCACAATATGTACTGCACCTACAATTTTTGTCGAGTTTGACTGATCTGTGGTACCCGGCATGTAAGGAACATTGGCTTAATTTGAGTGCCGGTACTAATACATTCTACAAACCACGCGATACAGATCAGCAGGAAGAAATCCAGCTGTCGTAATTCATTGATATTGAACATGATCATAGCGAAATACTGAAAAAAAAAGGGCGCTCTCACCAGCTATAATGCCATCCAGATCCTTTTCATTCAATCCCCATTTTGTGTCTCCAATCAATCACAATCACCGATATGTTGAGTATCACTCGGCTTGGATATTGTTGCAGAATGATAACTTTCGGTGTTCCGTATCCCTAGCTATTGTTGCGAAAAATCCCCCTTATGGCGTCTTACAGATCTATCGAGAAGGGCTTCAAAAGCTGTTGCCTCAGGTACAGATGTCTGCTTCACAACACAAATTTCAAGAAACATCACTTCATGCACCGATCCACAACTCGACCAACCTACTGCTACGAAAAAGCAACCCTGCACACGTTTTAATCGTATACTCCAATAAAGCTGGTGTGGCATCCAAACAAGGATGGCGGACTCCAGGATAGGACGGACAAGTGCGCAATAGAGGGATTTGAAGCAGTATGGGTCTTTGAAATCACGTCCAATTTTCGATAAGAAGCCTAACTGGCGATTGGCCTTTGAAATAATCATAGTACGATGACGATTTGACAGTTTTGAATCGAGGGTCACGCCAAGATCATTCACGTACTCAACAATTTTTTTCAAGTAAACGTTTTGCCTTTCTCCTAGAAAGGTATAGCAATCACTTGCAAAACCGAAGATATAAAAGTGCTCCAAAGGGCCGAATGGCATATATCACTCGACTCAGCTCGACGTGCTGAGCATTTTCTGTATGTGTGTGTGTGTATGTGCAGATTTTTATTCTCACTCACTTTTCTCAGAGATGGCTGGACCGATTTCAATGAAATTAAATGCAAATGAAAGGTCTTGTTGTCCCATAAGACCCTATTGAATTTTATTGTAATCAGATTTTTAGTTTGGTTATGGTTTATGAGGTTATGTATCAAAATGTAAAAATTATGAAACATCATTATCTCGAAAACCACACAACCGATTTCAACAAAATTGGTTTTAAATGAATGGGCTACCTCAAAAATCCTTAACTTTTGAATTTTATGAAGATTAAACTTGTGGTTCAAAAGTTATGAAAAGAAACGTGCTATGAAGAGTGTTTAATCTCACTCATGATTCTCAGAGATGGCTGGACCGATTTTCATAAAATCCGTGTCAAATGGAAGGTCTAGTTGCTCCATGAGATCCTATTGATTAACACCCTATTGAATTTTACTGTAATCGAACAAGAACTTCGTCTGTAATGTACCAAATGTGAAAATCACGAAACTTCATAATCTCTGAAACTACACAACCGAATAGATCAATATAATTATCAGATGAGCGGGCTAGTCAAGGGTTAATTGATGAATTATGATTGAACACGTGGTTTCAAAGTTTGACTGCCCTATACGTTCTCATTTTGTTTGATTATAATCGAACCTAAGCAACCGTTATGTATTACATTGTTAATAAAACAACGAAAATCTATTATCTCAAAGATTACATGACTTATTTGAACATAACTAGTGTCATACGAACGAATCTTCTCTTAAACTTACAAATAACAAACTTGATAACAATTTGATATGTGGCTCAAATGTTATAGAAAGAAAAGAAATTCAAAGACTATTTGAAACTATACCTGCTTTGATCGATATGTGGCCTAAACATAAATTAAATGTGGTGTCGTACTATTTGAACGTTCCAAATACATTGATTCCTTGCGATGTGTTTAAAATCTACAAACGCACGACGAATCGGCCATAGGATATGATCAAAGTCAAATAACAAATTGTTTGAAATGATTGGTGGTATTTGATAATTTTCAGCAGATTTTCTGGCATCAATCAGACACCAGAAACACCCATATTGGGAGGTATTTAGTTATTTTGGTTGTTTTCCAGAAACTAAAAATGGTCGTCTTTAAATTCAAAATGGTGTTCAGAGTCAATGTTTGGTTTCTATGCATAATCTTGATTACGGAAATATCCATATTGAGTATTATTCGTTCATTTTCGACTGTTTCCTAGAAGTTGCCATTGAGCAATTTAAAATAGTGCCTGAGGTCAATTGTTAGCTCATTGCATCATTCTGGTTCCATTCTCATATTGGATGGTATTTGGTTATTTTAGGCTGTTTTTCACAAACCGGAAGTCGCCATCTTGGATTTTAAAATGGTATTTAAGATAATTTCTGGCCTCTGAGCGTCATTCTGGTTGAAGAAACACCCATATTGGGTGTTATTCGATCATTTTCGACTGTTTCCCAGGAACCGAAAATCGCCAACCTGGAATCCAACATGGGCTCTGTGGTCGATTTCAGCTGCTGTGTATCATTATAGATCCGGAGATACTCATGTTGGACGGAAATCGGCCATTTTTGTCTGTTTTCCAGAAACCAGAAGTTGCCATCCTACAATGGTGTCTGAGGTAAATTTTTACCTTTTGGCAACCTTCTGGCTCTGGAGATACTTATATTGGGTGGTATTTGGTCATTTTCTGCTGTTATTTAGAAACCGAAAGTCGCCATCTTAGAATTCAAAATGGTATCTGTGGTCCATTTCAGCTCCTGTGTATCGTTCTAGATCCGGATATTATCATATTGGATGGAAATCGGCCATTTTGGCTGTTTTCCAGAAACCGGAAGTTGTCATCTTACAATCCAAAATGTTGCCTGAGGTCGATTATGAAACATATTTGTTACCACTAAAAACATTCACCTACCAAATATGGTTCCATTTAGTTGATTAGTTCTCGAGATGTGCAGAAATTTGTGTTTCATTTGTATGGGACCCCTCTCTTCCAGAAAAGGGAGGGGTGTCGAATCATTATGGACATATTTGTTACCTCCAAAAACATTCACATACCAAATTTGGTTGTATTTTCTTGATTGGTTCTTGAGCTGTGCGAAATTTGTGTTTCATTTGTATGGAACCCCTCCCTTTCAGAAAAGGGAGGGGCGTCCAACTATTATGGACATATTTGTTACCCCTTAAAACATCCACATACCAAATTCAGTTCGACTTGCTTGGTTTGTTCTTGAGTTGTGCAGAAATTTATGTTTCATTTGTATGAGACCCCTTTCTTCCAGAAGAGAGAGGGGTCTCAAACTATCCTAGGAACCTTTATCGGCACCACAAACCCCTACATATAAATTTTCACGTCGATCGGTTCGGTAGTTTTCGAGCCTATATGGATCAGACAGACAGACCGGACTGCATTTTTATATGTATAGATTACAACATCAATATTTTAGAACCTGAAGAGTGAATATACATTTATTGAAATGAAGTGTTCATGTAAATCTATTTTTACAAATAATAAGTTTGAATGAGAAAGGATGGGTCTGACCGCTAGGTGGATTAATTTAGTTTTTTTTTATCATTTTGAATATTGGTAAACAACATTTAAATATTAGTTGGACATTACATTCACCCTAAAGTGTCTTTAATTTTGTCTCACGAGTGAAAATACAACTGATCACTTAAGACGCAACAAAGGATTAGTCCCATATTCTTCTTCTTCTTGTCCTATTGCTGAAGAGTCATTGGGTATTATTGAGTGAAGTGCTCAATTACGTTTGAGAGAGGTAGCTTTGTGAAAAAAGCTTTTTTATTATTTAATCTCTTCGAGTAATTTATAACCAAATAAATTAAACAGAATGTTCCTGGAAACAGCGTCCAAAATATGTAGAAAGACAACAACGTGGAAAAACAGTGCTGTTTGTTTTTGTAGCATTTTTATCTTCACAAAATTAAAATCGCCCAAAAAGCCATCATTGATAATTTGTTATAAAATTTTAAGTAAAGCTAGTCGATTATCTTTATCTTAAGAAATATAATTTACCAAATGAAACGTGAAGAATTTTTTTTGTATTTTCGTGAAGATACGCTCCATTTTGCATCAATGTTGTTTTTTTTTTCGAATTTGTGGAAATTTGGTAGTAATAAATATTTTATAGGTTACTTTTTCAATGAAAAATATTTCGAAAAACAGTAGTTTCTTTGTCTTGTTCTACATTTTGTTGAGTAATTTATGTTTCTGAAGTTGCAGACAAAACTTTCATTATCCATATAAACAAGAAGAAAACATATAAGCTCGAAAACTACCGAACCGATCGACGTGAAAATTCGTATGTAGAGGTTTATGGTGCCGATAAAGATTTCTATGATAGTTAGAAACCCCTCCCTCTTCTGAAAGAGAGGGGTCCCATACAAATGAAACACAAATTTCTGCACATCTCGAGAACTAACCAACTAAATGGAACCATATTTGGCAAGTGATTGTTTTTAGTGGTAACAAATTTGTTCCATAATCGACCTTAGGCAACATTTTGGATTGTAAGATGGCAACTTCCGGTTTCTGGAAAACAGCCAAAATGGCTGATTTCCATCCAATATAATAATATCCGGATCTAGAACG
Source organism: Wyeomyia smithii (assembly GCF_029784165.1). NCBI lineage: Eukaryota > Metazoa > Arthropoda > Insecta > Diptera > Culicidae > Wyeomyia > Wyeomyia smithii. Next base: position 246,144,124 of record NC_073696.1, read on the forward strand.
ATACTCAGGAGCTAAAATCGATAGGAATGTCATTATGAAACCCAAAATGGCGACTTCCGGTTTCGGAAAAACAGCGGCAAACGAGCAAATACCACCCAATATGGGTATTTCCGGAACCGTAATGATGCACTGGAGCCACAAATCGACTTCAGACAACACTTTGAATTGGAAGATGGTAACTTCCGGTTTCTGGAAAACGGTCTGAAATGGACGATTCCCATTAAATATGAGTATCTCCGGAACCATAAAGATGGACAGAAGCTAAGAATTGATCACATACACAATCTTGAATTTTAAGATGTTGACTTCCGGTGTCTGACAAACAGCCGGAAATGAACAAATACCATTCAATATGAATGTTTTCGGAACCAGAATTACGCCCAGATGACAGAAATTGATTTCACAGGCAATTTTAAAGTCCAAAATGACGACTTTCGGTTTCTGAAAAACAGCCCAAAGTGACCAAATACCACCCAATATGAGTATCTCCGGAGCCAGAATGTTGCAAGAAGCTAAAAATTGACCTCAGACATCATTATGAATTGTAGGATGGCAACTTCTGGTTTCTGGAAAACAGCCAAAAATGGCCGATTTCCGTCTAACATGAGTATCTCTGGATAGAATGATACACAGCAGCTGAAATCTGGTTAGCGACTTCCGGTTTCTGGGAAACAGCCGAAAATGATCGAATAACACCCAAAATGGGTTTTTCTTCAACCAGAATGATGCTCAGATGCTAGAAATTATCTTAAATACCATTTTGAAATCCAAGATGGCGACCACCGGTTTGGGAAAAACAGCCTAAAATAAACAAATACTATCCAATATGAGTATCTCTGGAACCAGAATGATGCATGTAGCTAACAATTGACCTCAGGCACCATTTTAAATTGCTAAATGGCAACTTCTAGGAAACAGTCGAAAATGAACGAATAATGCTCAATATGCATATTTCCGTAATCGAGATGATGCATAGAAACCAAACATTGACCTTGGACACCATTTTGAATTTAAAGACGACCACTTTTAGTTTCTGGAAAACAACCAAAATAACTAAATACCTCCCAATATGGGTATTTCCGGTGTCAGATTGATGCCAGAAAATCTACTGAAAATGATCGAATACCACCCAATATGAATCTATTCAGAATTAAGGCGATGTACAGAAGCCAAAAGTTGAGAAAGTTGTCATTTCGATAAAACCGATCATTTTAAACGATTTGTTGACTTTGATTATATCTTATGGCCGATTCGTCGTGCATTTGCAGACTTGGAACACATCGCAAGGAGTCAATGAGTTTGAAACGTTCAAATAGTACGATACCACATTTAAATTATGTTGAGGCCACATATATCGCATCAAAGCAGGTATAGTTTCAAATAGTCATTGAGTTTCTTTTCTTTCCATAACTTTTGAGCCACATATCAAATTGTTATGAAGTTTGTTATTTGTAAGTTCGAGAGATGACTCGTTCGTATGACACTAGTTATGTTCAAATAAGTCATGTAATCTTTGAGATAATGGATTTTCGTTGTTTTATTAACAATTTAATACATAACGGTTGCTTGAGTTTGATTATAATCAAATGAAATGGAAACGTACAGGGCAACAAAACTTTGAAACCACGTGTTCAATCATAATTCATCAGTTAACCCTTAACTAGCCCGCTCATCTGATAATAATATTGATCAAATCGGATGTGTAGTTTCATAGATAATGAAGTTTCGTGATTTTTACATTTCGGTACATAACAGTCGAAGTTACAGTTCGATTACAGTAAAATTCAATAGGGTGTTATGAGGCAGCTAGACTTATTATTTGACACTAATTTTGTGGAAATCGGGTCAGCCATCTCTGAGAAAAGTTAGTGAGTCCAAGTAGTCTTCGAAATATGTCCTTTTTCATAGCTGGATTTCACATTTTTGAACATAACAGGCAAAGTAATAGTCCGATTGCAAAACAAATCAATAGGGTCTTATGGGGCCACTAGACCTTCAATTTGACACTTATTTTATGAAAATCGGTTCAGCCATCTCATAACACGTTTCTTTTCATAACTTTTGAACCACTAGTTCCATCTCTATAAAATTCAGTTAAGTTAAGGGTTTTTCAAGCAGCCCGTTCATTTGAAACCAATTTTGTTGAAATCGGTTGTGTAGTTTTCGAGATAATGATGTTTCATGATTTTTACATTTTGATACATAACCTCCAAACTAAGAATCCAATAACAATGAAATTTAATAGGGTCTTATGGGGCAACTGGACCTTTCATTTGCAATTAATTTCATGAAAATCGGACCAGCCATCTCTGAGAAAAGTGAGTGAGAATAAAAATCTGCACATACACACACACATACAGAAAATGCTCAGCTCGTCGAGCTGAGTCGAGTGATATATGCCATTCAACCCTTTGGAGCACTTTTATTCTTTCGGTTTTGCAAGTGATTGCTATACTTTTCTAGGAGAAAGGCAAAAACAAGTGTCTAAAAAAATCTGAGATGACCTTTTTGCCTTTCTCCTAGAAAGGTATAGCAATCACTGAAAAAACCAAAGGTATAAAAGTGCTCCACAGGGTCGAAACTCGTATATCAATCGACTTAGCTCGACGAGCTGAGCATTTTCTCTGTCTGTGTGTGTGTGTGTGTGTATGTATGTAACGGTCTCCTAATCTCACTCAACTTTCTCAGAGATGGCTGGACCGATTTTATTGAAACTAATTGCAAATGAAAGGTCTAGTTGCCCCATAAGACCCTATTGAATTTTATTGCAATCGGATTTTTAGTTTCGAGGTTATGTATCAAAATGTGAAAATCACAAAACTTCATTATCTCAGAAACTACACAACCGATTTGAACAAAACTGATATCAAAAGAACGGGCTTGTTTTGTGAACCATTTGTAAAATAATTTTATAAAGATAGGACATGTGGTTCAAAAGTTAGGTAAAGAAACGTGTTTCAAAGACTGTTTAAACTCACTCACTTTTCTCAGAGATGGCTGGACCGATTTTCACAAAATAAGTGTCATATGGAAGGTCTTGTTGCCCCATGAGACCCTATTGAATTTTATTGTTATTGGACTTTAACTTTGTCCGTTATGTATAATAATGGGAAATCAGGCTATGACAATAAACAGGCTTCTAAAACTGCTTGAACTCACCCACTTTTCTCAAAGATGGATGAACCGATTTTCACAAAATAAGTTGCAATAGAAAGGTCTAGTTGGCTTATAAGACCCTATTGGATTTTATTATAATCGGACTGTAACTTTGTCTGTTATGTATCAAAATGTAAAAGTTATGAAACTCCATTATCTCAGAAATTACACAACCGATTTGAACAAAATAGGTATCAAATGAACGGACTGTCTTCAAAACCCCTAAATAACGAATTTTATGGTGATTGAACATGTAGTTCGAAGGTTATGAATAGAAACGTGTTCAGAAAACTTTTTTTAAATTCACTCGTTTTGCCAAAGATGGCATTACTGATTTCAACAATCTTAGTTTTGAATTGAAGGTTCAGTTGCTGTATTGGTACCCATTACATTTGATTATAATACTGGTTGACAAAATCGAAAAGAATGCTGCTCTAAAGCTCATAATAGTTGCCCGAGAAAGAAAAAAATTCACAGGAAAAGCTATAATTTTTAATCTATTTTTAGTTTGACCTTTGGGGCCACACTTGTGTTGACCAGTGTAATCGGACTTTTTTTTTTAACCATTATGTGTTAAATTGTAAAAATATTGAAAGTCTATTCTCTCAAAGATTTCACAACTTATTTAAAGAAAACATGTGTCAAACAAACAGGTTGTTCCTCAAAATTACAAAGAAACAAAACCCAAAGGCTGTTTTAAACTAGCTGCTCTGATCAAAGTTTGAAATTAGGACATGATATGATAGAAATACTATTTATTTAATACAAATATTTCGTCAAATTTCAAATACTATGCTCCAATTATATCTTCAAATACAACATCAATATTCTAAAATCCAAAGAGTGGATATTCCTTTATTGGATTATATTTGGCAATTGAAGGATGTTTTCCAGAAACCGGAAGTCGCAAATTTGGATTTCAAAATGAAGTATGGAGTTGATTCCTGGCCTCTGAGCATCACCCCGGGTACTAAAAAACTCACATTGCGTAATGTTTGTCCCTTTTAGACTGGTTTCCAGAAACCGGAAGCTACTGTCTAGTAATTTGAAATAGCGTCTGAAGATGATTTCTGGCCTCCGGGTATCATACCGCTACCCCAAATCGTATTGGTCATCTGGATTAAAAATTGGGTTTGAGGTCGGATTCTGCCCACTGGGTATTTGCCCATTCATTGGATGCCCCTCAGAAACGATTAGTAATATCAACTGCATTAACAAATTCAAATTAATGTATAAGGAACAACATTTAATTATAAATTATTTAAAATCTACTAACTAAAGTTGACATGAACAATCTAAATATTTATACGCAGTATATGAGTACAAATCGATTATACCTCGATCAAAAACAAAATCGCATCATATATTTGAAAGAATTTAATGTTATTTGCATGTATATGAGTTAATGTATGTTCATATGTGTGTTGTTATATTTGTTATATTTTAAATATTCGGTATAGTTGTGTGAACAAAAAAAAACCTAAATTAATCCACCTAGCGGTCAGACTCAGCCTTTCTCATTCAAACTTATTATTTGTAAAAATAGATTTACATAAATGCTTAAATCCAAAAAGGTATATTCACTCTTTGGGTTCTAAAATATTGATGTTGTAATTTAAGTATAAAATATGAAATTTGACGTAATGTTAGTGCTTCAGAAATAGCGAAATATAAGAAATGACTCTTAATTTCGAACAACTTAATCACGAGCGATACCAGGAACGTTCAAATAGTACGATACCACATTTTAATCATGTTGAGGCCATTTATATTGATCAAAGCAGCTATAGTATTGAATAGTCTTTGAATTTCTTTTCTTTACAAAACTTTTGAACAGTATATCAAATTTTTATGAAGTTTGTTATTTGTAAGTTTGAGAGATGACTCGTTTGTATGACACTAGTTATGTTCAAATAAGTCGTGTAATTCTTGAGATAATAGACTTTCGTTGTTTTACAAATTAAAACATAACGGTTGCTTAAGTTTGATTACAATCAAATGAAAAGGGAACGTATGGGGGAGCCAAACTTTGAAACCAAGTGTTCAATCATAATTCATCAGTTAACACTTAACTATCCCGTTCATTCGATATCAATATTGTTCAAATCTGTTGAGTAGTTTCTAAGATAATGAAGTTTAGTGATTTGTTTATGATTGATATGTTTCTTTTCATAGCTGAATTTCACATTTTTAAACATAACAGGAAAAGTAATAATCCGTTCGCAAAAAAAGTCATTAGGGTTTTATGGGGCAACAAGACTTTCCATATGACACTGATTTTATGAAAATCGGTCCAGCCATCTCTGAGAAACATGAGTGAGATTGAACAGTCTCTAGAACACGTTTCTTTCTGTAACTTCTGAACCATATATTCAATCTTCATAAAATTCCAAAGTTGAGGGTTCTTAGGTAGCCCGTTCATTTGGAACAATTTTGTTCAAATCGGTTGTGTAGTTTCTGAGATATTGATGTTTCGTGATTTTTACATTTTGATACATAACCTCTAAACTAGAAATCAGATTACAATAAAATTCAATAGAGTCTTATAGGGCAACTAGACCTTTCATTTGCAATTGATTTCATTGAAATCGATTCAGCCATCTCTGAGAAAATCGAGTGAGATTGAGAGAGCGTTACACACACACACATACAGAAAATGCTCAGCTCGTCGAACTGAGTCGAGTGGTATACGACATTCGGCCCTTTTGAGCACTTTTATACCTTTAGTTCTTGCAGTGATTGCTATACCTTTCTAGGAAAAAGGCAAAAAGTGAAATGATAGAAATCACTTTTAATTTCAACTTCAATCCCGAGCAAGGCCGCAAACATTGAAATAGTACAATAATTAAATTTGAATGATGTTGAGGCCACATGTTTTGATCGTAGCTATAGTTTTAAATAGTCTGCGGGTTTCGTTTCTTCTATAACTTTCAAACCACATTTTTAAACATTATGAAATTCATTGTTTAAGGGTTTGAAAGCCCATTTATTTGAATTCGACTATGTTCATAGCTTCTGAGATATAAGAGCGTTTTTCACTTTCTGACGCAGCGCCAAAACTAAAAGTTTGATTACAATGAAATTCAATAGCAACCTAAGCGGCAAATAGACCCTTCATTTGACACCAAGATAGAAAGAATCGGTCAGACCATCTCTGAGAAAAGTGAGTGCGAAAAAAAGGTGCACATACACACGTCCACACCCACACACAAACATATACACCTATACATGCATATATGCAGAAAATGCTCGATTCGTCAAACTGAGTTGAGTAGTATATGACATTCGGCCATTTCAATCATTTTTCTACCTTTTAATTAGCCAGTGATCGTTAGGAGAAAGTCAATATGTTTACTTTCATTATGTGATTTCACATTTTTATGAACAACGGACACAGTTGCAATCCGATTGCAATGAAATTCAATAGCAACCTATGGGGCAACTAGACCTTTCATTTGACACTAATTTTGTGAAAATCGGTTCAACCATCACTGAGAAAAATGAGTGAGTTTAAACAACCTCAGGATAACTTTTCTTCACATAACTTTTGAACCATATGTTCAATCATAACGAAATTCAAAAGTTAAGGGTTCTGGAGACAGCTCAATCATTTGAAATCAGTTTCATTGAAATCGGTTGTGTGGTTTCTGAGATATTGATGTTTCGTGATTTTTACATTTTGATACATAACCTCTAAACTAAAAATCCGATTACAATGAAATTCAATAGCAACCTATGGCGCAACTAGACCTTTCATTTGCAATTAATTATATGGAAATCGGTTCAGCCATCTCTGAGAAAAGTGAGTGAGAAAAAAAAGTTGCACATACACACACACACACATACACACATACATACATACATACAGAAAATGCTCAGTTCGTCGAAAGGGGTCGAGTGGTATATGACATTCGGTAATTGGGACCACTTTTATACCTTCGGTTTTTCCAGTGATTGCTATACCTTTCTAGGAGAAAGGCAAAAAAGAATAACAAATCTAGCAGAAATTATCAAAGTATATTTTTTAAGTGTTGGTGTAAATCTATTTTAACAAATAATAAGTTTGAATGAGAAAGGCTGGGTCTCACCGCTTGGTGGATTAATTTAGGTTTTTTGGAGAGAAAGCAGTTTAAAACCGTTATGTGCTCGACAAAAAAGTACCTTTACGCGACACACGGAGTACCCAAATTAAAATTCTTATCAGTTTTTCAGTTTTCCTCCTATTTCGATAGTTTTAGCACCAAAAGATTCAGAAGCTCATCTATTTTCAAATAAGCGTTAGTGGTGTCCCGTAAGAATTTTCTTATTCAAATTACAGCGTTAGAGACCTATCTTCGAGGGTCGCCTCATTCGAAATCGACGATACTGAGAGATTCTATTCGCGAAAAAATATTAAGAGAATGTACCGATTCAACCGTCAGCCTAAGTACTAAATTTTACGATTCGCATTGTTTGATCAATGTTGTTGTCCGGTTTCATTTCGGACCTAACTGGAACATAGTTGTCCGGGCCAGGTACTGGCCCGCGAAACGGACGCGAAACGGACTGCGAAACGGACTGCGAAACGGACTGGGTTATGCTTCCGAGGTGTGGAAAAGTCCTGCCAAAATAATTGAACTAAATATAAACATGAATCACAAGAAGCACACTGCAGGGAGTTTGGATACTGGCTGAAAGTTTGATATTTGAAATAACTTGTCTTGTGTGTCCTTTTTTGCCCACGATTTGTTCAATCCAAGAAATTAAAAAGTGCGAAATCAAAACTTCTGGAAAAACTGGTCAAATTTTGCAGCAAAACTTGTTTTGCATTGTTCTTATATTATCAAACATATAAAACTGTGATTGGTTCTTTCTGACATTTTCACTCCCAGACGCTGGACCGGACATCTGAAACGGAAGTATGCGGATCGTCAGTTTCAACTTCGCCGCGAATTAGGCGGGCTCATCAAAAGATTGAGTAATTCAACTTTTTTGAGCTCGACCGGTTTGATTGTTCGAACTTGAACACGGTTCTTTTGAGATTTAATGAACTACCTAAATGCAAGGTGCAATTGTTCTTAACAAACAAAAATTGACTGATATCGGTAAAATAAAAAAAAACTGGAGACTATTCAATAATGCTTATTTCTTATATTTCAGATTTTTCTTTTGGTTTTTTTGTACCTAGTAACAATCAAACATAAGAGAAAATTGCGTGGTGGGGCAATGCAAACACGTGGGGGGGCTAAGCCCTCCCTAGCCCCCCCGGTAGCTACGGGCCTGAGCCCAGCGGAATATGACGTTTTTAATTTCTTAGCAGCCTTGATGACCATTTCGGGAGTGATTTCAAAGACATCTAAGTCAACACAATTATTCGGAACGTTCTGTATAGCACTTTCGACGGATCGTGTAGGAACAGGATCGGAAGCAAAAACCGACGAGAAGAACGTAGCGGCCATCTCACATGCATCAGACGATTTAGATTCATCAAGAAACACTTCCGACGGTATTGCAGAGCTTTTCCTCTTCGAGTTTACGAAGCTCCAGAACTTTTTCGGGTTTCTTCGCAAATTAACCTGGGTGCGCAGAACATATAATTTATAAAGACTAGCGTTTGATATGCATTGCGAATTCGTTTCAAGCGCCGCAGCTGTTGCCCCATGCTGTTGCAGAGGGGGGGCTTCACGTAAGGCAAATTCTCACTTAACCATTGGCGGATAACCAATGATTTTTGGTTGAAAAGAATCTAAGTTCTTGAAGAAAAATAATCAAGCTTAAAAATGTGTAAAAATAGTAGATGATTTTTGTGTGTCTCTGGTTACTTCAAGTTATTCACTGTTGATGGTCTGTAACTCAGTTTTTATTCATTTTTACATCATCATCACTAAATATATTTACTTTTGGCTCAGACGAACTTTTAAAACTTCTACTCAACACGTTTTTCGCCTCCCATCGATTGCTGTTGACATTTTACTACTGTCAATTACTCAATTCTAGTCAATAATCAACTCTCCACCGAATCTAGATTCACTCGACCTTGGTAAAGTCCTACCCGGGCAGGAGAGCATAACAAAATCATACCTCTTCAATAACATATTTAGCTATGAAGACTTATTGTGTTATTCGAAAGATATTCACGTTTCAAACATGCATATGAAAGTATCATAAAATTTTGATATCATATCTCGCTATGCCTTTAATGAGATATTTGAGTTGATTTAAAATATCTCATTAAAAGTAAGTTTTTAGGTGAAAATTATTCGTTATTGATTATTTATGATATATCAGTTATGCATTCTGTGTTCAATAAGTTGAAAATATCTATATCGGTCATTTTCGTGATTGTTAATGCAAATTCTTGGTTTGTTATTGAAATATCAAGCTTTGTTATTCATATAGTCTTGGAGGAACAATATTTTGGTATTATTTTTTGTTATTTTACCAACTATGTAAACCTTATTAAGATCAAAATGAGGTGTATTTCCAATATCTGGTTGTGATATTATAATGATATTTTCTCCTGCCCGGGTATTCATTCGTCGTTAATAATCCTTCAAGTACTTATCGTTTAAAGTTCTTCACCGTTCAAAACTTATGGGCATAAAGATCCACCAGTAGGAGCAGCGTTCTGTAGAGTAAGTGTTAACGATAGGTAACATGAGACCGAGCGTTGTCATGCAGAAAAATCTTTTTTTTTAGTTTTTATATGGTAACAAGGGGAGGGGGATTAAATAAGGGGAATTTCATTTTTTTTTACCTCTTACATACTCGATGGGGTACCCGGGTACCCACAGATTAAAATTCTTGTAACTTTGACAATTTTTATCCGAATTCGTTACTTTCAATAGCTTATCTACTTTGAAATCAGTATCAACGGTGCTCCGGAAGAATTTCATCATTATCATTGGCGGAAATCCATGTTTTGGAGATATACTCAGAATCTGGGGAATTTTATGAATATTTGAACAGAATCTCACAATTATCGGTTCAAAGTTCATAAAATTACTTCCGCAGGCCATTTTTATGGTTTTGGGTATTATGGTTACATGCCCCCAAAATGGTCCTTCCGGAACAAAGGCCAAAAACAAGCGTCGGATACCATCCAATATGGATATTTTCAGAACCGGGATGATATTTAGAGACCGGTAAATGACCCACGACGCCATTTTGGATTCCAAAATTGCGACTTCCGGTATGTAGAAGAGAATCGAAAATTGGCGCAATACCATTGAGTATGGGTATTTCTGGAATCGTGATGATGTCCAGAGACCAAAAGCCAACTAAACATGCCATTTTGAAATTTAAGATGGTGACTTCCGGTTTCCAGAAAACAGCTAAAATTGACCAAAAACCATATCATATGGGTAGCTTTGGAATCGGGACGATGTTCAGAGATCTGAAAACAACCACAGACGCCATTAGTAATTCCAAAATGGTGACTTCCGTTTTATGCAACGGAACCTATTCTGGACGAATACCATCAAATGTGGGTATTTCCTGAAACGGGATAATGTAGAGACCGGAAATCAACTCCAGACACCTTTTTGAAAAGTTGTAAAGTATAGTAAGTCGCTATACAAGTTTGTAGGCAGGCGATCGTTTAATTGCCAAAATAACTTCCACAAGTGGCAGTGTGTGTAGTTGATGACGCAATAGTGAAAGGTGATCGATATTGGTCTCAGGGCTCACCTTTCTAAGTGGTTTAATTGGCCAAAACACAATGGACATCGGAGATTGCGGTTTCTAGTTCCGTCTGGACGAGGAAATGTTTTTTCTAAGTCTCAATCAAATCCTCAGCCCGTGTTCATTTTTCGCATCCTCGAAAAAATAATGAAAATTGTCAAAGTTACAAGAATTATAATTTGTGGTTACCCAGATACTCGGTCGGGCATTTCAGAGTGTTTTTCTCGTCGATCATGTAACGGAAATTACCGTCTTCAAGGTGACAGAGCCAGAACCAACCACGGCACGTTATATCAGTTAGAGCAGCATTTCCACACACTTTTTTTGGTATAGACAAATCGACTCCAGACTTCATTTTGAAACTCAAGATGACTTCTAGGAAAAAGTGTCAAGTGGCTAAAATCCCAGATACCCAAAGACCATTCTGAAAGCCTAGATGGTTTCTGGAAAATAGCCTTTCCAGAGTCTGAGCTGATATCCAGGGGCCGGATATTGAACCCAGACACCATTTTGAAATGCAGGATGGCTATTAGAGTAGTGAAATATAAGAAATCTAGCTAAACATTTCAAAAGGTCCTATCTGCTTTCATCGTTTTTCCGGAGCGTCTTTTCATTTTGGTAATGGTGCAGCTATAGTAACTCTCCCAGCGTGGTTTTGTCCAGAAGGCTAGAGCGATCCCTCCGCTATCAACTTGTGCAAATAACGTGTCATAAAAGGTGTTTAATAAGTTGTGGTGATTGAATGAAAGTGATCGATCAAAAAATCGATCACAGCAAATAGGACCTTTTGAATTGTTTCTCTAGAAATGATTTTCAATTTTGAATCTATTGCGGGGCTACGATCCTAGTCTCTCTCCCGAACCGAGATTGGAATATACGAATATAGGTACTGGCTTGCTAGACCAGCATTGTACACCGAGACTCGGCGCTGACCTCCTCCGAGGAAATCCCAACTTTTATGAGCGTCTGTTTCCAAGGTTAGGGGTGGCGCAAACGGCGTCTGACCCGGAGCGGGCGCCCAAATTAAGAAAATTGTTGTCTCGAACGCTATATGTAGATGGTAGCCCCATTACGAGACTCCATAGCGTGGCTCTTCTAGTAAGGCAACATACCTAACCAATTTTTTTTTTTCATTTCGTCAATCAGAAGTAGACAATATACAATATTCTAATATTCTAATACAATGTTTACTTACAACTATTTTTTTTTTCAATAAGCGTTGCGATTGCGTATCGAGCTTAAAAAGTGTTTAAGTTCATGCCGAGACATTGTAAAGTCAATGGTTTCGCAGTATTGATTGTGAGTGGCCATCATACAATCATCATACAATTCAAGGGTCCGAATTTTGCATAATTTGTGCGGTAATGATTGGTGGCAAACGTGTTTCGATTTCGAAGTTGTCTAAGAGGTGCGTAGAAATTTAGCTTAGATAAAAGTGTAGCTGAATCAATGCGCTGCGAAACGATGTCGTTTACAAATGACACTATTACGAATTCACGACGCTCTTTCAATGATTGTATGTTTATGAGCATGCAACGAGCTTCATACGATGGAAGAGGAAATGATGTCCAACCTAATTTACGAAGGGCATACAATGGAAATTGCTTTTGTACTGATTCTATTCTTTCTACGTGTGTGATTGTATAGGGTGACCATACAATGCTGCAGTATTCCAGTATCGATCTTACATAGGCTATATATAATGTTTTGATGGTATAAGGATCCTGAAAGTTGTAACAAAAGCACTTTATAAATCCTAGCATGTTATTAGCTTTGTGGATTATTGTATTGTAGTGGTCAATGAAGGTTAGTTTGGAGTCTAAGACAACTCCTAAGTCCCTCACTCTTTCCCAATTTGCTACAGTTTGGTTTCCTCATGATATTGTAATGTTTGGTGTTGTTCTTTTTCGACAGAATGATATGTGGTTGCATTTTTTTACATTTAACTCTAGTAAACTTATTTTACACAATGTGTAGAATATGTATTCTGGAATGCATTGATGTCTTCTTCATTTCTTATTTCCAAAAAGAGCTTCATATCGTCGGCATAAATTAACACTTTTAGTTTTTCGAGAATAAAGGAAATGTCGTTAACGTACAATATGAATAGAAGAGGTCTAAATGAGAGCCTTGGGGGACACCAGAAGTGACTAGAATCAGATTTGAGTTTTGTCCGTTAAATTTACCTATTTGTTGGCGATTGGTTAAATATGATTCGAGCCACTTCAGGAGTTCTGGCTCAAGTCCCATTTTTTGCAATTTGAAAAGTAGCATAGTGGTATGTCTATGCGATCAAATGCCTTACTGAAATCTGTGTAAAGAGCTTCTACATGGTTTCCATTATCCATTGCATTCAATGAATAATTTATAAATTCAAGTAAATTGGTCGATGTTGAACGGCCCTTGAAGAAGCCATGTTGCTTCTCAGTTATTCGGTTTTTAATTTGGGAAAATAGTTTTTCATTTAGAATTGCTTCGAATAGTTTAGGAATGCAAGAAATTAGGGCTATTCCACTATAATTACGTATGTCGGATTTCCGGCCTGATTTGAAAATAGGCACTAGAAACGAGCTTTTCCATTTTGATGGGAAGCATCCATATTCCAATGACATGTTGAAGAGCCAGAACAATGGAGCTGTAAGTTCCGTTGCAAGATTTTTCATAAATTCTGGCGGAATTCCGTCAGGTCCAGGACCTTTTGAGGCATCTAAGCTATTCAACGCCTGAAAAATATCCTGCACATGAATTTTGTTTACACCCATATCCCTCGAGAAGTTTGGATAAAATGCAAAATAATCGTGGTCGCGATCCTCTTCAGAAAATGCTGTATAGATTTCTTGGAAAAATTTTGCAAAAAGATGGCAAATCTTTTCCGAGATATCCCCGACATTTTCGTCAAGATGCATTATAGAGGGAAAATTGTCAGATTTTAGTTTAGTTTTCACGTAACTATAGAAGTTCTTCGGACAGGATTTTATTTCAAGTTCAGTTTTTGCATTATATTCATCAAACGCATTACTGATGGCAAGATTCAGTTGGTCACATATATCCAAATAGATTGCTAAATTTTCACTACTGTTGTGTCTTTTATAGATTTTATGTGCTTTTTGTTTACGGTTTTTCAAATTTTTAATATGACTATTATACCAGACAGGATTTTTTGTATTTCCAGTACGTCTCCTTTTCTTCAGAGGTATTTCCTGTTTAATTATATCAAATAAAACTTAATAAAAAGTATTCACCGCCACGTCAACATTTCCTCTATTCTTAAGAATAAATTGCCAGTTAACATTGTTTAAGCTATTGCGAATATTTTCTTAATTTGCCTTTCCATATTCAAAAACTTCCTCGTATTCATAGTCGTTGGGTTTTTGGAGCGCATGTATAAATAAAGAGTATTCGATTGCCGTGTGATACGCCTCATTTTTTCATAGAGGATTCAATGATTCAGTCACACAGAAATCATCATAAATGTTCGTAAATAAAAAGTCCAAGTAACAGTTTTGTTGATTTTTGATGTGGTTGATTTGGTTCAGTCCGAAATTTGCGGTTTTGTCAAAAATAAGTTGCAGTGTTTCATTGTCCCCAACAACGGGAATTACGAACAATTGAAAAAATATAATTCGAAACATTCGACACGAACCTAGGTAATTAAAAACGGATCACGAACGGAAACTTGGTACCTGGACCTGTAAGTCATTAAATTTCGTTCGCGGAGACAGGATGCTTCTTGAGCATTTAGAACGCCGCAAGTTCGGCTTTGTGGCTCTGCAGGAGATCTGTGGCAAAGGTGAGAAGGTGTGGAGAGTCCGTGGCGGCAACGCTCAGTTTTACCAGAGCAGTGGACCAATCAACGAAATGGGAACGAGTTGTTGTGTGCTGGGCAGAATGCAGGATAGCCTGATCAACTGGAAGGCGATCAATAAGAGGACGTGTTTGTCGATGGTTAAAGGTCGTTAAGCCCGCAAGAAGGTAGACCTGATGACGAGAAGGGATCGTTCTACACGCAGATGGAAGCAAAATACGACAGCTACTCACCACGGGACATCATGATCGTTATTGGAAATATGAATGCCCAGGTTAGTAGGTACCTGAGTGTTGTATAGACCGGTGATAGGACCTCAAAGCTTTCACATTGACAAGCACGACAACGGTCAACGATGCATCAACTTCGCAGCTTCTCGAGGCCTGGTGATGAGAAGCAGCTTTTTTTTCCACACAAAGACATCCATAAAGCAACCTGGAGATCACTTGACCACCGAATAAAAAATCAAATTGACCACGTTCTCATTGATGATCGGGTTTTCTCGAACATCAAAAACATACGCTCCCTTAGAGGTACGGATATAGACTCAGACCACCACCTAGTAGCAGTACATGGCCTCTCAAAATTATCTTAGAACATCCGGTAGTTATGCGCGCTCACTTGACGAGGCACTACCTTTGAATCTCGACGATGGATGGGGCAAGCTAAGCTTGGCCATCGGAGAGGCCTCCAACACGACACTAGATGAGATAACGTTGAGCCGGTAAAATGACTGGCTATGGGGGGAATGCCAGCAAGCGATGGAAAGAAAAAAAATAGCTTGGAACAGCTATCTAAACATCGCTACAAGAATGAACGCGGCCAAATATCGACGAGCTCGAAATGAGTTGACCACGTTTCTCAGGAGAGAAGAATGTCAACAGGAGGACATAGATCGTGATGAGTTGGAGCAACTGTATCGAGCCGCCGACACGCTTAATTTTTGCGAAAAGGTCAACTTTTCCCGTAAGGGCTACACACCAAGTCCAGACAAGTAGAGGGGCCAGAAAGGAAACCTGATCACAAGCGGGTGCGAGGTGGTCGACAGGTAGAAGCAGTTTTTCGACCTCAACAGCGGAGGAACTGAAGGAGGCGGAAGGGAAGTTAAACTTGGAGCTCTGACAAACGATAACAGTGTCCCGATATCCTGGAGATCAAACGGGAGTCTGGGTCACCAAAGAAAAATCGAGCAGCAGTTAAGTACAGACTACCAGCAAAGCTTCATAAACACAGCAAAGAGGCACTTGCAACGGCATTCCACTGTGTAATTTCTAGGATTTGTAGGGGAAAGACTACCGGAGGAATGGATGAAGTTATCTCCGCTGTCTTCACCTCTAGCCAGTGGCGTAGCGTGACCGGGTGACACCCGGGGCGGGAAATTTGGGTGTCACCCCTTCTCCCCCTGGGTGTCACCCCCACCAGGTTGCAGTGAAATCATTTTCGTTCGTTTTCAATTGCACTCAATCTACCCATTTTTTAAAAAATGGTTGGGATTATACACACTCTTTCTTACGCGGGTTTTTTTTTTTGATACGTATTTTCAAACGGGATTTTTTTGCAATAGCGCGGATTTTATTTACCCGATTGGAAAGATAAGTAAATCTACTCTAATCTTTTTTTTTTAGGGCGATACGTATGAAAATTTTCCTCACGGGTGTCACCCCCTAGCGGGTGACACCCGGGGCGGACCGTCCCCCCCCAAACAAAATGAAAAAACCCACTACTATTACTAATATTAATGTAAACTTTGAGTTATGTTTCAAACGCGATAGAATCACAAAATTACTACCAAACGAACCACTAAGATGCAAAAAAAATTGTTGAAGGTTCCAGCTGCAAACAACTAAAGATGATTATTTTTCTTTTGAATTGAAAGGTCTATACGAAGTTTCTCTCCCATAATACAATGTGTTGTTTTCAGGTCCAATTTATAAAAGTGTTTCCAAATGTTTTTTTCTTAATTTAAAAACTGATATTTGGATCCTAAAATACGGGTGGCTTTTGTGACAATATCAAATTTCATTGTAGTTTTTCAAAAATAAAAGAGTCAAACTTATTTTTTATTTAATACGGGGATTTTTTCAAGAATATTTTTCAGAGTTGCTTTTTAAAACTTGGTAATCAAGTTTTCTCCATGTATTCTATTTGCACTCTATTTTATAGGCTCAGTCTCGGAAACGCTTATTTTAGTTAACGTTTATATCTGTCGATTTCAGTACTTTCAAAAAAATATTGTACAAAAATGAGTTATAACCGCCCTGGCCATACAGCTATTGTGAGCTATTGCATAGGCGTAGCCAGAGGGGGGCAGGGGAGCCGTTGCCCCCCCCCCCTAATTTTTGAAATTGGAGCAGAATTTTATTTTCCATAACTTTAATAACGTTTGCGCCAAAAAATGGACAAAAGTTGTCAATTTTTCATGGGTTTATCTCTACACGCACTGACGAAACTAAACCATGAGTCATCAGAAAAAAATTCATTTGCGTGTTTAAATAATGGTACCCCGCCGCGTCGAAAACGGACATCGTGCGGCAGTTCGTGGACACCGGATACGCCCGTTCCGGCATCTACAACAT
The DNA here is from genome assembly GCF_029784165.1 of Wyeomyia smithii. Lineage (NCBI taxonomy): Eukaryota > Metazoa > Arthropoda > Insecta > Diptera > Culicidae > Wyeomyia > Wyeomyia smithii. Next base: position 246,161,323 of record NC_073696.1, read on the forward strand.
CTTAGCACTATTGGACACCAATCAGAGCATTGAAAGAAAGCGACCCTGAGCGCCAAGAAACTCCAAAGGATACTGAAGAGGAAGACTGAGGTAAAAGTGGCTACATCGCTGCGTGCGCTTGGCCTGGAGGTCTGTGCAACCGATCAAATAGTGCTTGGCGAACATGGACGGTCAATACCCGTTCACTAGTCTCGGAGCTGCAGGCAATGACGCAGCGGCAGCGCCTGAATAAGATGGTCAAATCGATTTTCCCGACAATTCACGACGTGGCGGTGGTGATGGACGACGAGACCTGTCTCACCCTGGATGGCAACGACTGGTAGGGCATTATAGTGCGAAGTACCTGCAGGGTGTTGCGTCGTTCACCAAAAAATACCATAAGGCCGAAGACACGGTGTTTTGGCCGGATCTAGAGTCGGCTCACTATTCGAGGCGATCGTTTGAGGAGATGGAACAGCTAAATGTCGATGTGGTACCCAAGTTGGCGAACCCGCCCAACGTTCCCAAGATGCGTCTCATCGAGGATTTCTGGCAAGCCCGAAGCGTAAAATCTACTTCAACAATTTTGTCGCGAAATTACAGGAGAAATTGATAAATAAAAAATAAAAAATTTGATGCACACACACTTTCGAAAGTTAGACGAAACAAATCACAGTAATAACACACTGGTTCGTGTACAAGCCACAGGTTGGAATATATTAGATATTAGCCAATTCCTCATTTTTTTTTGGATATTAGCCAATATCGTTTCACACTTGCCTTCCCAAATGCATTTTTCGACAATCTTCTTCCATAGGGACCTTGTTTAGGGTGTTTACCATCACGAAAAACTGTTTTGTCCTTTTGGTAAAAATGGCATATTAGCCAATTTTTGAATTACGGGCAGTGTAAAGTATCAGCCAGATCAAAAACAATTGATTGAAATGCTTGCCCTATGTTGCGTGGAATTGCCCCGGTTTTTCTGTTGATCCACTAAGGACATTGTAGCGGCAAAAGTACGGAGCAAATCCGTGTTGATCACTAACTACTATTATTTTTTTTTTCAAAATACCATTTTTTTACTTCCAAAATTTTGAAGAACTTGCCCCCCCTAATCGAAATTCTGACTACGCCCATGCTATTGTGCATTGATGCGTTTTATAACGCCAGTTTTTGTTTATTATTTACGTTTTAGAAGAATTCTGAGTGATTTTTTCATCAAGTTACAGTTAATCCATCTGTCTACTACATGTCGTGAAATGACATCAATATTGTGCGAAACTAAAGCCACAGACAGACGTTATTCCGTAAATTTTCAAGCAGAAAAACGTTATGAATCATTCTTACACTAAAGGTGATTTGATAGCTACAACATTGTTTTTTCGCATGTGTCCGAGACTGGCATCGCTGGTAGCACTCTTTGGTAACGTATAGATAATTTTATATAATTCTACACATGTTGGAAATTCTGCTTGGCTGTTTGTCTGTGCTAGAGCTTTATTTTCCGTAAAGCTGGCAGCATTGTTTGAGCTCCCCTGAGCGGTTCAATCAACTTTTATCGGTACCCACGTTCAGAATAAATAACTAAAACATATACCAGGCGCAAACTATAGATGACAAAATATTGTTCAAATAATTTAACGATTAGGTATATGATTCAACCATAGAAGCCCAAGCAGATCGGGCCTGCAACCGACCGGAATAGATAGGTACTGATCGCTCATTCTTCATTCAGCTTACGATTGTGAGGCTGGTTTATACGTTGCTCAACGGGGAATCACGAAGTTCAAGCGCACCGAATGCTAACACGAATAGCGCGACAAGCTCACAACGGACGATGCAACGCTCTCACTTCGCTAGCTTTTCGCTGCAGATGATGTGCTTGATAACTTGGCCATACAATAGAACAACCCCTGTGTTAATGGACATAATGCAGCGATTGAACTTGATCACGAGTTTGATCCAAGGTTAACATACTATTAGTTCGATGACGAAAATGGAAAATCTTAGCTTTTTGGGATTCCTTTAAATCGTTTTTATTCACTATTAACTAATATCAGAATGGATGAAGGTAAACATCATATTTTAAATCAAAATCTACAGCGCCCACACGCGCACGTAATCCACCTGCATGGAGGCATCCCTGGATTCACCTTCGTCTAGCTTCCATGTTGGCAACCAATCGTTTTTCGCATTCCAGAAATCCGTCATCGGATGAGGTGACTCGTTGGTCCAGGGTTTCTTGGTCGGATTGATACCTTCGTCCGAGAAGTATTCCGTGCCTCCGACTGCCAACGAAATTCGTAGATAAAATTCTTGATCAAACGGGGCCATGATGGTACCGTAACGCCAAGGATTGTCCATCCCCGGTGCGGTGGTGTTGAAGTTTCCTTTTGCCCAAAACCCTGTTCCGATCTTCACCGTTCCCGTTTCAATGTCGTTGATGCTAAAGGTGATGTGATCCGGAGTCCACTCCATCTGATACCGATGAAACGCAGTGTGATATCCCTTGGCGGATTCCGAGTTTCGGGTAAACGTTGCCGTTGACGCTTCATTGAAGGCGGCGTTCGGTCCGAACTGAAGTTTCGAACAAACTTGCTCTATACCGACATTGATTCCATTTTTTATCAAGTCCCGATTTCCCTTCGATTCCAGAAGATCGATTTGCCCTGAAGCAGGCCATACCCCGTAGGCATTGTATTTGGGAAGAAACCAAACTGATGGCCACAGCCAATCACCAGCCGGTAGTTTAGCGCTGATTTCAACCTTCCCGTACTTGAATGCAAATGATTCAATCGTCCGAAGGCTGGCACTCTTGACCGGGTTCAGTATCTGGAAGTGACTTCCAGTACGTTCACAGCCTAGGAAGCTTTGTCTGGTACATCTATCAGAGTGGAAGGAAATTAGAATGAAATTCCAAATCAATTTATCTGAAAAAAAAAATCTTACTGCTCTGCCGGTGTTGCCCCTTGAATGTTCAGGACACCAGAGCGCAGGAATGCTTCCCCGAACTCATCAACAGTCAGGGTGGGTCGTAAAAAAAGGTTTCCTTCCTTCACGAACGAGTTCGAACGATTGTTGGTGAACCACTGGAATTCCCACTTCTGAAAGCAGGAGAGGATTTTGAAATTAAAGGTCGCATTTATTACCTGGTTGATATTTATGAAAATTAACATACGGTGCTTCCTGTCAGCGTGTTTTCGTGCTGCCAAGTGTCCAAATCAAAACTGTCGAAGCTATCCTCGAAAATTAAATCTCCTGTGCAGTAAGTGCCTGAGAAGTATGAATCGTAAGCCCCGTTATTAGTTATTAGTAATTGATTGTATAAAAATTGATTGTATAAGAAATGACACGACGCTGAAAGGATATGAAAAATACGAGGGATTAACCGATTGTTCATAGTGGTAAATTTTCAACATTAACTCAAAATCACAATATTGAATGAAAAACATATAGTAATTCCTTAGAAAATTGATTTAGAAATTCTTCACGGCAGCGGATGGTGGAAGCAGAAGGCTTGATTGAAGCAATCAAACTACTTGAGTATTAGTAACTTGATATTTTAGTAACTCGATATTTAAGTTTCGTGTAGAATTCAAAGTACGTGTTTTCGATTCAACATCTGCAATTTTTATTGATGAACTTATCCATATTCAGCAAACAACCATTTAACCGTGGGCAAAGTTTTATTCAAATCTGAATTTGAAAAAAAAATGCGGATTTTCAGATCATTTTTGGTCGAAGCGCTCTATGGCTGTTGTTTGATTACACATTCAATATGTGCCCAGGAATGAAAAACTTTAAATGAGTCACAAAGTTAAGTTATAATTTTGTCCAAAAAAAAACCTCCAGAATCGATTGTGTTCTATGTCAATTTGTCACAAATCACTACGTTTAACTGAATCGCACGCTGCTTTGCACTCATGCCTGGTGAACTGGGTCATGAGCTTCATTAACTATTTCGCAGGTAGTCTGAATAATGAATTGCGCATCCCCGCATTCAAAAAATATGTTTGATGTCTAGTCTTGCGAGAGGGACACCGTTTTGGATGTAACGGATCAGTTGCTGTTGTGCACGGTCCATCATGGAGACCCAAGCAACAATTGAAACATAATAAAAAAATAAATTGTGATCATTTGTTGCACTAATGAAATTCCGAGGTTTTGAGAAACATTTTTTGTTACTACGATAAAATTGTAAAGAAACAAGCAACAACTAAAGTTGCATCGCTGCTTCGAAAATCTTCACACCAACAACGTAATTCGCGAGGTTGGATTTGTTGTTGAAACGTGTAAACGGCAGTTGAAAACTCAACCTTCACTGAATAGATCTAGTGGGTGGAGCATATAGGTTGCCAACGTGATGCTTGCGAGATACAAAAAACAAACACACAAAAATACTTCTAAAAGTTGCTGTCATGTTCTGAAGCCATGTAACAGCAACGTTTGCTCGATCGTTCGCCTTATATTTGTTTTTGAGATGAGGTTATATACTGCGTTGTAACTTTTGGGTACTTGGACTAGAAGTCGTCCAAAAAGTGTGGGTCTCTAAAACGAAATGTGATAAATTGCTTTGAATTTCAATATCACGCTGAGGTACTGATGAATTGAAGAAGCAAAATTAAAACTGGTAATGACCATTAGCATGACAAGGGAAGCAATATTTAAAACTGAGCCATGAACTTGCAAGTGTTTCTACAGCAAATGACGTAAATAGTACAAACGAGAAACGTGAATAGAAATTGATAACTGGAGTTATGAATCCTCAAATTTCTGGAAATAATCAAAGATAAATCGCTATACAGACAATCTCTTTCCATTCTGACCATTTGCCGTTTTACAATCTTACCACAACGCCATGAAGTTTCTATTGCGCCCTAGTTGCTGTTACGATGCACCTTCGTAGCTGAAATTTTACCATGCAGCATTTGCATGTTGTTAATAAATTCCAAGCATTAGTTCATACACATTGCGGTTTCATTCTAGAAACTTGTGTTGAAACAACGAAAATGTTGCAATTGGCTCCACCTCCTGCGCTTTTTTTGTCATTGTATAAGAAACTGAGATGTAACTGCAACTTAATTTCGCATAAGAATTTGTTGCTGTGATGCACAAAGTTCATAATCGAAACAAATTTTGCTGGGGAAACAACCGTATTTAAAATCTCTTTTAATTAAGTGGTTCAAAAAACAAATTTAATTATTAGAGATGACTGTTTCTCACTATTTTATTGACACTATTTTATGGACTTTTGTTCCATAGTTATGTAATACATTTTGAATGGAAATAGTATTGATACTCATACTACAACATTTGAAATTTGACACAAACACTAGGCATTATATTTGGAACTGGAAAGTGTCGCTGAACCTGGTGGAAATCTACTCCGATAACGAGTAGACTAACACAGCCCACACTCACCGGCGGCAGCTTTGGTTCCACTGGCGGAAGTTATTGACTTTTCACATTTCGCACTGGAGCTGGTTTTGCCAGCAGTACCGGAATGCACCCACAGCAACACAACCGAAATCGCAAAAATTGCCGAAACGGATCGCACTCTCATTTTCACCGTTTGGTGGGCTATCAGGACCACTCTAACTGGAGGACGCCCACAGTCGCCCCGTTTTATAGCAACCTGCAGCTCATTCCGCATTTCAGTTCCTTAAATCATTTTTCGCGTGGGAAGACCTCTTCTCACCTGTTGATTTAGCGGAATTATTCGTTTGAAGGAGAATACGAACTGATTTAGTACACTTTGGGGACAATCCGTTAAGACACTGCTCAGCTAAGAGCTGTTCTAGTCGACAGTTTGGTTTATTTATGTTCTAATGGGCGAAAAAAGCTACTACTTAGGTGATGATGCCGTGGCTCTGCCGAGGGAGCACGATGGATGCTGATTACTATCATGGCATATGCATCGCAATGTTCTGCCAACAGCAGCTGAGATGCGGAGATGAATTTATGAGTATTCAGCAAGTGTCAGATCAGAAATGCAATTCCCATAAATCCATTAGAGAATATTATCGCTACCGACAATGCTTTTGGTCTATTGAACTTTGAATGATCATAATCAGGAGAAGACTCTAGTGCTTTCCACCTAGAGCTGAAACTGATGGCCGATATTTGCGTTCTAAAGACACAGTAAACAATACTGTGGTCTTTTACTATCATCCAGCTATGAATAATATTAATTGGTTCAATTAGTATTTTTTGCAGGGTAAATCGTTGAACAAAACCTTTCTCAATTGGAGTCATCAAATAATGCATAACAATGCTTGCTCAAGCGAATATTTCAATTTAAAACGAGTCCCGCTTTGCCTTCCGGGTGTTTACGAGGAAAAAAGAACCCAGGTATCGAATAATTGCGAATGCGGTGAAAACTTATTTGTTCACATGCCGGGTAGAATTATGTCTATTAGGTACTGCTGTTGATGTTGATGCATTGTTGGACGAGTGACACGATGACGAGAAGTGTTCTCTCTGGTGGGATGATTTACAATTTTAATTGCATGTACATAAGCGTACTGGGAATGGTGTTTGAATGGTGTTTTTTTTTGACGCCAGCAACAGCGATGAAAACCCACGTATGTGTTGATTGGGCGTTGAAATTTTAGATGTGAGTAGTTTTGATGATGACTTATCGATTATATCAATATTTACGTTTGCATCTAATTGCATCCAGCCTTGGGTGTCAGTAGACCAGTTTTTTTTTTCACAAATAGTGGACCAGTTTTGATTAATGGAAAAATGAAAGTAAAAATATTACTCAAGAAATCGAGTTTGAATTCCTGCAGTGATCATAGTGCGGACTCTAATACCCTAAGAATTGAATAATAAATCGAAATAATTAATAAATTTCGCCAGATAATGAAATTGTATTTTCCTTATTTTTATTTGGTTTTTATACAGTCATTTATTTTCGAAGTTAGAAATTATTACAAAACTATTGAATATTTCATCTGTTTTTGACAAAAACAATTTAATGATTAACAGAAAAAGCTAAGGAGCTATCAATTTTCGTTAGACACTTGTCAACGCCTATTCCCATGACACAATCTATTACAAATATCATATATTTTTTATTTAACGAACGATTGCAAAGCATACAAATTTGAATACAACACAATGAAACACTCTACACTCGAAGATTAAGACAGAGAATCAGAATTGGTACAATATATTATATTCATTTTATTTCCGCCTGGAAGGAGTTTTTGCCAGATTGAAGTGCTTGAACATTAGAATAAATAGAACGAGCATAACAAATAGGTCAATCCATATATTTTACTCAGGTTAACGAATACAGTAAGGTCCTTTTTTACGCGGGTTGCTTTTCTCCATTACTCAAAAACGGTACAAGATATCGACCTCATTTCAATCACGTTTTCTGCTTTAGGTCACGAGCGATCATATATCAGTTTTCAAAAAAGTCACAATTTTTTATGTAAATACTCAAACTTTATAATATTGCATTTCGGTCTCTAGATTATCCACTATCATTCAAACGAGGTTCAAATATTTTAAGCCGGTTCTCCTCGTTACATTTGCAACTCAAAAAAGTCATTTTTAGGCGGGCCCATGCAAATTTGGAACGCATCCCCCACGTAAAAAAGACCTTAGTGTACTACCATTTTATCAGTTGACTGGTAAAATAGGGTTAACATTAACTAAGAAAATAAGCGACTGCGTAGCATTTTCACAGAACGAACTATTGTTTCAAACAACGGAATTTTGGAATTTTATAACTATCGACACCAAGTTACTAAGTTTTTTAACGTAAAACACTATGAATTTAGGCGCATTAAACTGCTCTGGTCAGCAACTTTCTAATTCTAGTTATGTTATAATTTTGAATAACCGCTTTAAATTAGGATATTTTTGCTAAGAAAAATCATTGAACCATTTTTTCTACTCTAAAGGAGTTTTGATTTGTTCTCGGTAGATTGATTTTTTTTGATTTTCTAAGGTTGACGTCAAATTTAAAGACGTTAAGGACGTAAATTTTTAGCGGTTTCAGGCACGACATCTCGAAGTCCGTTTACGTTGTTGTTCACAAAAGGTCAAGGTAGTTTCGTGGTTTTCCATCACTTTATTGGATCGATATTAAATCCGAGAATGACAGAGCAACGGTTTTGTTAGCATACTTGGTCAACAATTTACATTCAAACACGCGATATGAGTAGGTGTTCGGTACCTTCAGAAGCAGCTGAAAAAGAAGGACGAACAAGTTTTCAAAAATAAATTCCCTGATTTTCCCTGATATTCTTTTAAATATAACATTAATTTTCCCGATATTTTTCAGCACTTAGAACAAAAAAATGAAACGTAGATGAACGGAGCTCTGATATTTCAATGAAAAAAGTATTTGATCAGTCTCGTATTAGACTTTTATGCTAAAAAACCCGTTTTAGAGCTGAATAGTCATTTAAAAAAGTTTTCTTTGATACTACCTGATTTCCCTGATCGAAAACTGAATTCTCTGACTTTCCCTGATTATCCAGGTTTTTCCAGGATTTCGCCACCCAGTATGGTGGTTTTTTCTTTGTGTATATTTTCATTATGGAGCAAATCCAATTGTTTTATTAGAGTACTTTTATCATGAACTGATTATTTGAGATAGGTATAAACCCGATTATGCCCAAATTTCGCAGGGGGACTTTTTTTTTGAGAGGACAATACTTTTGAGAGCTGCCGCGTTTCGATTATTCGATGGTCAATATTTCTCCATATGTTCTATTGGTACCCTATTATACATAATCAATAAGATACTAGGAAATTTAACCAAACCGGGAATAAATATAAACAAAAACGATTTTTGACCGCTCTTGCCGAACAACTCGAACCACTGGGGATTGCAAACCCATGCGGAGACTATAACAACTGCACGAAATTAAGTTAATTGCTAGATTCATTCCACTGCCACAGGGAAACAGGGTGTCTAATATGAGCACTTTATTCCGATAAAAATTTTTGGAGAAATATACTATTTCAGACTATAAGACGTCTGATTGTGGGAATAAAATTTCGTTACTACACCTGATTATAAGAAAGAGGCTGCTGTACGATTGAGTTACTATATACCATGAGAACATTTTTCGAGATGATGGAACTTTTGAGCTCCATCAATTAACGAAATTCGAAAATTCGATTTCCATTGGTACCCTGCTGTTAATATCACGGTTTATTCAAACAACACGTGCGTTGCACGGTAAACGGTATCGCTAATGTTAGTGGGAAAACACTTTTTTATGTTTTACGTTATTCTCTTCTATTCTCTCTCTCATATTCTTTCCCGCACTTATATCCACTGTTTTCTAATCCCGTTCTGCTACATAATAGTCATTGATTCGAGTTCCTCTCTCACTCAATCTGCCTCTCTCTTCAGCTTTTTTATCAAAACCTCCCTTCAGAAAGAAATCACTGGTACTTCTATTCCCCGATATGTATACATGGTGTTAGGGAGCTCACTTAAAATCCTTTAAGGGGTGGTAGAGGACCCTTTTTGATGAAAAAATCCTTCTACGCATATGGACGAAATTTATCTAGTGCAGAGTTATTAATTATTTTCAGTTTTCTGTTATGTTTGCCTTTAACAAGGTCTAGCACAAGAAGTATGAAAGCTAGCTTAATTTTGCTGGTTTCCTTGGAAAATTGAGAAAGTAATCAATAGTATCTTAAAAACGTCCAATTAGAGAGAATAAGAAGCACTTAGAAAGGAACAAATGTGCAGTCACATATTTTTTGAGAACAAAACTGTAATTTTCTCTCTGAAATGTGTGATAAACATGGGTTTAGTTGTTAACTAAATTAAACATTGAAGTCTACTCTACAAGTTGTTCTTTGACACCAAGATTCTAACTTCTTTAGTTTAGCTGCTATTTTACTTTAAAAGCAATGACCTGCGCCTTCATTTCGTGTAGTAAGATTCACAATTTTATGAATTTTGAGTTATATTTGTTTTAAAACGTGCAATTCCATGTAAAATAGGGCTAGGTACCATTTTAATCGACCAGTTTTGATCTGGCTGTTACTTTTTGTACAGATGTTCTAGTGGGCCAATAATGTCGTTTGGTGATATTAGTATTTTTTCTTAAATCACGATTAACGTTTAAAAAGAGTGTCCACGCCAACTCGTGAACTTCGAGAACGATTCTTGTCCGCTTCAAACTCGCGGACTTCGAGAAGAAAGAATTCTGAATAACTCCGCGAGCACGACGAGAAAGTATTTCACTCTCCACAGACAGAGCAAGTTTATCGTTTAACAAATATATTTCAACTGAACTTCTAATGCTCATTGTAATGGGTACATAAATGAAATTTTGAGAATGTGTATGTGAGAATATCAAATATAAAGAAAGTTTTCATAATAGGAAGTAGATAAACGCAATTGCGTTTTTATCCAGTATAGTAGATGCGTTCTGATTACACTGAACAGAATCAATGTGCCATATTCAATTTTAGGGTTGGATCCGACTCTGAACAAAGAGCTTATGACGCGTTTGCCGCCGATTTGAGCAGATGTTGGCAGCACCCTATAGGAATTAAAACTTTGGGGTGTGTAGGCCATACTAAACATATTTTTGGACTATTATTTAAACAGGGCTGAAGTTCTCTTCAAAATTAAATAATCTGATCGATTAAAAACAAGAGATCGAGAAAAATTGTCAATGGATTGCTTCTAGAGAATTGTTTAAACTATTGATTTGAAAATATTGAAAAAAAAAAAAGAAACGAAATCGATTTGCTTCAATATTTTCAAATGAAACTTCAGACAACTCTCTAAAAGTCATCTCTTGACAACTTTTTTGTAACTCTTGTCATCACTATACATCCTCGAGATGCATGCAAGCAGAAAATCGTGAAAAATTCTGAACACAAAAAATTTTTGGCCAGAAAACTCACTTCGATTAGTTCAAAAGTGTTCCAAGCAACTGAATAGCCTATCTTAAAAACTTTTCTTCGGAAAAAATCAAAGATGACCGATTTTTGATCATTTATTTATTTATTTATTATTCTATTTCCATCTGATCTTATAGGTCTCCATGGAAGTTAGTGGATGGGGAAAAGCCTATTTGAGGCCGTCCTTATGTAGGCATAAAAACCCCATCATCTTTTGATAAATATACATGAAATTTTACGTTACAATGAGTCAATAACAAAACGACAAACAGTTCATATCTAACATAGAATTAAATGAATAATACATTGGGTCCAACTTAGTCATTACATAAAACATTAATCCTATTATTAAACAATATGGTCAATTATAAAATATTCGACATGTACACTTTCTGAAGAAATTTATGTGACGGTTCGCCGAACTCGAAGATCTCCTCTACTGGAGCGAAAGCTCGAACACATGCAGTGACAGGTTTATTATATCCGAACAAAGTGCGATGTACACTGGGTTGAAGTAAACCAGCAGATCGAAGTGACCGTTGCGGTGCATGAAAGTTCAGCAAAGAGAGGATTCTCGGGGAGTCGACTTCGCCATTTAAAACCTTGGCCACGAACACGGCTTGTTGAATTTTCCGGCGTCGCTCAAGCGTATCAAGATTAATAAGGAGACACCTCTCGGAATACGGAGGGAGATTAGCAGGATCACGCCAGGGAAGATTTTTCAAAGCCAACCGGATAAACCTTTTTTGTACTCGTTCGATCCTTAAAGTCCAAGCAAGTTGATAAGGAGACCAAATCAAACACGCATTTTCCAATAATGGTCTAACAAGTGAGCAGTATAAAGCCTTTAAACAGTACGGATCCTTAAATTCACGTCCTATTTTACTAATAAAACCGAGCTGTCGAGTTGCCTTGGAAATAATAGATGAGCGGTTCAAGTTAAAATTTAGCTTAGCGTCAAGTAAGACACCGAGGTCATTCACGTGATCAACTCTTTTGAGTACGTGTCCATCAATTACATAATCGAACTGAATAGGTTTCGCAGTGCGATGGAATGTCATGACCTGGCATTCTGCAATACTAACTATGAGCCAATTTCTGCGACACCAATTAATAAAAACATCCAGCAGTCTCTGTAATTCACGACAATCATCTACGGACCGCACAGCCAAATACAATTTTAAGTCATCGGCGTAAACCAGCTTGCACCCAGCTCCTAATAGCAATGCCACGTCGTTAAAATAAAGAAGAAAAAGAAGCGGCCCCATATTACTGCCTTGTGGTACTCCAGAAGTGTTAGTAAATTCTGAGGATAAACAGGAACTTAGCTTTACTCGTAATATTCGACCACATAAGTAGGATCGTAGCCAGTCAATGAATTGTTGCGACACCCCAAAACCCCGTTATTCCGAAAATCCAGATGTCAAATCCTTAACAGGGCGGAGTTTTTTTTGACTCAGTTTTTTACTCAATAAACACGTTGACACTTTTGGTTCCCAAACCGCGTTTGTTCGAAAATCCGCGTTGAAGTTTTTGAATTAACGCGGTATCGCTTAAAAACCGTATTAAATCAGAATTCCGCGTAGGAAAAAATAGCCATAGCCGATCGAATCAAACAAAGTGTTTGGACAAGTTGTTGGAAATTCAAATCTGTTTTTAACATATTGTAGCACGGTGCTCCCACAGACCGTTATTATAAAAAAATGCACCAAAGAATCTGAGTACACCATTCGATTCGTTATGACGTCCAGAATCTCTGGTCAAAATTTCAAGACAAAAAACTGATTTTAAGAAGGGGTGTTCCACAAAAAACTCTTTTTTGTCGTGTTCAACGAACAGATAGGACATCGCAGTATTTAGCAATTAATTTTCTTCTAAAATTGTCCACAACTTTGCTGAAGGAAGCAATCCGGTATATTGGAAATTAGAAAAAATATTTTTTTATCTAACTGTTAGGTAGATTGATCGAAAAACCAAAAACGCCAAAAGTAAGGTCATGTTCTATGAAACAATTTTGCTGAAGACATTGAGTACATAAAATCAATTTTTCATTGTCAATTCTGGAACGATCACGATTTTTCGAATTTAGACCACTGTGCTCTGTGGGATTTTCAAATAAATCTTTCCACCAATTGTAAATTGTCTTGAAATATAATACTTGGAATGTGTAGAAACTATTTTGGAAGTTGTTTCATAAAATGCTGGTTGAAAACGTGCTTTACATTGAGTATTTCGTCGTTTTAATATCACTTTTTTGTACTTTACGACATACAAAAGGGCATTACTCAAAAATGTACCGTACGATGATTTTGAAATTTGACCAGAGATTTTGGACGCCATAACGAATACCATTCGATTCGTACTCAGATTCTTTGGTGCTTTTTTTTTATAATAACGGTCTGTGGGAGCACCGTGGTAGGTTTTGGTCACGCAACACGGAAAATAGGGTCAAAGGTAAAATGAAAAGATTTTATCACATTTAATTTCGAGGATTGCTGCACCAAGCTGCTGCGAAGATTGCTGGGCTGTTGATTTCAGATTTAAATTACATCATTAACTGGCTTTTTTCAGGTAAAGTTTATAATTAATCAAAACTTCAGAAAATTATCTAACTGACCGAATTCTGCAGGTGGTCTACCATATTTCAAAATCTGATAGATTTCATGTAAGAGCAGATATACCTCAAGGTTTAGTCTTGATCCCAGTCCTGTCCTCACAACATATTTCATTCGGATCTTCCTGATTTACCTCCAGGATCCGTAGAAGAAAAAAAATCGCTTGTGCCGCTCCGGGCATGTTATTGTTCAACAAGGAAGAAAACACTTTAAAGAATTCCAGAATAATGTTCTGAAAACGATTTTAAAGTACCATCCGTGGTTCTCAGGGTTGGTATTTTTAAGCATTTACGACTGTATTTTTCAATCAATTTAAATTTGATTTGGAATTGATTTGATATAAATATTGAAAGGTTCCCGAGTATGGTGATAAATAAAAATAAGCTAAGTAAAAAAAACAAATTATTGTAGTTGTCTCTAAATAGTAAATCAATCTTACCGGCAACGCTTCTCGGGTTATCTCTCTTTCTCCTGTTTTCTTTTGCTCTTATAAATCCACTTGCGGCCCTTCGGTTGATGCTCAGTCTGCAACGCGTCAACGATCGGTTCGGTCATTCGGTTTTCATAGTATTAGGTGCAGCCAGAGATGATCACAACGGCTCGAGCATCGCTGGCACTGATAGCGGTGCTGATAGCCACCGCTGGTACCGGTTCGCAGTCCGTTGATTCCAGACTAAGCGGCGGGGAGTCACTGATAGGGCGTGATCGGTATAAGTGCGTCAAATCACCAACCACCGCCAGCGGAAGTATGATCCAGCGGGGCCGTAAGTTCTGCAGCGGCGAGCTCATCTTCGAGGACAACTTTGACTTTTTCGATTTTGAAATCTGGGAGCACGAGAACACACTGGCTGGTGGCGGGGTGAGAACTGGTTTTTGTGTGTGATTGAATACCGGCGGCATAGTGATCGTTTTGTTTTATTTTATTCGATCGACAGAACTGGGAGTTCCAGTGGTATACCAACAATCGGTCAAACTCGTTTGTTGAGGATGGTGTCCTGTACATTAGACCTACGATAACTGCGCACGAGTACGGGGAGGCATTCCTGAGCTCCGGGACAGCTAGTTTGTATGGCAATCGACCGGTAGAACAGTGAGTATTTCATAAAGTTTAACGAACTTTGAAGTCAGAACCATTCATGAATCAATCTGTAGATGTACGAATCCAGCCTTCTACGGTTGCGAACGGCGAGGAACGGAAATGAACATCCTCAATCCGGTCAAGAGCGCACGTGTAAGAACGCTGCAGTCGTTCAATTTCAAGTACGGCCGAGCGGAGGTTCGTGCAAAACTGCCCTCGGGTGATTGGCTTTGGCCAGCCATTTGGTTACTGCCGAAACGGAACGCATACGGAACCTGGCCAGCGTCTGGTGAAATAGATCTGATGGAGTCGCGTGGTAATGAAAATTTCGCGGTCAACGGTGCTCAAATAGGAACTCAACAGGTCGGCCAAACGCTACACTTTGGACCGAATCCATCGAACAACGGGTGGAACACGGCTACGGCTACAAAAAATGTTCCTCCCGAACAGGCGTTCAGCAAGGGCTTTAACGTTTTTGGGTTTACGTGGAGCCCGGATAATATAACCGTTACCATTAACGAAGAGCAGGTGACAGTGATTCTAGGAGGTGAAGGCTTTTGGAAGCGGGCAGGATTCGATAAGCTCAACATGGAGAATCCTTGGCGGTATGGAAGCAAGATGGCTCCATTTGATCAGGAGTTTCATTTTATCCTGAACTTGGCTGTCGGTGGGGTGAACGGATATTTTCCGGATAATGGAGAAAATCCTGGTGGTAAGCCGTGGCTTAACAGCTCACCAAAGGCAGCTACGGATTTTTGGGATGGACGCGAAAGCTGGCTGCCGACGTGGAATCTGAGTGAAAATGATGGCAAGAATGCTGCCCTGCAGGTCGATTATGTTCGAGTGTGGGCTTTGTGATAGCTTAGGCGGTTTGTAAAATGATATGTCAAATTCAGTAAAACAATGATTTTTTAAATTTTTTAAATTTTTTTTTGTTTATTTTTCTGTTTTTCGCTGTTAAAGTTCTACACAGTCAGTCGCTAATGTTACTGTATAACTTTCTAGATAAAAAAATCTTCGTCGTTCCATCCCATACAACTGATTATCCGAAATAAATAGTTTTTAGGGAAAGCTGAAGAGTAGCAGCTTGACATTTGCATCGTTCGATCTTTTACATCAATCTTCGAAGAGATGAATTGAATGTTTCACCCGTCGATACTGCTTTTAGTAGTCAGACACAGTGTACGTGGGTGCATTTTCTTTGTTGGGATTTTTCATTAATCAACGCTGTCTCGGTGCTTCAGAAAGAGTGTCGTTGTTCGTCACTTTTCTTCTGTCGAAGCGTTCAATCGAAGTGAAACGATGGCTCTAGAGGCGACGGCGGATCTGCAACAAAGATAATGTTTTGCATCCAAGTCCTATTGCATTGCTTGGAAGATTTTGTTTGAATTTATATCATTTCTATTCGCTCTTTGGTTTCAGATTGCATTGAAACTACGAAAGTTTTCTGATTTTGTATAGTATCTTAATAGTTGTATCTGATTGTTTTTTTGACTGGAAATTTGAAGAGATACTCAGATATTATTGATCAAGAAATTCAATATTAGTGAAAGTGCTATTACTTGAGTGGAAAACGAGGTGGTTCAAGGTTAAGCTTGTCATGAAGTTAGATTAGGCTTTAATTTTCCAATAAAACTTAAAAATTTATACTGGTGAATCAATAAACGACAGAATGGCGAATACACTGATCAATTGAAACTAAGCTAAAACAGTGAATATCAAA
Organism: Wyeomyia smithii; assembly: GCF_029784165.1. NCBI lineage: Eukaryota > Metazoa > Arthropoda > Insecta > Diptera > Culicidae > Wyeomyia > Wyeomyia smithii. Next base: position 246,177,617 of record NC_073696.1, read on the forward strand.
TATGTGAGTATTGATCATCACAGGAGAGTGAACAAAAACGAAAGTCTTTCAATGACAGTTTGTCAATTTTTTTTTTTTTGCAGAAAAATCGTGCCATTACAAGGAGCTGAAAAGCGAAATAACTGAATTTCAGCCCACTGGGGGAGGCGCTTTGCCGTCCGGTCGGTAGAAAACGAGCATAAATCTCTTTATTGTCCCATTATGTGAGATGAGTTTTTTGCCCCTGCGGAGCCATTGATTGTGAAACGGTAGATAATGAAATGTTCTGAATCCGTCGGTCAGTTGTGGGACTATCATTGATGAGTGGCTCTCGGTCTATTTGGACTTAAATTTATAGGTTGCTGATTGGATATGATTGAAATGATGTGACTCTTGCTTGTCTTCAATTTAAACCAGGATAATCCTGAATGTTGGTTTATAGCGGAAAAATTGGCATTCCAATCTTTGTTTGGTTCACAGAAGGTGAAATGCGATCTGTGGAAAGTTTTCCTTCCAGACAGACATCATATGTCATGTTCCGAGATAGTTGACTGGGAACTTTTTATTTGATGAACGTATTGTTTGAAGACAGAAAAAGAAGCGAAATAATATTTGTGAAGCAATGTTCTGTTCGCATTCTCGTGACCGACTGGGCATTATCTTCCATTTATCGAAATTTATTGCTTATGAATTTTTTTGGAAAAGTTTCGCAATTAAAATGGAACCGAATACACGTATAGAGGAGGACGATATTTATCAGTGTGAAGGTTCGCCAGGATTTGGCTGTTTATGCTGGTGCCGAACTGGATGTCGATTAGGCTCGATAACCGGAAATCATTCCTCTAGGCGATCTTGTAATAATGGAGAATGGAGAATATGTTTTTAGGATCTCCAAATATTAGGTAACCATAATTCCATGTTTCACAGCTACATCATTATTACTTCTAAAAACTCTGTGTATCAAAATAAATATTTTCTTTACAACTATTGATCACAGAACCTTTTATTAAAAGCATCCAGATCGGTTTCTGTATCGCAATTATAAGACACTTTTTTGTGTCCGGATAAATACAACTAATTTTGAACACCCTGAATCCTGTAAAACTGATAATTTTCAATGCCAACGCAAAAAAAAAAATTGATATTTTTGCGTGTTATCACCTTAAATTTTACACTTCTAGTATTCGAAAGTTGGTCCCATTCTGCTTTCAGAAATAGCGCTCGCCAACCAGTCACGGAGTCGCCAACTCTAGCCAACATAAAACACATCAGGAAGCGCTAACGGGTTCTCCCACGCATACCAAATAAAACACGGAAATAAATAAATGTGGTGAAATACACACTCTAAAAAGCGCAATATTTACCACGTCCGTTGGAAGAGCGGTTATTCAAATTCCGACTGGTGCTGTTTACGTTTGCTTTTGTGGCCTACCCGTGCTGGGATTTCACGCAGTTTAATGAAACTGGTTTTTTCTCACTTGTCTTCGACATCATCTTCATCTTTCAGATGCTTCTCTGATCGCAAGAGTGACTCGAAATTTTATTACGCTTGGTGATAATGGCAAGCAAAAATTCAGAATTCTAATCTCTGTTAGACTCTAATGTTCGGGTCATTTCAAGGAGTTCGAATCAATCTTGGTCTGTTTCGGTACACACTTAAAACCTCATTAAAAAGTTGTTCATGAGCAGAATTTGACAGCTGAATCGCTCTCCGCTTAGGTGGAAAGAAGGTGTGATATTGACCGGCCCCCTTTTATGGATATTTACTCCTCAAGCTTCAGATTTGACTCAACCGGAGAGCTAGCTTCTGGTAACTCAGAATCCATATAAGAAATAGACGTTTCTCTTGCTATGAGTTGAGTTCTGCTGTAGATTTCAACGAGGTGAAATGGATCGGGTAGTGATATTGTGTGCTTTAGTAGCGCTTAGCGCTAGTGGCGTATATTCCGTTCCGGTACAGGATGCGACCATTGTTGCCACACCGGAGGAAGCGAAGGTTACCGCTAGTGTTGATAAAGACGCAAGCTTGCAAGCCGCGAGAGCCAAACGGCATTTCGACTTCGGAGGGATCGGTATTGGCGTTGGCTTGATTGGTACAGGATTTGGCTTTGGAGGGGGTCCTTACGGATATTTCCCTCCACCTCCACCGCCGCCTCCTTTTTATGGCGGTTTCGGTCCGTTCGGTGGTTACGGATCATATGGATCATATGGATCGTACGGCTCATACGGGTCGTATGGCGGGTATGGACCTTACGGAGGATTTGGTGTTCCGTACGGTGGATACGGAGGAGGATATCAGTATGGATACGGTTCTGGATTTGGAGTGTTTGGTTAAACGTTAGTTGAAGCAACATTTTCTGTGAAAGTGATATTTATTGACCGTGTGATTTATGTTAGTGTGTAAATAAAATTGTGTATTTGAAATCAATTCGTAATTCATTTGTTCCTCGTCTTCGAGCTCATCGTACCGACTGCTTTGTCTTAAGCTCCATTTTTAATTCTATTTTAAAAACTATTTTTGATCAAGTTAAAATCAAAAAACCACATTTATTTAAATTTGCAGGAGAACGTCTGAGCTTTGTTCGTTAGGACGTCGAGAACAAACAATCGTTGAAATTTTAGCGGATCATTCCACAGTAGATAACGAAGAGTAAAACGTAAAAAATATTTTTGAATTCACTCAATGCGCATAACCTTAGTGGTATGAATTCAGTGTTGCGAAATTTTGACACTACAAAATGAAAATGTTACAACAGCAATTTCGCTCTCACTCTCATCACACTAAAATTGAGTGTCACTCGTGACAATTCTCAAAAAAAATCATGTCAGTGATATAAATGATATGTCTCAATTTATATCGAAATTATTTGATCTAAGCCAATCCATTGCATGAAGTCGATTAAGTACACAGTAAGAAAACTTTATGTCGAATCGCATATAAAGAATTGCTTCCATCTCTTATGATGGAAAATTCCATGATATTCCACGCAATATTGAATGATATTGCACATAATTTTTTAAAACCAAATTGTGGTTTACGTCAGAAACATCTGAAATTTAAATGATATTACGCATAATTTTCAAACAAAATCCTAGTTTACGTCAGAAGCAACTTGTAATTTTCAGAATTTTTTATTGTGTAGGTAAACATCTACATTCTCAACCGCATGAACATTGCTAAAGTAACATAGCGTGTGCGAAATCACAGTAATGCTGCCAGTCAGCATTATCATTGTCAACTGACTGGAGCTGAAAGTAATTATCACCTTTAGCTCGTTCGTGTTGAAGCTGATATTCGCAGTTATCAGTTTCAAATGAGAATCTATCACTGACAGTGAAAATTTGCAACACTGGATATGATACGGGGCCCATATAAGAGCAGCGTATTATAGAAGACTGCATACTAAAGCACAGTACAGTGCCTTAAGCGCGTACACGTCAGTAAATTGTGGAGCATTGCGGCGAATGAATCTGAAGATCGACAAAGCTTTGGCGGTAATGGCGGAGGTGTGTGGTTGAAGCGGATATTAGAATCGATAATGACACCCAAGTTACGGATAGACCGCACACGGTCCAGTGGAGTAATGTCTATGTTGTACTAATGAAGTCGAATTATGACAGCGACTGAAAGTGATCACTTTGCATCTGTTAATGTTCACACGCATGCCGCTCTTTTTGCACCAACGTGAAAGGATATCGAGTCATCGATGTCACACAATCCATCATGGACTTAATAATTCGGAAGATTTTTAGGTCATCGGCGAAAAGCAGCTTTGTAGAAGAAATTTGTTGGCACAAGTCGTTGACGAAAAGCTGCGGTTTGAATACACTTCCCTGCGGAACTCCAGACGGGATGTTGAACTTTCTGGAGCGCGCAAAGTTCACCTGGACGGTCAAGTACGACATTAACCAGTCGGGTATCCAATCGGGGAAGCCCATATGCCTCAGCTTCCCAATTGCGAAGGTGTGCGGAACGGTATGGAATGCTTTTGCGAAGTCGATGTCTACCGAGTCCACCTGAGTTCGACATTCGATTTCCCGAAATAATACGCTGGTGTAGCATAGCAAGTTAGTTGTTGTAGAGCGACGCTGGACAAATCCTGGCTGATAATTTGATATCATCGGTTAACTTGCAGATAGCATGGCCTCATGAATCAGAGATATTCCTGTGAAACTCACTAGACAGCAGAGAATTGATATTAAGTGGTAATTTTCTACTTTTCGTGTACTCCCTGATTTGTGGACGTGTTTCATTTTGGCCGCCTCCATAAAGCCGCAAAAGTTTTTTCATCCAGCGATCGATTAAACAACAACGTTACCGGAACAACCAGCGACTCAGCGCACTTTTTCAATACAATAGTAGCTAATCCATGAGTTCCAGCCCCTTTCGACTCGTCAAGCTTAGCAAGCGCTATAAACACATTGAAAATAATGCTGCTCGAGTTAGCTACTCTAGAAAGATCATAGCTTTTTACCCATTCTTGTGAAATTTGGTGCCTCTAGCGAGTGTAGAAATGCGTCAACTTACGTGAGAGTGTCGCATTGTAATGGGACACTCGAAAAAATGTCCAATGTTAAGAGATAGCGCTGTAGTGGTAGAAAAATCGAAATTTCCACGAGCATTTTCCTTAACGACTGGAAAAACAGCTATTAGTTACCCTGTTTTTTACTATTCAAACTTTCTAGTACTTATTTTCACTATATGCAATCTATTTTTATCAATAAACTTGATTTTCCTATACAACTCCATTGACTAAATAGAGTTGAATAGGAAAACTTAAGTTTTGTATACAAATAGATTGCATATAGTAAAAGTAAGTACTAGTAAGTTAAAATAAAATAAAAACAGGGTAACTAATAGCAGTTTTTTCGGTGATTAAGCAAAATGCTCGTGGAAATTTCGTTCGGACACCAATTTTCGGTTTCGGGGAGTCAGCTCTGACCTATGAACCTAATATCAGTGAGTATTTGAATATTTTTCTGCTTGAATTTGAGAATAGCGTTGGATGCCCATTGTCATTTTCTGAACATAGTTCTCTTTCTAGAAATATTGACATTAGTTAACCATTTTACTCAGTTTTACACAGCTTGACTAAAAGCAGGAATCGCGGAATTGATTTCAAAACAACTTTTCGATATTACGTCCAATCCTTCTTCTTATTCTAGTAACCTTTCCAGAAAATGTAACGCGCCATGCACGATTTAAAAATTTGCGCTAGAGATGAACATTTGGATTCTGGACGTCATCTTGATATCGAAAATATACATATTGCAGAGCATATATTCGTTTTTCATAAAATTCTGAAACAGGAAGTCGCCATATTGAATTTAAAAATGTCGTTGGACTTTATTTCTGCTTTGTTAAGGTCATCCTGGTTCCGGGAATACCAATGTTCGGAGGTTTGTAAACATTTTCTACAGTTGTATATAGCATCCCAGCAACCAAAAGTCGCCAAAAACATCGGACATCATATTCCGGTCCCTAGACATCAACTTCTGGCCATGACCGATAGAGGGCATGAAAGTTATCGTTCCTTTTCAAAAAGTTCCCATAGGGCAATAAAAGACCTGATTTTCTTATCCCCCTCCTTTTTTGATAGCTGCCCCTTTCTCTTTTCGACATCATGTTCCGGTCTCTGGAAATCAATTTACGGTCTCCATATATGACCAAAGGCATAAAAACTATCATCGTATTCATTCAGAAAGTTCCTATAATGCATGAAAAAACTTGATTGTCTGACCAATTAAGACCCCCTTCTCCTCTGGGGATTGCTCCTTCCTATTCCCAAGATTTCTATGACCACTTCCTCTGTACGAAGAACACGTATGCCAAGTTTGGTTAAAATCGGTACAGTCATTCGAGAGTTATGCTGGAACATACATTTTTTTTCCTGTGTGGACTCATCACTGCGACCAGAGATTAGATCTATTGTGATATTGCCCAAGTGTTTTTATGTACTCCGCACTACATATTATTGGCAGTATCACTATTGATAGTAAGTGATACGTTTATCATTCATATCCGTGCTTGTGTGTAAGTTTTACCTTTCCGTTTCAAGCTTACTACTCTACTATACCGAGCCTCTGTCACTCCTAACACTATCGCCTAATTACAATTTCCTGGAGAGAACTTTCATACGTTACTCACACCAGTTTTATTATAACAGGGACTTAATTTTGTTAGAAGGAGAGTCAACAGGGGTGCTGTAGAATTTATATTGAAGGAAAGGTACTTGGTGGGAAGCCTGAGAATAAACCCATGCTAAAGTCCTTTGGAAAACAAATGGCCTGATTCTACTAAGATTCGAACCCACGACCATCCGCTTACCAAGGCGGACTATGTAACCTTGCGGCTACGAAGCTCACCCTGGAACATACATACATACATACAATTTTTTTTTTATAAATAGCTGGATTTTAGGAGCTCTTATTTTAGGAGCTCTTAACAAAATTTTTATTCGGTAATAGTTGAGCTTCAGCAACTTTCCCGAACATATTTTTTATCCAAAACGCTAAATTGGACTCTCCGTTATCTAATTATGCAAGAAATATGTCAAGAAATCGTTCCAAAAATGGATCAAAGCAGGTTGGATGTTTTGAAACACTTCTCTAGAAACATTTGCACGAAAGCTGATTTTCGGCTGCAAACAGACGTCACCACGTTTCAAAAACGGCCAATATTTGAAATTATATGATCGATTTTCGTATGACGACGTCATTCCGATACCGGAATTACCCATATTGCCAAGTATATAATTCAATTATTAATTTTCGCAGATTTCCAGAAACCGGAAGTCGGTAACCCAAGTTTCAAAGTGTCGTCAGACACTGATAACCGGTTTTTAAGAGTCATTTTTGCTCCTAAAATATCAACATTGGGGGGTTTGTGAGCGTTTTCCACAGCTTCAAATGGCTTCCCAGAAACCGGAAGTCGCCATCTTGGATTTAAAATTGCATCGAACATCATGTTTCGGTCTCTGGAAGACAACTTCCGGCCTCCAAATATGACCAAGAACCCGAAAATCATCAAAATTCAATGAAAGGTTTCCATTAGGTAATAAAATTTATACTTTTGACCCCCTCCTTCTTTAAGGGTGACCCTCTCCCCCTATCCAATATTTCTATGACCACTTCCTTTGTACAAAGAATACATATGCCAAGTTTGGTTGAAATCGGTTCAGGCCTTCGAGAGTTATGCTGGAACATACATACAAAACTTCTCTTTTATATAAATAGAAGAATATTTATAAAGGGTAAGGAGGGGCGAAATGGGTCACCTAAGCCAAGTTTTCAATATCTCGTAGCTGAAGTTAGTTTCAGTCTACTTTCAGATGATTATATTGATGTTATGTATATTTTATAAAATTATGCTAGAAAATAACAACAATCAAGTGTTGGTTCGCATTTTCAGAATTTTTAGAAGATTGTTTTTTTTTTTTGCACTGTTGAAAAGGCAGGGACTCATTCATTTGAAGAGGTAAGATGGGTCACCCTCTCAAACAGCCCAAAAACATGATTTAATCTCAATAAACTTTTTACGGATAGCTAGAAAAATGCCCTCTCTTCATAAATGATAAACATATGGGGTCATGTCGTCCATGTTATACCGCCGAATGGGTTAAATTTTTCTCGACGATTACTTTCTGCAGTATTTTGAAGAATTTCTCTACTGTCGGCTTATTCAAGCAATGAAAGTTTTGTCCGGAGTGGCAATACCACTTGCGTCGAATCTAGCCTTAAAACTGAAACGTTAACAATGAGAAATCAGCTCTCGTTCGAAATATACTGCCTCGTCTTTGGTGACCCATTCTGCCCCAATCATCAATTTAGTTAACGATTGTGATATTTATGTTTATTTTACCTTTATTTATGCTAAAAGCATATTATTTAGTCATGAGCGAAATTGCTTCTGCAATAAAGGCTTACTTCAAATTATATAGCGAACGACGAGAGAACACGTTTTTTTCAAAAGTGTGAACCGCCTTAGAAATTAAGTGAAAAAATATTTTATTTATTAAAAACAATCAATATGCAAATATGAACTATGAACACGTGATACGTAGTTAAAAATACGTTACGCATCATGCAAAATTATTGTCATCACAAAAAAAGTTATTTCACGTTCAAAAACGGCACTGACCCATCTTGCCCCACCTTACCCTATTAATGAACTGGTCTCACTAAATATTTACACAGTATAACCTTTGCTGTGTGTATATTCAGCCGAACCGACAACGTAGAAGAATGACGGGGCAGTGCCCATGACTTTCATTTCTTCGGGTTGCTGTAATGAATACATTTTACATCACCCGTCACGATGCGATGGTGGAAACTCATTCTTTTTGCTGAGAAGCGTAGCCGTTGAATATGACGTTAACTTGACACGCCCACTTTGTTCAAAATTTAGGAAATTTGGGATGGATATTGTCTACACTAGTAGGAATACCCAACTCAAAACAAAATTGGGGTCTACCAAAGACCCTATTGATACCCTGAACAAAGCTGGAATTTATAAAATTGCATGCAGTCACTGTGACATGGTTTACATTGGACAAACTAAACGTAACCTAGGGAACATTTCGCAGAAGTGACAAAAGCAAGTAAAGTTTCAAAAAATGCGCCACCACACCTTTTCAAATCAAAAGTAGCTGAACATATTTTTAACGAGGAACATCCACTAGCTTCGGATAACATTCACCTCCTCTGCCCCGTTAATAAGTTATGGAAATTAGACGTAGCTGAAAGTTTAGAAATTTATAAACAACACTCATGCACGCTTCTCAACAAAGACGCAGGTAATCACCCCTCATGGCTATTCAATCTGCTTCCTACCCCAGACATGGCACGGTAAACAATCGACCGCATAATTCCCTACCTAACTCCAATTAAGAGTGCTAAATTTCCTTTTTTACCTACTACAAATAAAAAACAGGATTTACGCTTTGCTCTTTACCAGTCCACATTAGCACTGAGGAAGACTGTATGTCACAGTCGAAATATATATTTGCGCGGACTGAATTTCAATATTTATTTCCCAAATTTCTAGTAGAGTCTAACGAAACCGATTATTATTTCTTTTGTTTTTTTTTACTGCTTGAGTGGACTAACTTTCCAGCGAGCTGTTAAAATACGGTGGGGAAACACTGGCTAGAGCCTTGCACTGAGTCATTGTCAAGATTTGGGAGAAAGAACGAATACCGGAGGACTGGATGGAAGATATTGTGTGCCACATCTACAGAAAGAGAGATAAACTGGAGTGCTGTGATTACCGGGTCAACCCATCAGGGACGAGACGGAGAAGTGCACAGTGGGTGATGGTTGATCAGGTTAAGGCGTCCTACGGACCCTACGCAGACTGCTGAGCTGGCGAACAGCAGCCATGGACCGAGTGGTATAAAGACTATCATTACGTGCAGCAAAGGCCACCCCACGGCTTGGGACTGTTCAAAATGCTCCAAATCAACGAGTAATTCAGGAGAGTATAAATGCCGTTAAAGTCGTTGGCGATACGTCGAGTAAATCCTTGAACTGCGAACCCTTCAGCAGTTGTGATAAAAAGGTGCTCATTGAACTAAGCTTCACTATCAACGATGACTTCACGATCTCAGATAGAGGCTATGCGTTGCAAGGTTTTTGCACACTTTAGCACAGACCGTTGATGATCAAAGGACTGGTTTGTGGACCGTTGGCATCGACGAAAGTATTTTGCCCTGGCTGATAGGAGCGTAGCCAACCTGTAATCCAGAATGGGAAACTCAAACAACTGAGCTTAGCTATACTGCCGCGCATAGCATGTCAGTCCCACCTGCATTTTTAGCAAGCCGAGAAAAACGCGTTTTTGTATGATTTGATAACATTGCTTCTTTCGAGATGGGACAATATGTTCGGATGTTTTCCAGCAGTTTTTCAGAACAAAGTTGTTGAGCTCATCCATTGTTACGAAACTATGCATTGTTAGCTACCATTTACGCGTAATAACCCAATTTTACTGAAAAAGCAAATGGGACTGACTTGCTATGCGCGGCAGTATAGCAATGTGGTGTAGCACATTGTCGAACGCGTTGGCCAGGTCGAATTATATGGCATCAATCTGTTGCTTGTTCTCGATTTCAGTTGAAAGTAAACTAGCGAATGTCATGAGATTCGTAGTTTGTTGACTTTTACTTTAAAAATCCGGGTTGAAACTTGGATATAATTAGTAGAAAAGCAGCGTGGAGTACGTCGTAGACTAATCTTTCGAAGACTTTCGCCAGGTAGCACAAAATTGAAATGCCATGGTCATCCATAACTACGTGGCTAGCACCTAGTACTGAACCTGCTTGCTACCTGACTAGAAACTGCTTTATGAATATTTTTTTTTCTCGCTTATTTTCCGTCGGTCTAGTTCCGCCACTGTTGTGGCCAATCACCGACGCCCAGGGAGACGACTCCACACCCAGGACCCTGACTCACGACCCGTTTATTAACGGACCGGCGCCAACGGCTTTACTTCCTCATGCGATGGAAGGCGTGATCCCAGAGATTTTTCGCCTCAGAAAATCTCCCGGTGTCGGATAGGATTGAATCTAGACCAGTTGGGTTGGTTATGAGTGGATCACACCACCTCACAACCATCGACACCTATGTCGGCGGTGGGATTCGAACCCAGGCGTCGAGCGTGGTTGGCGGAGACGTTACCAACCACACTAAGCCCCCGCTCTCTGCTTTATGAATATCTAAACATATAAAAATGCAGCTCTGTCTGTCTGTCTATCTGTCTGTCTGTCTGTTTGTCTGTCTGACTCATATAGGCTTGGAAACTACTGAACCGATCGGCGTGAAATTTTGTATATAGGGGTTTTAGGGGCCGAGAAAGGTGACTAAGATAGTTTAAGACCCCTCCCTCATCTGGAAGGGAGGGGTCCCATACAAATGAAACACAAATTCATGCACATCTCGAAAACTAACCAAACAAATGTAACCAAATTTGGCATGTGGATGTTTTAAGGAGTGACAAATATGTCCATATTGGTTCAACACCCCTCCCTTTTATGGAAGGGAGGGGTTCCATAAAAATGAAATACAAATTTCTGCATATCTCAAGAACTCATCAAGTAAATGGAACCAAATTTGGCGGGTGGATGTTTCTAGGGGTAACAATTATATCCATAATGGTTTGATACCCCTCCCTCTTCTGTAAGGGAGGGGTCCCACACAAATGAAACACAAATTTCGCACAGCTCGAGAATCAATCAAGCAAATACAACCAAATTTGACAGGTGAATGTTTTCAGGTGTAACAAACATGTCCATAATGGTTCGACATCCTTCCTTCTTCTGGCATGTCTTCAAATACATACCATTTTGAAATCCAAGATGGCGATTTCCGGTTTCTGAAAAATAGCGGCAAATGACCAAGTACCACCCAACATAAGTATTTCCGGAATTGTTATGATGCACTGAAGCCACAAATCGACCTGAGACAACACATTGAATTGTAAGATGGCGACCTCTGGTGTCTGGAAAACAGCGGCAAATGACCAAATACCACCCAATATGAGTGTTTCTTTAACCAGAATGATGCTCAAAGGCCAGAAGTTGTCTCCAATCGATCGCTGGACACTCGTTGGAGCGTGTTGAAACCGTAAAAGATCTTGGTGTGTATCTAGATTCAGATCTATCCTTTCGACAGCATCAGTAATTTGTGATTGACAAAGCTAACCGACAGCTTGGCTTTTTTTTCAAAATCACCCAGGAGTTCGATGACCCGCTATGCCTTCGATCACTCTATTTTGCGTTTGTACGGTCTCACTTGGAGTCTTCCGCCGTCATTTGGTCACCGTATCACGCAACTTGGATACGAAGAATTGACAGCATTCAACGGAAGTTCGTCTGGTACGCCCTCAGGAATCTAAGGTGGCTCAACCCGTTCGACCTGCCTCCATATGCAGCCCGTTGTAAATTGCTGGGCATTACTACGTTGGAGAAGAGACGAAAAGTTTCGAAAGCTGTTTTTGCTGCCAAACTGCTTTCAACTGAGACTGATTGCAGCTCACTGTTGAAACAGCTTAACGTCAGTGCGCATTCCAGGCGTCTGAGATCCAGAGCCGGCTTCCTCCGTCGCCCATTAGTCAGAACGGATTATCTCCTAAACTCACCGCTACACTCGATGAGTGCAATTTTTAATGAATATTTTCATCTATTCGAATTTGGAGAGAGAGCTAAATTGTTCCGGCGGAAGCTGCTTCAAGAGACGATTTGAAAATGGATGTTCATCGAAAGTACCGTTCCTGTTAATCTTAATATGTTTATTTTTATTTTACAATCTTGACTATGTTACATGACTTTCTGCGTAGAACTAAGGATATGTCACTTTTTACTGTTACTTATATTTTTTCTGTGTTAGACCTAAGTTTATATATTTATGTTGAAAGATATGGGGTTTTTATGCCTAATTGTTGGCTTTTCCCCATCACTCACATTTCATGTAAACCATTGTGTTGGATGAAATAAATAAATAAATAAATGAATAAATAAATAAAATGCCATTTCGAAATCCATGATGGCGACTTCCGGTTTCTGGGAATGGGAATGGGATATGGGAATTTCCGGAATTGTTATGATGCACTGAAACCACAAATCGACCTCACACAATATTTTGAATTATAAGATGGTGACTTCCGGTGACTGGAAAACAGCCGAAAATTACCAAATACTACCCAATATGGGTGAAATAACGCTCAGAGGCCAGAAATTGTCTCCAAATGCCATTTGGAAATCCAAGATGGCGACTTCCGGTTTCTGAAAAACAGCCAAAAATGACCGATTTCCATCCAATATGAGATTCTTTGGAACCAGAATGATACACAGGAGCTAGATTCGACCATAGACACTATATTGAATTCTAAGATGGTGACTTCCAGTTTCTGGAAAACAGCCGAAAAAGATCAAATAACACCTATTATGGGTGTTCCTTAAACCCGCATGACGCTCAGTAGCCAGAAATTGTCTCCAAATGCCATTTTGAAATCCAGGATAGCGACTTCCGGTTGCTGAAAAATAGCATTAAAGGACCAAATACCACCCAATATGAGTATTTCTTAAACCAGAATGATGCAAGGAGCTAAAAATTGACCTCAGACACCATTTTGAATTATAAAATGGCTATTTCCGTAATTTAAATAATGTATAGAAGCCAAGTATTGACCCTGGACATCATTTTGAATTCGAAGATGACCGCTCTCAGTTTCTGGAAAACAACGAAAATAACTGAATACCACCCAATATGAGTATTTCCGGAATAGAGGGTATGTACTGACGGCTAAAGTCGAGGTTGTTGTCATTCCGATAGAACCAATCATTTCAAACGATATAAACAAATCGCAAGATATCAATAGATTTGGGATGTTTGAAATTATTAAATTAAACAAAAAAAATAGGCGGGACGAAGTTTGCCGGGTCAGCTAGTAAAATATAAATATATCCATGACCTAGTAAATACTTCGACGAAGCGAGTTTTTGAAAATAATTGACAACGGGATTTTTGGAGATCTGGCACACTCTTTCAGGAACAATGGTCTAATAACGTCGATTCCGGGTCACTTGGGAGCGTCTAGCTTATTCAAGGTAGACGGCATATCACACTGGAACACTTTAATGAGTGGGAGATTCCAGTAGAATGTTTCTTAGACTATCAGGAGAGAATGTAGGTGAGTTTGTGATTCAAAAAAGGCGGCAGACATATTTGCTAAGCCAACAGGTAGCAGTTGTTCCGTGCAAGGTCATCTGGGCATGAAATCGATTTGAGTGTGGTATTAAATTCTTGGAGACACTCAGTCGGGTTGGCGCGAAATCATTCTAAGATAGAATTCCGAATATAAAATTCTACGTCCAATCATCAACATTTTTTTGGAAACTCGTATTGGGAATGTGAGGAGCCATGGAAGGTGGCCGAAAACGGGAGAACCTAAGTTCCGGGCAGTAGATCCTATTGCTGACACTTCATTTAAGCACTACATCTACTATAATGGCGACGTGAAATTAGAAAGAGGAGTTGATTTCGTGGTTATAGCGAAACAAATGAAGCATGAAATGGAGGCCGGTTAGTCACCGTATATGCGTCTTGAGGACTAAAGGCAAATTCTCCAGGAGATATCGAGCAGCTAGAGCCGCTGAAAAGAGATTCCATCACCGGAAGAAACATCAGTATTGAAAGCGTGTCCTTGCGGAGGCGGAGAGTGGCTTCTCCAAGTATGATACGATGAGTCTCAGTCCCAATATCAGCCCTCATTATGTTTAACTATAGAGAGAGGTACCTGATTACCGATGAATCTGAGGTGACCAGGCGTTGGAAACAACATTTCAGTGTGCAGTTAAACGGTGAGAAAAATATAGGTGTCAAAGAGAGCAGAATCATTATTGAGAATGATGGACAAGGTGTAGATCCGCGGCGGATCATCCGTCATCCGTGGACGAGGTGAAGAAAGCGGTGAAAGAGATTGCTCTCGAACTGGTGAGACTATCGAGGCATAACTCTGCCTTATACCGTATACAAAATTCTCTCCTGCATTTTTTTCACATCTTGCCGTTGCAGGAAACCTTGTTGGTGAACACCAATGATGTGAACTTTTATAAAATATCCCAGTCAATTGCTATACGTGTTCCCTTGCATTATACAATGACCACTACTGTTGAGTGATCAGGTACCTGCACCGACACGCTCCCAGTCAGGTGAAATATGGTTTATGAAGCCAATCACCTTCCCAGGATTCAAAGACCAAATCTCTTTGGGCTGTAAACAGCCACTGCCAAGAAACCTTGATCTGCGTTTAAGTAATGCACCACAACTGCACAGCAGATGTTCCGATGTTTCGCTTTCCATATTACAAAAGCGACAGATATCATCCTGAACCCGGCCAATGTTCTTTAAATGATATCTACTCGGACAGTGCCCCGTTACTAGGCCGACGTATGTACAAAGAGCTCTTTTGTTGAGCTCTAGGAGCTTTTTCGAATGATTCTCGTTTGGTGTGATAAATCTTTCAGATTGGGAACACTTTTTGACATCAAACCAATTGGTTATCACCTTTTGTTCCTCCCAGCGTTTAAGCTCCATTTTCATTGCACAGTTTGATATACCGCAGAAAGGTTCTGGGCCGATAAACTGTGAGTTAGATCCTTGTTTTGCAAGTTCGTCTGCCTTTTCATTCCCACCAATGCCACAATGTCCTGGAACCCAATACAAATTTACTGAGTTTGTTTGACATAGCTGTCGCGATGTGAGAATACATTCCCAGACAATCTTGGATGTACATTTATAAGCATCAAGTGCTTTCAGTGCTGCTTGACTGTCAGAGAAAATACAAATATTTGCATGTTTGTATTTCCTAGTCAGATACACATTCGCACATTCAAGGATTGCAAAAATCTCTGCTTGAAACACTGTTGGCCAGTGTTCCATTGCCACTGAAATATTAATTCCAGGGCCGAAGATTCCTGCACGAGTTTTGGTACCTATTTTTGAGCCATCTGTGAAAAATATCGTTGAACCGGGACGGACATCAGGAACTCCAAATTCCCAGTCTGTACGCGACGTTTCGCATACCTTGTAGTGAATATCATGGTTATCCTGAGGTGCCATCCAGTCTCCATTCATACTTATCACTGGCCCTCTTTTGAAAAAGTCCAGTATAGTCAGGTGACCAACAAGATCACCTGACAAGATAGTTTTTGTTCTTTTTAGCCTCAAGGCACTCTTTTCTGCTTCTAGTTGCACGTATTCGTACAACGGCAGCAGATGAAGAATTGCATCAAGAGCTTTTGACGGGGTGCTTTTCATTGCTCCTGTTATAGCAATGCACGCAAGTCGTTGAACTTTATCTAGCTTTGTTCTAGCGGTGGACTCTTTGGTTTTTGGCCACCACACGCAGCGTAGGTCAGTTTTGGACGTATAATAGATGTGAATATCCACATCACCATTTTCGGTCTCAAGCCCCACTTTCTCCAAACGGTTTTGGAGCACAACCATAATGCACTGACCGCCTTGTTGATTGCATAGTCAAGATGTGCATTCCAGTTTAGCTTGGCATCAAGGATAACTCCTAAGTATTTAACCTGTTCACTGAATGGAATTTCTACTCCTCCAAGCTTGAGAGTTTTCAGATTGAATTTCCTCTTTCTAGTGAAAGGTACGATTACAGCTTTTGTCGGATTAATGCTGAGACCCTCCTTTATACACCAAGACTGGGTATACTCCAGAGCCTCCTGCATTCTTTCCGAAACTATGTTGTTAAACTTTCCTCTTACCAAGATGACTATGTCATCTGCAAAGCCCACAACTTCGAAACCTTTTGCTTCTAAGCTTTTGAGAAGATCGTCCACCAGATTCTGTGCCGAACACGCATCAGTATCGGATGTGTTAGGTGATCGCTCCGATAGAATATAAAACAAAAGACGCGCGAGCAAGTGTTGGCATTGTTTGCCTGGTCGAGTGAAGGTTCAAGGTCGCCCGCCTTTGTGCAACTGTTTCGCATCGTGGCTGTTTGCTGGTGCGTAAGCCGATTTGGCTGCTAAGCGATTTGTGCTACAGCAGTGGACGAGAATCTCAACACAAAGGAGGAAAAAGAAGAAGCCAACAGTTGACAGCGAGTTGTGTCGCTGTGCTGAGTGATCACACACCCGGCTCGCTGCTGGTGGCTGTTTGGAGCTGCTGTATTGGTGCTGCTGGCTGTAACGGCTGCAGCTTCGACCGTTCGGACAACCAACCCTGCTGAAAGGAGAAGTAAAGAGGTACGTGTTCTGTCGGCGCTAGTTTAGCGCGATGGATGTAGATCCCTCGCCTCCCGTGCCACCATCCCCGAACCCCTCCGACCCTGTCCCTCCTGCCAACCCTTCCTCTGTTAATTCTCCAGTCCCCCCTCGCCCCAGGCTTTACCCGGACGGATCTCAGGGCAGCTTTACTGTTTTCTTTCGGCCAAAAGCAGGACCGAAATCGAAACCGTTAAACATCCTGCAGATTTCGAAAGACCTGACGGAGGGGTACAAGGCCGTGACCGAAATCTCCAAGGTCAGACCCAACAAGCTCCGTGTCGTGGTCAGCGACCTGGAACAGGCCAACGCTATTGCTCGCTCCGAGCTTTTCACACGCGAGTATCGCGTTTTTATACCCGCACCTGACGTGGAGATCGACGGTGTCATAACCGATTCGAGTCTGTCGGTCGAGTGTATCTTGGCAAGCGGTTTTGGCTGCTTCAAAAATGCTTTGTGTCACGACGTAAAAGTAAAGATCATAGATTGCAAGCAATTGCGGTCTGTGTTTCTTGTCAACGGCACAAAAGTGTACACTCCGTCAGACTCGTTTCGTGTTACGTTTGCCGGATCTGCTCTCCCTAGCCACGTCTCGATCGATCGGGTTCGTCTGCCTGTGCGATTGTATGTACCCCGTGTTATGAATTGCACCAATTGCAAGCCACAGCTAGGTCACACAGCCGCCTACTGCTGCAATAAGGCACGATGTAGCAAGCGTGGAGAAACTCATGCGGACGATTCTTGCAGTGTAAATGCTGAAAAATGTATTCACTGCGGGGAAAATCAGCATGAGCTCTCCACATGCCCGGTGTACATGCAGCGCAGAGATAAAATCAAGCGGTCACTTAAGGAGCGTTCAAAGCGATCTTACGCTGAGATGCTGAAGAAGACCGTGACCACTTCTACCATAACATCGAACCCCTTTGATCTGTTGTCCTCTGATGAAACCGATTCTGACGATTCACCAGCGGGAACAACTTATGCCAATCCTGGGGCGTCTAGAAAGAGGAAAAATATTTCCTCTCCTAAACTTCCCCGAAAAGGTCCTAAGATTTCTTAAAGTGAAATGAAAGTTACAAACAAACCAAACAGTGCTGCGGAAAAACCGAAGCAAACTCCTCCTGGGCTTGCAAATTTAAAGTCCCAGAAGGAGTCCCCATTACTGCCAGGAACATCTAAAACCCCAGTTGTTCCTTTTGCACTCCCAGTTGATGAAACAAACTCTGGATTAGTGAAATTTTCTGAAATTGTGGACTGGATTTTTGAAACTTTCAATGTACCCGATCCAATTAAAATTTTTCTCACAGCATTCCTCCCACCAGTTAGATCATTTTTGAAGCAGTTGACTGCCCAATGGCCCCTCCTTGCAGCGATTGTATCCTTCGATGCCTAATTCATCTGCGTATACGAAGGATTCTATCTCTGTCTTACAGTGGAATTGTAGAAGTATTTTACCAAAAATGGATTCATTTAAAGTTTTAATAAATAGAAACAAATGCGATGCATTTTCCCTTTGTGAAACTTGGCTTACTTCAAATATTGATCTCAACTTCCATGATTTTAATATTATTTGCCTTGATCGAGACACCCCATATGGAGGAGTACTTTTAGGGATTAAAAAGTGCTATTCTTTCTATCGTATTAACCTTCCCTCGATTCCAGGCATCGAAGTTGTCGCATGTCAAATGACAATACAAGGTAAAGAGCTTTGTATTGCCTCAATATGTATTCCTCCCAGAGCACAGGTTGGGCAACGGTTGCTCTTTGATTTAATAGAACTTCTTCCCTCGCCACGTTTGATTTTGGAAGACTTCAACTCTCATGGTGTGGTTTGGGGTTCCCCCTACAATGATAACCGCTCCTCTTTAATCTATAACCTTTGCGATGACTTCGACATGACTATTTTGAACAACGGTGAAATGGCACGTATCCCGAAACCTCCAGCGCGCCCAAGCGCTTTGGATCTATCCTTATGTTCGACGTCGCTACGGTTGGATTGCACATGGAAGCTAATCCTCGATCCTCACGTAGCGACCATCTGCCTATTCTTATTTCAATTACTAACGGTTCAACTCGCATGCGACCAATTGACATTCCGTATGACCTCACACGGAATGTCGATTGGAAGTTATACGAGGAAATGATTTCAAAAGCGGTCGCGTCGATTCAACATCACCCACCACTTGAAGAATACAACCTCCTCGCGGGCTTAATCCTCGACGCCGCGTTGCAAGACCAAACGAAGAAATATCACGGCGTAACGATCAAAGAGCGGCCTCCAACTCCGTGGTGGGACAAAGAGTGCTCCGATGTCTCCACGCAAAGATCCGACGCGTTTTTGGCCTTCCAGAAGGGAGGTATACCCGACGACTATATACGGTAACCAAGCTTAAAAGCCTGGCTAAAGCAAAGAAACGCGGATATTGGCGTCGGTTCGTGAACGAGACGTCGAGGGAGACATCGATGAGCACTCTTTGGAACACAGCCCGAAGAATGCGGAATCGCGTAACGCTCAACGAAAGCGAGGAGTCTTCAAGTCGGTGGATATTTGATTTTGCCAGGAAAGTATGTCCGGACTCTGTTCCTGCGCAAAACTTTGTTCGCGATACGTCTCCGGGTCACGACGCGATAGAATCACCTTTTACGATGGCAGAATTTTCAGTTGCCCTCCTGTCCTGTAACAATAACGCACCTGGGTTAGATAGAATCAAATTCAACTTGTTGAAGAATCTACCCGGCAATGCCAAGAGGCGCTTGTTGAACTTGTTCAATAAGTTCCTGGAGCAAAACATTGTACCGCAGGATTGGAGGCAGGTGAAGGTGATCGCCATCCAAAAACCAGGGAAACCAGCTTCTGATCACAACTCTTATAGGCCGATTGCAATGCTATCCTGTATTCGGAAATTGATGGAAAAAATGATACTCCGTCGTTTAGACCACTGGGTCGAATCAAATGGTCTACTATCAGATACTCAATTTGGCTTCCGCCGTGCCAAAGGGACGAATGATTGTCTTGCGTTGCTTTCAACAGATATTCAGCTGGCGTATGCTCGCAAAGAACAAATGGCGTCTGCGTTCTTGGACATTAAGGGGGCTTTTGATTCCGTTTCTATTGACATTTTTTTGCACAATTGCTGTCCGAAAAGCACATGCATTTTACGCACGGCGATTTGGCAACTTTTCGCATTAGCTACATGGGTCTTCCCCAGGGCTCATGTTTAAGCCCCCTTCTTTACAACTTTTATGTAAATAACATCGACGAATGTCTGGCAAACTCATGCACGATAAGACAACTTGCAGACGACAGTGTAATCTCTGTTACAGGAGCCAAAGCTGCCGATTTGCAAGGACCATTACAAGATACCTTGGACAATTTGTCTGCTTGGGCTTTACAGCTAGGTATCGAATTCTCTCCGGAGAAGACTGAGATAGTAGTTTTTTCTAGGAAGCATGAACCTGCTCAGCTTCAAACACAATTAATGGGTAAAACGATTTCTCAGGTTTTGGTACACAAATATCTTGGTGTCTGGTTCGACTCTAAAGGCACCTGGGGTTGTCACGTTAGGTATCTGATGAAAAAATGTCAACAAAGAGTGAATTTTCTTCGTACAATAACCGGACAATGGTGGGGAACCCACCCAGGAGACCTTATAAGGCTTTACCAAACAACGATATTGTCTGTCATTGAGTACGGGTGTTTCTGCTTCCGCTCCGCAGCAAACACACATTTGATCAAACTGGAGCGAATACAATATCGTTGTTTGCGTATCGCCTTGGGTTGCATGCAGTCGACCCATACGATGAGTTTGGAGGTCTTAGCCGGAGTTCTACCGTTGAAAAACCGCTTCTGGAGCCTGTCTTCTCGCATTCTTATCAAATGTGAGGTCTTGAACCGTCCTGTGATAGAAAATTTTGAAAGTTAATCGAACTTAATTCTCAAACCCGTTTTATGACATTGTATTTCAATCACATGTCCCATAATTATAACCCTTCTTCGAATATTTCAAATCGTGTCGACTTATCAAATACTTCTGATTCTACTGTGTTTTTCGATACATCCATGATAGAAGAAACTCGTGGAATCCCGAATCATTTACGCGTGCAGCAGATCCCCAAAATTTTTTCCAATAAAAATCGAAACATCAACTGCGACAATATGTTCTACACTGACGGATCACTTCTTGATGGGTCCACTGGATTCGGTATTTTCAATAACAATTTAACCGTCTCCCATAGGCTTGATAATCCTGCTTCTGTTTACGTCGCAGAATTGTCTGCAATTCAGTACACCCTAGGGATTATCGAAAAAATGCCCACGGACCATTATTTCATCTTTACGGACAGTCTCAGTTCCATTGAGGCTCTCCGATCGATGAAAGATGTTAAGCACTCTCCGTATTTTCTGGGGAAAATACGGGAACATTTGAGTGCTTTATCCGAAAAATCGTATCAGATTACCTTAGCGTGGGTCCCTTCTCACTGCTCGATACCGGGCAATGAGAAAGCGGACTCTTTGGCTAAGGTGGGCGCAACAAACGGTGGAATTTATGAAAGACCAATTGCCTTTAATGAATTTTTCTCATTTGTACGTCAGAATACGATCATCAGTTGGCAAATTTCTTGGACCAAGGGGGAACTGGGAAGGTGGTTACATTCCATAATCCCCAAGGTATCGACGAACCCGTGGTTCAAGGGGTTGGATGTAGGTCGGGATTTCATTTGCGTGATGTCCCGGCTTATGTCCAATCACTATAGATTTGACGCGCATCTCCGTCGTGTTGGGCTCGGGGAAAGTGGTATCTGTGCCTGTGGTGAAGGTTATCACGACATAGAGCACGTTGTTTGGTCATGCCCTGTACACCGTGACGCCAGGTCTAAATTAATAGCTACCCTGCAGGCCGAAGGTAGGCAGTCGGCTGTTCCTGTTCGTGATGTCTTGGCAAGCCGTGACCTATCCTACATGTCCCTTATGTACGTTTTCCTGAAATCCATCCACGCCCCAGTTTAGTCCTACCCCCTTCCGCCTGCATCCAGCCTAACGACAAGAACACGTTAAGACCCCGGATCCGGAAACAGCAATCAGACCCGCACTCAAGGCCCGAGGGAGACAACCCAATATGTCAGTCCGTAATATCTTGGCCCAGCAGCGGAACATGTGCTTACCTATGGCAATGGAAACAATCATACAGTAAACCAGTGCTTTTAATGCAAAATATTCTAGCTTTATGTTACATTTAGTTTCAGCTCGTAGTCGGCAGCGAGGATAAAAAATTTGCTTTTAGTTATTAAGATACTTTAGAAAGTAAGCTACCAGATATAATTGGCGCCGTTAAACATTAAATTGTAGATGAACAAAAAAAAAAGATCGTCCACCACCAAAGACCACAGAAGTGGCGAAAGAATACCTCCTTGCGGACATCCTTTCGTTGCCCTTACCGTAATAGACAAACCTCTCAACTCAGAAGTGAATTCTCTTTTTGCAAGCATGATATGAATCCAGTTAACAATGCTCGTGTGAAATCCTTTGTTCTTCATTGCACTAGACATTGAAGAATAAGACGCATTATCAAAAGCACCTTCAATATCCAAGAAAGAGCACAGAGCAATTTCTTTAGCTGAAAGTGACTTTTCAATTTTCATGACCAGCGTATGAAGCGCTGTTATAGTGGATTTTCCAGTTTGATAGGCAAACCGGAACTTTGAAAGCGGTTTTGTTTGCATGTAAGATGTATGAATGAAATCATTCAGCACTTTTTCCATTGTCTTCAACAAAACCGAAGAAAGACTAATGGGTCTGAATGATTTAGGATGCGTCTTATCACGCTTCCCAGTTTTAGGTATAAAGATTACTCTTACTACCCTCCATTTTGATGGAATATGATTCAACCTTAAACTGGCCTTGAAAATCTCAATGAGAGAAGGAATTAGTATTGCTTCACCTTTTTGGAGCAATGCTGGAAATATTCCATCTACACTTGCAGACTTAAAAGGCTCAAAGGATCTCATAGCACTTTCCACCCTGGTTCTCGTAAAAATTTAATCCGCCACATCTGATACAGTATTTTCCGTTCTAGCAGACCAAGAGCTAGTCTGCGTAGAACAAAATTCAACTAAATCAGAGATGGCTGAATCCGTGTTTTCAATAGAACCGGGAAAATGCGTTTCCATCATTAGATTTAAGGTATCACGAGGACCACTAGTATAGATTCCATCGTGACGCTTTAGATTGCCAAGCTCAACGGTATGATCTTTGGCAAGAGTCTTTTGTAATCTGGAAACAACTGGAGTTTTTTCTATAGATTCACACATTTGAACCCAAGACCTCCTTTTAGATTTCCGGATTTCATTGCTATATTCAGTTAAGGCTCTTCTATATTGAGCCCAGTCTGAAGTACGTTTTGCTTTATTAAAAAGTTTCCGACTATTTTTTCGAAGACTTTCAAGCTTCTTGTTTCACCATGGCACGACGATTGTTTGGCGGGATTTCATTTAGCTGAATTGTCATAGATTCCAATTCTGAAACTGTTTCAATTCTGCTACAATTTGAAGATGAATCTTTTCGCAAATATTGTGCATATTGATCCCAGTCTGTTTTTTAGGATCTCTGTAAGTAACAGATGATGGTTTCCCACCAATCCATTCAAACAAAATGTGCTTGTGATCAGATAGTGAGGTTTCATCCGATACATGCCAATTAGCAATTTATTCAGAAATTGCTGGACTGCATAGCGTCAGATCCAAAACTTCACCTCTGATAGCGCTTGTAAATGTTGGTTTGTTACCTTTATTGCATATATCTATATTTTTCGACGAGAGAAACTCCAATAGGCACTCACCACGACCATTAACGCCCTTGCTCCCCCAAACTGTATGGTGAGCGTTGGCATCACAGCCTATGATGAATGCCCTATTATTGTCTCTGCAAAATTTGACAAACGAAGCAATCTCAGGAGGAGGCGCCTCATTTATTTCACCTGGAAAATAAGCCGAAGCAACAATTACCTCAGTATTCCCCCTGGTGGTTGGCACCTGAACCATGACCGCTACAATATCTCGTTTTACAAATTCTGTCACAGGATAGCATTTTACTGCTTTGTTCACTAGAACTGCAGCTCTTGGTGAAATCTGTGAATCGTTGTAATATAATTTGCCAGAATTCATTTGAATCCCTAATATTTTACCTTTATTGCACCATGGTTCTTGAAAAAGAACCATGTCTAGCTCCTCCTTTTTGAATCTCCTACTAAGGACTGCCGATGCGCCTTTAGCGTGGTGGAGATTCACTTGTAGGAACTTAGCAGATTTCATTTTTGGAAAATATATCCCGTTCGGTTTGATTACCGAGAGATTTTTCCAGCGACATTTTATCAACCTTATTTAAGATTGATTTTAATAATTTCCGTTTTATTGTGAGACCAATTTATTTCTTAAATTCAATGTTAAATTTAAATTATGTTTTAATTAATTTATTTATATATTTAAAAATATTTTTTTTCCATCGTTTTTAGTAAATTGGCCCACTGTGTGTTAGTGCGCACACAAGTCACAATTGCGCAAGTTTCACCAGCAAAGCTCTTGTATCCTTACGTAAGCGCTTGTAAGCTGCGCACAAGAAGCTTTTTTCAGTTGCATACAAGTTTTTTGCAAGCTGAAAATTTATAGCTTGATATTACAAGCTGAAAGTTTATAGCTTCATAATCTCATGCAAGATTAGTATAGTAGCATGCAGTTTCTGCCACTAACCAGTTATAAGCTGTTCGTTTGTTTACCTTAATGGAACACTTGTCACAAGAGAAAACCACTTAAATTATTAGCTTTTAAAGCACTTCTTGATTATCGCGCACTACTTCGGAACACAATGCTCTTTTAATTTTCCACAGAGACCAAAAGCACTGATAAACTTTGTCAATTTAACTTAGAAATTGCAAAATAACTACGGACCACAAAGGAAGTTGATCCGCAGCTCAAGAAGTGCAACCAGAATTCCTGACAATGTGGGTGTTAAGAGGAACGCTCCACGAAATGTTCACTTTGCAAGAAATTCTCGATAAATTTTGATAATTCAACTCGCAGATCCACCATCTGTCCATAGGCTTCAAGGCAGCGTACGATTTAGTAGAGAGAAATGAGTTACGCCAAATTACATTGGTCAACATAGGTTTTTTTCCCAGAGCTCAAATAGGAAAAAATGAAAGATTATAGCTTTTAAACCGTTCCACCCTAGGTATCCTTAGCTGTCTCGGAAGGGTGTCAAAAGACAGCAGTTTAATTGCTCGATGAGTTCGTTGTTTCTCCGTTTGCTCACATGAAGTCTTTAATGAATCTCTTAGCAATCATATTGGAATGCTTGAAATTATTTCGTTTACCTTTTTGTTATCTGTGTTAGGCGAATACGCCAATTAAACACTAAATTTATGCAATTATTCGTTCTTGGAACTTCAATTTTGACTAACAACAATGCATTGGTTATTATATTCCGTGCAACTGTGTAAGGGCTATTAGCGTTTGAAAACTTCCCCTTCAAAGTCTCATGATATTTTCAGTATTAATTTCAATTCTACTAAGAAGCTCAATAGAAAATTAATTTGTATGATTTTTAATCATTGATTGATTGAATCATTGACTTGAGAAATAAATGACATATTACCTGCAGTACACATTATACATTATTGACTTGAGAAATAGATGACATAGTAATAGTGCCATTCCAAATTAATTCACCTCTCATGTAGCAGATTATCCTATGCCGAGCTTCTTACCAATCGAAAAACCACAGTTGCAGGACATTACTGTCTCCCTACTGGGATCCCTGTGAAACTGCATTACTGGCGCTGATTTATGTTTCGCCTGGAAGGCCATTAATTCGTGCACCAAGGGCACTTTTGACAGATATCCTGGCACCGACCGTGTAAGTAAATCCACTCCGGTGGGAATTCGTATGCCTTCCATGTTCCGGAGGTGGCACTTGCGTCTACTCAAACATGCATTAACTCGATTCTCGGAGGATCACGTTCCTGTGACACGCTTACATGTGTCCTATTTGGTCACTCGGAACCGAGAGCGAGCCCGCGTTGACCTGCACAAGCGATGTATTTTTCAATGTGCCCAGCTCTGCATATTGAACATTTCTGGCATTGTGAGCGGTCAGAAGTAAACTTCATCTGATTCCCTACTCCATATATTCATTGTTAACATACTCTTTTGAAAACAGATGGAACAGGGCGCTTAAGAAGATTGATGGATGGATGAGTTGAATATTGCATTACCGCTTTGTTGAAGATGTAATTTTGCCCACATTTCATATCGCATCGCGTGAAAGTCAAAATCTGCGAAAGAAGATTTTCACTATCGTTTCCTCGCTCATGTCGATGCTCATGGTGCTGCTTGATGATCAAGTAAGCGGGGGAGCGGGCTGCATCCACCCAGAAGCCCTAAACATATTAGCTTGAGACTTTCTCTCTCTCTGTTGGTTTGGCTTAGAGCTCGCAAGCCATATCCAATAAATTATAAGCGTGATGTACCACCTTTACCTGATGCTGTTTCATCATTTCCCTTTCCAATTGCACTGCGCCGTGATGGCAACACTAGTATCGGTCGCTGGGGTGCCAACCACGCACGCAAAGTAGGAAACCTTACCACGGAGCGCATCAGCTCCGGAAGTAGAAATTGATGCTTTCACCACAGCAGCCCCGGGAAATCCAATCGTACCGTCTACTTTGCGGTCGCCGAAGCGAAAGGAAACCAGATATTTCTCGTGTGGAAATATGAGGTATATGCTATGCCACACTGAGCCAATATTACCAATTCGATTGCATCGCTGCATTTCGTCTGACCGATTGGATGATGGGGTGGGTAAGAGAGAGAGACAGATATCGCAGGAGTTATTGGAAATGAATAGTGTTTCGTTGTAACCAAGGTAAGAAAGCGACGAAATGAGACTACTGATTGTGAAAGGGATCAAGCATAGGATTATTTCCATGTTATGGTCACTCAGAGAGTATTGCTTAATTTATGGTTTCGATATCGTGATAATTGCAATCCAGTGTCACCCATTGAAGTGGCAATTTTCCGCGCTACTGCAAATTGTCCTTGAGCTATAATAGAGGTAAATATATTAATTACATTGGTCCCGACGGCAAATGACTTCTCACATATCAATGAACTTATTATTGAAAAGCTTGCTGATGTATCAAACCGATCTTTGGAAATTAAATCATGATTATTCTCAACATTTGAAACAAAATTACGTCATAACCGTTTTCGTAAATCGGATGGGAATGTAAATAAATTCGATCACAACGGCCAACCGACGTAACTAGTATTATTATTCACTTTTTAGCAATATTTTAGTTGGAAAAAATGATAATGATTGCCTTACATATTGAGCAATGTCAGATAAATCAAATTATAATTATAAACTGTGAAGAAATGAGTACGCATATATTCGGACACGTCAAAAATTTGGAAAGTTATAAAAGTTTCTTTAATATTAAAAATGCCAGAAATATCAGAAATGCAAAAAATGACAAAAACATAAACTGAAATCCATTCTGCTTTTTGTCAAGTTGAACTTTCTACATGCATACTTCCAAAAAGTCTGATTGAACAATTCGAGTATTCTTCCCCAAACGTCGCAAACTGGAGCAGGTCAGCATAGCATAGCACGTAAACCAAAAGACGTGCAAATACATCCGATACGGGTTAATGTTAACCCGGATCCTGCTGCGATACGGCAACCGCTTTCAGCAAGTTATTGGCCCGAAGGATAAATGCGGTTTCGTCCGATAAACACTAGCTGGACCGAGGACCAGCGTATATCTTAAATTCCGACTAACACACACCCACACATACTGTTCAAGGTTGGAACAAAACCAGCTGCAGCAGTGCCACCCCGTCGAGGCCGGAGGTGTTTGTTGCTTTGTTTGCGATTATGCACTTTATCGTCGCTTATCGGGCTCCGAATGGCAGAAAGGAGTAACTTTCGTACGGCATAAAACCGCTCGGCCATGTTATTTGTGCATACTCGTTATTATACTTTCACATTTGCAGTGTCCCAAGCCAGTAGCGTTGGCATCAGTAATGTGCCAGAGTGAAGATAAGATAAAGTTTCTGGCACTATTTGTGGTAATATGCCCCCGTCAGGAGAATGATTTCCGGTACCAGCGGGTTCACATGCCAACAATCCGAAACATTTTGGGTGAACCACATTAAGTACGGACTGTCTGTCACATGAAAAACGATTATATTTCAGTAAATAATGGCGTTGGATGATTTTCTATTTAGGTGCCAGAATTTGCCAAGCTTGATGAAACTGGAGTTTCGAATAAAAATTAAATTGCTTTTGTATTATTATTTACCGTTGTATACTCGACGGGGTCCCCTTTTCAGGTTTTATAGTTCAGAATTCCAAAGTTCAGCTCAAATCAGGGCGAGTACGAAACTAGTGAAGCAGCACTTTAGCAAAGCCTATTCTCATGAGATTTCACTGACCGTAGAAAAGTAATGGGAGTATGAAAACAACCCGGAAATTAGTCGAGCCAGGTATGTTTCTTTACTTTTGAGAGCACTAATGTTTAACCCCGGAATTAGTCATTTGCGAACATATTTTGCTTGTGCTTTCAATGGCCGTAGAATCAGTTGGATGAAATCGTAGTAATGTGGGTATAGGAACTAATAAAAAATAATCAAAACAGGTTTTGGATCACCTGGGATGTATTGTTTGGTTCGGTGAATCCAGAAGGATTTTTTATTATTTTTGTTTTAAGTTCTTACGGGCTTTTAACATTCACATCTGCAGTGTAAAGGGATTTGAGTGTATGAGGCTTTTAAAAACGGAAGCCGAAAAGTTTTATGAAGTTAATCATATGGGGATTTCCTTTATGAACATTTTTATTATCATCAAATTCTTTTTTCTTTTCTTTGTGCAGATTTACAGATTTAAGCAAAATCGTTAAAATTCTATTTTTTCTAGTATTATTCATGTGGTATTGTAACAATTACCCTTGAGCTGATAAATAACTCCACCGAACTCTCTCGCCTTTTGCTTATTTTCTACTGCTTTCAGAAAACAAAATAAATTTTCCAATACCATTTGTTATTTCCAGGAATCTTTGAACTATCTAACACTGGTGCCTGTCGATGAAAATTTGAATTTGTACCTGCTCTAAAATTTACAATATCTGAGGATTTTGTTCTACATACCCTTAAAGTCTTAACCAATTTGGGAGGGTGCCCCCAACATTTGATCGAGTTGGCCCGAAATTCTTCATTTATTTTTTGAAATTTTTAGTGCCTGTTTAGTTATTGTGGAACATTTGTTTAGATAATTGAATTTAAAAATTTCCATGGTCTCTTTTATTTTTGAAGTAGACACATTGCTGCCGACCCGAACAGGTGTGTACGAATTCCATAACTATCCATTCATAACGATGAAGAGTTCAACAAACTCTTATCTGGTTGCTCAAAAAGGCCAAGAAAAAGCTTTGCACGGTGCTACAACACACCATTATTACAAAAATAATGCGCCAAAAGATCGGAGTACACAATTTGATTCGTTATTACGTACTACATCTCTGGTCAAAATTCAAAATCATCGTACGGTACATTTTTGAGTAAGTACCTTTGGAAGGTCGTAGCATACAAAAAGTGATATAAAAACGACGAAATACTCATTGTAAAGCACGTTTTTCAACTACCGTTTCATGAAACAACTTCCGAAATATTTTCTACACATCCCACGCATTATATTTCATGAGATTTACAATTGGTGGAAAGATTCCTATAAAAAATTTCACAGTGCACATGTGATCTAAACTCGAAAAATCGTGATTTGACTGTGGAAAATCGATTTTATATACCGTTTCAAGTAAGTTCGTTTCAAAAAATAAAAACTTTCTTTTGACGTCTTCGGTTTTTCGACTGATCCCCCTAACAGTTGGATATTTTCTAGTTTTCAATCTATCAGATTGAACGGCAAAATAGAGTTTTTTTTTGGAATATTTCTACTTGAAATCGTTTTTTGTCAGTAAAGTTCTCAATCGTCTTGCTTATTCATATCTTTCTTTTTCAATCCCGGCTTTCTTCCCCTTTTCTTTTTCCATTCATTCTTTCTCATTATCATTTCCCATTTCTCATTTCCCTCTATCATTTCTCTTTCTTATTTCCCTTTTTTAATTTTTCTTTCCCATTTACTTTCTCATTTTAAAGTCTCGTTTTCTAGTTCCATTTGCCTCTCCCTATTAGTTTTTTGCATTCTAACTTTCTGCTTATCGTTCCTTCGCCTACTTTTCGCTCCCTTTTTTTATTTCTTTTCTCTAGCTCTCTTTTCGCTATTGACTTTTTCCATTTTCCCTTCTCTCTTCCTTTTTCCATGTTGTTCTCTTTTATTTTGTTTCTCAGCATTTTTTCCTATTTCCCTTTCTCATTATTTTTGCCATTTTTGTTTTTCGCTTATTTTCGCTTCTAATTTTTCTCTTCCATTATCCTTACTGATTTTGCTTTCTTATTTACTTTCCTCTGTTTCAATCTCTCTTTTCCAATTTTATTCTTTTTTTTTATTTTTCTATCCCATTTTAGTTTTACATCTCTCATTTCACAACCTCTTTTTTACAGTTACATCTGTTTATTTTCGCATTTCTCGGTCCTCCTTCATACATTCTTTTTAACATTTTCTTTGTCTTTTATCTCTCTTTGGTTTTCTTTTCAATTTCTTTTTTACTTCTGTTTACGGATTTCCGTTCCAATTGCTTTTCTTTTCCTATTTTGCTTTTTTTTCTATTTTTTCATTTCTATCATTATTTTTTTCTCATTTTGTTTTTCATTTCCTGTTGTACTATGTTTTCGCGTTTTTCGATTTTGTTTCCCCTTACTGCGTTTACAACTATTTTCCCAGTTTCGCTTTCTTTTCTCTTTTATATTTTTTTCCTAGCTCCTTTTGCGATTTCCCTTTTCCACCTACTTTCCCGATTATCCTTTTCCCACTTTTTGCTTTGATTTATATTTACTTTCTTCATCATTCTTTCCCATTTTCATAATTTTTTTATTTTCATTTTCCAATCGTCTGGCTCACTCCCGTATCTTATTTTTCCCTTCCATTTTTTTACTAATTTTATTTTTTTCTCCTTTCTTCAGTTATTTTTTCTGTTCCCTCTTTCTTATTTCTCTCTCTCTCTTTTTCCAATTTTTTTCCATATTAGGTTCTTGCAATTTATCGCTCTGTTTCTCGCTCCTTCACTTACTTCATTATTATTTTCATTATATTTTTTTTTCTATTCTCTTTCCAAGCTACCTTTACTATTGGCCCTTTCCACTTCCTTTTTTTCTCTTGTCATTGTTTTGTTTTTCATGTTTTTTTTTTCTATTTTACTTTCTCATTTCGTTTTCCAATTAAATGATAAATGATGATGATGATGGTTCTACCTCATACCCCTACATCGGTTTGAGCTGGTCGATTTATCTAAGTAGGATATTTTTTGTATTCATTGTCGATTGCCTTTCTCATTTCCCTTTCTTATTTTTCTCTCCTATTTCTCTCACTTCTTTTTCTCGGTTCTCATTTCTTTTCTTAATTTCCCATTAAATTTTTTCTTATTTCTCTCTCCCAGGGGTTTGCCTCATTACTCATTTTACAACCTCTTTTTCTCTTTTCGCTTTTCAATCTAACTTTTCTGTTTCTTTTTCGTAATCCTAATTTCTGCTTCCCTTCCTCTTACATTCTTTTTTTTTCTCTCTTTACTCTTCACTTTCCAATTTCTTTTCTTATTGCACTTTACCGATTACCTTTTCCAGTTATCCAATCCAATCCAATTCCAATTCTCCAATTATCCAATAGTAATCCATTTCCCTTTCGTGTTTTTTTCAAAGAAAAGAAAGCTGAATACTGCGATCTTCTAACTGTACATCTTCTAACTGTACATACTGCGATCTTCTAACTGTACATTGAGAAACTACAAATTAACAAAAGAAAACGAGAAAAGGAAGTGAAAAAGCCAATAGTAAAGGAAGCTTGGTAAGAAAAATGGCAAAAGATAGAAAAAATAAAAAAGGCAGTGAAGCGGCGGGAACAAAGCGATAATTTGCAAGAACCTCATGTGGAAAGAAACGAGAAAGAGAGAACGAGAAAAGAACTGAGGACAGGAAATGGAAAATCAAAATGAGTAAGAAAAATGGGAGATAAAATGACAAAAGGTAATGATCAAGAAGATTGAGAAACGTAACAGAATAGAGAGAATGGAAAAGAAGAAAAATGAATGAGAAAAGAGAATTGAAAGGAAATCGGGATTGAAAAAAATTGAAATGAGCAAAACGGTTGGGAAATGAGATGAAAGGAATGATGAAAAAGGTAAAAAGTAAATATAAATCAGAAAGAGAAGTGGGAAAGTCTAAGGAGAAAAGAAAGGAGGTGAAAAAGGGAAATGACATAATGAGCTAGGAGGAAAAATATAAAAAGGAAAAGAAAGCGAAACTGGGAAAATAGTTGTAAAAGAAGTAGAAGGGAACAGAACAGAAACAGAAACAGAAACAGAAACAGAAACAGAAACAGAAACAGAAACAGAAACAGAAACAGAAACAGAAACAGAAACAGAAACAGAAACAGAAACAGAAACAGAAACAGAAACAGAAACAGAAACAGAAACAGAAACAGAAACAGAAACAGAAACAGAAACAGAAACAGAAACAGAAACAGAAACAGAAACAGAAACAGAAACAGAAACAGAAACAGAAACAGAAACAGAAACAGAAACAGAAACAGAAACAGAAACAGAAACAGAAACAGAAACAGAAACAGAAACAGAAACAGAAACAGGAACAGAAACAGAAACAGAAACAGAAACAGAAACAGAAACAGAAACAGAAACAGAAACAGAAACAGAAACAGAAACAGAAACTAATACAGAATTCACGATTATCCGAGCTTAGACTACTGTGCATTGTGGGATTTTCGAAAAAAATCTTTCCACCAATTGTAAATGTAATGAAATATAATACCTGGAATGTGTAGAAACTATTTTGGAAGTTATTTCATAAAAGGGTAGTTGAAAACGTGCTTCATAATAAGGATTCCGTTATTTTTACATTTTTTGTACTTTACGTCCTTCAGGAAGGCATTACTCAAAATTGTACCGTACGACGATTTTGAAATTTCAAACGAGTTGAATGGTGTATTCATAATTATAATAACGGTCTGTGGGAGCACCGGGTATAGAAATGGAAAAGAGTAATTGAGGACAGAGGAATGGAGAAGCAAAATAAATAAGGAAAGTGGAAGAGAAAAATTAGAATTGAGAATGAGCGAGAAGAAAAAGGAAAAAAAAATTATGAGAAAGTGAAATAGGTAAAAAATAATCAGAAACAATAAAAAAAAACGATATGAAAAAAAAAGGAACTGGAAACAGCCAATAGTAAAGAGCGCTAGAGAAGAGAAATGAGATAGTGAGAAAAAAAGAAAAAAAAGTGGGTGAAGGAGCGATACATAGAAAGGTAGACTGCAAGAAATTAATAGGGAAAAATGGAAATGGAAAACGAGAATGAAAAATAAGAAAGTAAATTGGAGAGAGGAAATAGAAAAGAAAAATAGGAAAAAGAAAGGATAGTGGAAAAAGGAAATGAGAAAAATGAATGGAAAAAGAAAAGGAAAGAAAAGGAAAGAAGATTGAAAAAAAAATAAATGAGCAAGACGATTGGGAAAGCAAAATGAGAAAGCATAACAAGAAAGGTAAAAAGTAAATTTTAATCAGAAAGAAAAATTGGGAAAAGGAAATGGAAAAGAGAAATGAGAAAAGAACTTTTTATTAGGCTGTGAGATTAAATCTGTCAGTTGTTGGTGGCAGTAATTAAAGAACATGGCTTACTTTGATTTAATACAAATCAGCTATGTCTTAGTGAATTTTACTGTCAAAAAATAGCGGAAAATATGCTGCGTGGATTTTGCCATAGGCACGATGTATCAATTTTTAATAAAAAAAATCAGCTCTTTTCAAATGTTAGTTTAGATAAAATTTTTTACTTGCGTTTTTACTTTTGATCTCGGATTCTCTACTCATTCCACGATATCCGATTGCAACTTATTAAAGTTCAAAATTGAAAATTTTTTGTTCGTCTGAAAAAGATATTAGATGAAAAAATCTTCTGGGAACAACCTAGAAAATACAGAGAAATTCATTTTTAAAAGAGACATCAAGCTGCCGACCCGTACAGGTCTGTACGGTTTTTATAACTGTCCCTTTGTAACGATGAGTAAAAACAAACTCCTATCTGGGTGCTCAAGAGAGAGCTTTGTCTTGCCAGGACTAGCTACGAACAAAAGCTTTTCTTATTCGAATATATTCAAACAGTAAGTGCTAATAAATATAATAAAAAATATAATAAATGCGTTGAATGAGGAAAATTTGAGACTTTTTACAAATGAACACATAGGTTTTCCTTTGTTCCAAAAATGAATTTATAGAGTGTCAGCAGCCAAAAAATTAAACTCACGTGAAAACAAACAGCCAAAAATTAAAATAAAAGCTTTAGTGTATAGAGAGTCAAAATATGTTGGTAGAGATACTAACTTTACTTTACTTTACTATTATGGCGACAGATCGTTGAGATCCTATACCGAATCCAGAATACGTCTTCACAAAATTCGGTCTTGGGCTACACCTCTCCAGTCTCCTATTACTCTCGCTGCTCTGGCATCCAGTACGTGCAAGGTCTTCCTCGAAGTCGTCGGTTTCTGTCCGGTTCTTTGCTAAATATTATCTTTGTTGGTAGAGATAAGCGTAGTTAAATTGGTTTGAAACTTTCCCAAAATACAAGGGTTTTAAAAAATTATTTCTTAAAAAGTTTTACGAACATAACCTTTTATAGTTTATCATAAATACAAATATTTACAGCATTTACAAACTAATTTTCAGGTGAAGTAAGTTATCGTAACTCATGGTTTTTAGGAAACTATGCGTTAGTGTTTCAAGATGCAGTTCAAAGTTATCGTTGGAACAATGATCGAATGGATGTATAACACAGTGCAACAATTTTTTTGCCTTGGCTTCTATATATATTTTTTTGTGTATTTTTATGCAAAACTGAATTTCCCCGAAATTGAACATATTTCAACTTAAGGGGCAACAAGGGCGCCATTTTGAATTTTGGAGAAACCGGTAATTTTTGAAGTTTTTTCGACGCCATTTTGTTTTGCGGCCAAATTTCAAAATTCTAAGAGTTTGTCCACAGATTAGCATCTTTTTACCCATCTTTTGAAAAAATAGATCTGAAATCGGACAAAAACTGAGCTCAAAACGGTGATTCTACGAAACCGGGTTTGGCATAGTTTTAGTACATTTCACAAAGTAAAATAATATCGATTATTTCTGAGTATTAATGGTTATTCGCTAATATCTTAAAGTGGTAGTTAAAATATATCTTATTTTAAGTAAAAAAGTCTCAGAAATCGAATGGTAGGTGTCTGATCAAAGTAAAATGTCAGCAAAATGTCTATTTTGCCCCAATTCCCCTACAATACAAAAATAGGTTTTTCTGCTGACATTTTACGTAGATCAGACACCTACCATTCGATTTCTGAGA
Organism: Wyeomyia smithii; assembly: GCF_029784165.1. Lineage (NCBI taxonomy): Eukaryota > Metazoa > Arthropoda > Insecta > Diptera > Culicidae > Wyeomyia > Wyeomyia smithii. Next base: position 246,212,944 of record NC_073696.1, read on the forward strand.
CTTTTTTACTCAATATAAGATTTAATTTGACTACCACTTTGAGATTTTAGCGAATTACCATTAATGTTCAGAAATAATCGATATTATTTTACTTTGTGAAATATACTAAAACTTTGCCAAACCCGGTTTCGTAGAATCACCGTTTTGAGCTCAGTTTTTGTCCGATTTAAGATCTGTTTTTTTCAAAAGATGGGTAAAAAGATGCTAATATGTGGACAAACTCTTAGAATTTTGAAATTTGGCCGCAAAACAAAATGGCGTCGAAAAAACTTCAAAAATTACCGGTTTCTCCAAAATTCAAAATGGCGCCCTTGTTGCCCCTTAAGTTGAAATATGTTCAATTTCGGGGAAATTCAGTTTTGCATAAAAATACACAAAAAAATATATATAGAAGGCAGAAAATAAGTCAATTTTTGTTGCACTGTTTTATCATTTGTTGTTCATTGTGATGATAAAGAAGGCACATTGATATCACAGGTCTTGTAGTGATATCTGAAGTCCTAGATCATGACGGAATAACTATACATGTACATATTTATTTTCAAATTATTAGTATTTTTTAAATAAAAATACGTTTTATATCTGATGCAGTTATATTAAACAAATTTGAAAATAAAATAAAACATGCCTTTTCGTTAAATTTTGGCGCGATTTATTTGAATCATACCTATATCAGGATTGTTATAAAAATCGAATACAATATGTGTGTGTTTTTCTTCAATTCCGGACAAAACAAACATTTGCAAAAAAATGAAAAAAAAAAATGAAAGCTTCATATGAATCTTATAAACCGACAGCATTCTAACGAATGTTTGTCGAACGAATTCTTCACACGAGCTTAAATGACAGCATGATTATCCGAAAGTATCATCAAGTGCGTAGCGTAAATCAGCCCATATGCAAATTTTTCCACATTTGGCTCCTCCCGACGCCGTAGCATTCAACCTCTCGCTTTATGCTTCACACACAAAAGTGTGCCACCCGTCAGCCGTCGAAAATTGCCAGTTATTTTAATCGAAATACTCCCGTCGAACGTTGTGGCCGCTGGTGACGAAAAAATGCCTCCTAAGAGCGGTTACCCGTCGGGAGAGAAACTGTCGTCAATTTTAATAAAACATTCCCTCCCGGTCCCCCACCGTGTGGTACCGCTGCTGTTATAAATTACAATCAATGCAATGTGTGAAGCTCGGCTCCGGGAACGGCGTGAAGAAATTTTTCACTGCTGGCCTAATTCTAAGCAAAGGGTCTGAGCTCTCTATCAAATCGTCGCTGCTGGGGAGGAAAAAACAGCTTTATCCTGCAAACGACGATGGAGCACCGCAACCACCGCTGATGGACGATCATGACTTGTCGTGGTGTGCGTATGAATGATACTTGCAATGCAATATAGTAGATTATACTTGGCGGTTTTGATACCATTTGCGGCTATCAAACTGAACAATAAATTTATTTTTGAACCAACCGTTAAAATGCGAAAAAGGTTAACGATGAATAACGTTAAACATTTTATTCCTTAATCCCCAATCTGCAAAAAAGAAGGATAACTGGAACTATAGTCTGCTGTCTGCTGGCATTCAACGGCAGCAAAAAAATCAACTGCCCACCTGAGAGCGTTTCAATGTGGTTCTCAGTGCAAAAAAAATTAACGACATTTTTATTGCTCCCGCGTTGGAGTTTTCCATAGAATTCTCCCGTTACGACAGAACGGGGAACAGGATGTCAATGGTGCGAGTGTCGTTAACAGGAAAGCAGTTTCCGTTCCTTTCTGCAGCGCCACAAAACATTCACCGGAAAAGGAATTTCCATATGACAAGAGAATGTGTATATGCAAGCACGGTTGGTGTGAACCGGGGTCTAATGTTGTTGACGTTGCACCGTTTTTTCTTTGCCATTGCGATGCTGAATAAATGTGTGGCAGCTTTTCACCGGTGGCTAACCGGCGCGCGGTGATCGGTGTGATTAAAGTTGTTAAGTGCAAACTCATAACAACACGGCAGTGCAGTTTTTGGCTATGTGGAAACCTTGTGACGATGCAGTGCTATGTTCATTAACACTTTGCGTACTTTTTGAGCAAAAGCGTTAATTTTACTGCCACAATAAACAAGTGATGCTTACTAGAGGACGCAGGAGGACAAAGAATCATGCAATGTTCAGGGTTAGTACTGTTGTCGATGTACATTAGTGAAATTTAATTCTAATTTTTCTAACAACCATTCATGTTGAAAATACTGTTTTTGAACCTGCAAATACACCTGAGCAATTTCCATATTGTAGATTCAGTTCAGTTAGGACCAAACTGTATAAATTCATGCCGTAAAGCAACAAGCCCTTTTTCTTCGCCATTCGTTGGGTCAAGTTTTCAGCTACATTTCATGCTCGGGCTACATTCTGCTCTGACGCGTACACGAGACAATGATTGTGCTAATTTTTGTCATTCATGGGTAACTTCCGGAACAACGAATAGAACAGAGTACTGTTATTAAAAAAATAAAAAAGGCTTCCGCAGGGAAACTAAGGTTAGTCAGCAGAAATAAAAGCTTGCTCGAGAACAAAAAAAAAAAAAAAAAGAACGGTAGCGTGGTAATTGACAATCATGTCACTCAAACCTGGTGAAGGGTAAAATTGCTTTTTTAAACGGCTCTGAATGCTGGAAGAAAAGGATTTAACTTAATTTTAACGAACTGCGGTGAAGCTTAAACCTTCTGTATGAAACTTTGTTGATTGAAAAATTGCGTTTGAAGTTTAAAATCCATCTGAAATGTAATCCATGAATATTTTAAGTGTAACTTGGTAAAAGACAAACCTCTTATATTTTGGGATCTTATTTCAGAAGCTGTTCTCATTTTGGTGATTGGTAACTCTAGAGAAGTGTGTCATTTTGAATACCTTTTCTGTAGAATTCATTTTATTACGAGTAGAAAATAATCTTGGCAACGATATCAATCCGTAATTCTATCATATTATCAGAATCTTCGTGGACTGCAGATTTCTTTGGCAAATTGTACAAGGATTCTTGAAAGCAAATGATTTGTTAATTCGAAAATAGCAGAAAAACCAACCTTGAGTTTAGATGCCTTCAACTGGATCAAAAAATATTTTGAATACGTTATTCAACGTGAACGAAAAATCAAGAAAAAAAAACTTCAGAGAAGAAGAAATTCAAAAAGATCAAACGAAAAACTGTGAATGTAACTAAAAACAGAAAATAGATTAGTCAGAAGTATTGGAAAAAAGAACAAGAAACTAAAGTGGGAGTTGAGGTTGATGCTAAGCGAATAGAAAGCTCGATGTTAAGAATAAAATATATATTAGTGAAACAAAAAATGTAATGAGATAAAGGGAATGTGGAAATGGGAAAATTAAGAATTAGAAAATTAGATTTGTGAGAAATTCGAACAATGAGAAAGGGAAGACATGCCTGTCATAACAAATGGCGATGGGTAATTTGGAAACAAGACACAGATGACTGAATATTGGGAACTTTATATTACAACATAATAAAAACGTAAAGAACCATTGAAAACAACACTAAAAGCTAAAAGAAATGAAAAGATGAAGAGATGATGAACAAATACGGATTCCACAAGAAAACTGGCTCCGAGAAAATCCTGGATTATTGAGCCATGTCAAACATATTTATTGAATAAAACAAAAAGAAAGGAGGATCAGAAAAAAATTGGAAATGCAAAGGAAAATGGAAGGAGAAAATGAGAATAGAAAATGGGAATGTAAATGGCGGAATCAGTTGATAAAAGATAACAGTATAGGAAAATCGGAAAGAAGAATGATAGAGGAATGAAAAAAGAAACGAGAAAGGAAAACGTTAAAGGGATACCAAAAAGAAAACAGCAACGGAAAGGGAAATAAAAAAAATGAAAGAAAAGGGAAATGAAATTATGATTGGAAAATAAAAATATAAATGAACAAGGCGATTAGGAAACGAAAATAAAAAGACTAAAAAGCAAATATAAATCTAAAAGAAAAATTGAATAAATTGTAAACGTGGTAACCACAAAAGATCTAAATAATGGTCGCAATGGTCCAAATCTTACATAAATAATAATTAAAAAAATTGAAGAGAAAAATAAGAAAACGTAGTGGCTGAAGGAATCGAGAAAGAAAAACAGGAGAGGAAAATAGGAAACGAGAAATGAGAACAGAGAAAAGGTTAATCAGAAATGGAAATTGGAAAAAAAAAATCGGTTAAAGGCAATAAAAATTATTGGGTAGAAAACCAGAAAGGGAAAATGGAACGGAAAAACGAAAGAGAAAAAATGAGAAAGATTGAAGGAGAAAACTAAGAAATAGAGGTTGTAAAATGAGAAAGAAAAATGGGAGAGAGAAATAAGAAAAGTGAAATCTAGAATAAGAACTCAAAAAAGGAAATGGTAAAGCAAAATATGTAAGGAAAATAAACGAGAAAATGAGAAAAACAGTTGGGAAACAAAATAGGGAAAAATACCGAGAAAGGGAATTAGGAAAAAAATGAGAAACAAAAAAAAAAGAACACGATGTGGAAAAAGAAACCGAAAAATAAACCAAAATCTAAGGGTAGCTTCTACGTGGGAAAAAGAAAAGAAAAAAATGAAAAACAAGTAAGTGAAGTAGCTAGAAGCCTCCCAGCTGGTCTCGAGGTACGATGCTGGCCTAACAAGCCAGTTGTCGTAGGTTCGAGTCTCGGCTCGGGAGAGACTGTTAGTGTTAGTAGGATCGTAGCGCTGGCCCCGCAATTGTCCTGTACACTTAACAGTTGGCTGCGAAGACAGTGTATAATAAACAGAAGGTCGAGTTCCTAATCGGAATGTAGCACCAAGGCTTTGCTTTTTTTTTTTGAAGTAGCTAGAAACAGTAAGGTGGAATGCAAAAACTTCCCTATTGATGAACATGGAAAAGCAATATAAGAATGGAGAATAGGAAATTAAATGGAAAAGAGAAATTGAAAAGAAAATGGGGAAGCGAAAAAACTAATTAATGTAGAAAGAAAGCCGTGATTGGAAAATAACATATATGTGAGCAAGATGACTGGAAAACAAAAAGATGATGAGAAGAGTAAAAAATGCAATAAAAATCCGAAAGGAAAATGGGAAAAGGTAAATCAAAATTGAAGGAAATTCGTAAAGGGATCTAAAAAAATAAAAAAAAATAAAGAATGAAAATAAAAAAAATGTAAATGGAGAAGCAGAAACGCAAAATAAGAAAAATAAATAGCAAAGATGAGTTTGGAGAGAAAAATGGGAAAAGATGAAGGTAAAGGAAATGTGTAAAAAAGAGGAGAATAGGAAACGGAAAGATAATTGTTAAAGAGTAATAGGAAGAGAAATTGAAAAAAAAAAACAGAAAAGAGACATGGGAAAAAAGGAAAATGGAAGAAAGAGTGAAAGAGGAAGGAAAATGGGAGGGAGAAATGCGAAAAGAACCAGGAAAGGGATATTGAAGCCGAAAACTGAGTAATATTTTTGAGAAACAACAAATATGGAATATGGAAGAAGAAAATGAGAAAAGTTAGTGTAATGTGTTAATTACAAAGGGGGCTAGGGAAGGAAAATGGCAAGCGAAAGAGAAAATAAACATGCAAAAAATAAGTAAAGGAGCGAGAAACAACAGGAAAATGAATAGGAAAAGGAAAATGGAAAAGAAGAATAAGAATGTAAAATGAGAAAGTAAATGGAAAATAAAAGAAAGGGAAGTAGGATTGAAAAAGAGAAGAGGCAAATGGGAAAGCGAAATGAAAAAAATGAATGAAAAAGGATTGGGAAGCGAAGATGGGAAAAATGATGAGAGAGGTGAAAAGGAAATATAAATCCGAAGGAAATCGGGGAAGAGGGAAATCAGAAAAGGAATTAAAAAAGGGAAATAGTAAAGGGAGCTACAAAAGAGAGATGAAAAAGAGAAAAGAAAGAAAAAATGGGGAAAATTGTAGACGAAAAAGCGGAAAACGAAAACGGGAAATATAATAAATCAATAGTAAAAAAATGGAGAGAAAAATGAGAAAATGAAAAAAGGAAAGAGATAGGGAAAGAGAAAAAGGAAAACAAGAAATGATGAATGAGACCTGAGTAAAGGAAATGGGAAAGGGTTAAGAGAAAGAAAAATAAGGAAGAAAAATGGAAAAGAAAATTGGGAAAGACAATCGGCGAAAAGTGAGATGAAAGGAAATTAAACAAAATTCCACAAAAGAGAGAAAAAAAGAAAGGAAATAAGTGTAAAAGAGGATGAGGAAAGGAGGTAGGAGTGAGTTATGATCAAGAAGAACAGTTCGAAAAAGGTGTTGTTACTGGAATGCAAAATAAAAATCGGAGAATGAAATAAGAAAAAAAAAATAAAAGGAAAACGGAAAAGAGAAATGGGAATTGACGAGAACGAGAATGAACGAAAAAAATGGAAAAGGGAAAAGGAAAAAAATATTGAAAAACAAAAAAGAGCAATGGAAATAATAAGAGATAGAGAAGTGGAAAAAAACAAAAGCAAGAAGAAAAATGGGAAAAATGAGAGAAATCAAAAATCAAAAAGAGAGTGAAGGAGCGAAAGTGAAAAAAGTTGAAAAGAGAAGTGATAAGAAAAATTAGAAAAAGATGAGGAAAAAAGAAAGAAAGGATTGAAAAAATGCAAATAAAGAAGGGGGAAAATGGGAGAGAAAAACAGGAAACCGTAGAAAGGTAATTTGGCAAGGGCAATGGGTAAGAGGAATGGAAAAGAAAAAGGAAAATAGAAATTTAAAAAAAAACTGAAATAGGAATAGAAAAGAAAAGTGAAATTTGGAAAGATAGAGAAAGAGGAAGGGAAACCGGATCGTGAAAAAGAAAAAGGAAAATAGAAATTTAAAAAAACGGTAAAGAGCATTAGAAAATTGACAACAAAACCAGGAAACAGAAACAGGAATAGAAAAGAAAAGTGAAAATTGGAAAGATAGTGAAGGAAGACGGGAAACCGGATCGTGAAATACGAAAAAGTAAGAGAAAAACTAGAGAAGAAATGGCAAAAATGAGGAAGACAAATGAGCTAGAGCAATAAAAATAGGGGAATGCTAGAGGAAAATAAAAAAGGAAAATGAACAACGTATTTGGGAAACGCAAATAGGAAAGGAAAATAAGAAAGGGAACTAGAAAATATAAATGATATGTAAAGTAGGAAAATAACAGCGAAAAGGAAAATAGAAACGGGAAATCGAAGAAGGAAAATGGTCAACGGATCTAGAACACAAAAATGGGGAAAGAGCGAAGAAAGAAAAATAGTTAAATGTAGAAGAGAGAAAAATAAATAATAAATAGCGGAAATGAAGGCTTAAGAGAGAAATGAGAAAAAAAAATATTAAAAAGAAAAGAATGCTATAAAGAAAGGCTTTAGAAAAGATATAAGGAAAAAGAAAATAGAAATTGCTGATGAAAAACAGAAAGAGAAATAGGAGAGGTAAAGAAAAGCTGGAAAGAGAATAGAGAATTGGGAAAGGAGAAATGTGATAGCGATGTGGGAAAGGAAATGAGAAAGAAAAATGGGAAAAGTAACGAAGTAGGGATATTGGAAAAGGAAATAAAGAAAAAGACAAGATGAAAAAATGAATGGGAAATGCACAAAAGAAATACGAAAGGTAGTGGTAAGGCGAAATTAGAAAGAAAAAAGGAGGAGAAAAATAGGCGAAGGGAAAACTAAAATGATAAAGAAAGTGTGCAAGGGGAATATAAAATGGGAAAAAAATGGTGAATAAAAATTGGAATGCGTGATGAGAAAAGAAACAGGATGGGGATATGAGGACAGAAAATAGGAAAAGGAAATGGGAAACGAAAGTGGGAAAAAAAATTAGGAAAGGAAAATTTAAAAAAGAAATTGGAATGGAAAATGGGAACAGAAACAATAACGAAAATGGGCAAACTAGTGGATGCAAAAAGGAAAAGAAATATGAAATAAAGTTTGAAGCGAATAATAAGAAATGAGAACGAACAAAGGGAATATGAAATTGAAAAAGGGAAAAAACAAACGAGAGACGATAGCTGAGCAAAGTAGTTGGGATAAGAAATTGGGTCGAAAGAAATGGAAGAGAGAAATAAGAAAAGATTACTAACAAGAGATAAATAAGACAGAGGATTGGAAATCTGGATAGGATAGAGAAATGAGACCTGTAAAGAGAATTGGGAAAAAATGGTAGCAAAGACAAATGAGAAATAATGTGTGAAAAAAGAGGAAAAGAGAAGTAATAAGAATAATTAGAATAATTAGGAAAGATGAGAAAAAGAAAACAAAGAAAGAATGGATAAAAATGCAAAAAAAGAAGGGGGAAAAATGGGAGAGAAAAACAGGAAACTGTAGAAAGGTAATTTGGCAAGGGCAATGGGAAAGAGGAATGGAAAAGAAATAGGAAAAAAGAAATTTAAAAAAAAAAAACTGAAATAGGAATAGAAAAGAAAAGTGAAATTTGGAAAGATAGAGAAAGAGGAAGGGAAACCGGATCGTGAAATGCGAAAAAGTATGAGAAAAACTAGAAAAGAAATGGCAAAACTGAGGAAAACAAATGAGCTAGAGCAATAAAACTAGGGGAATGCTAGAGGAAAATAAGAAAGGAAAATGAACAACGTATTTGGGAAACGCAAGTAAGAAAGGATAATAAGAAAGGGAACTAGAAAATGTAAATGATATGTAAAGTAGGAAAAAAAAACAGCACAAAGGGAAATAGAAACGAGAAATCGAAAAGGAAAATGGCCAACGGATCTAGAACACAAAAATGGGAAAAGATGGAAGAAAGAAAAATAGTTTAATGAAGAAGGGAGAAAAATAAATAATAAATAGCGGAAATAAAGGCTTAAGAGAAAAATGAGAAAAAAATATTAGAAAGAAAAGAATGTTATAAAGAAAGGCTAAAAGGATAAAAGGAAAAAAAAAATAGAAATTGCTGATGAAAAACTGGAATAGAAATAGGAGAGGTAAAGAAAAACTGGAAAGAGAATAGAGAAATGGTATAGCGATGTGGGAAAAGAAATGAGAAAGAAAAATGGGAAAAGTAACGAAATAGGGATATTGGAAAAGAGAATAGATAAAGAGAGAAGATGAAAAAATGAATGGGAAATGCGCAAAAGAAATACGAAAGGTAGTGGTGAAGCGAAATTAGAAAGAAAAATGGAGGAGAAAAATAGGCAAAGGGTATTGGAAAACTAAAATGACAGAAAGGGGAATAAAAAATGGGAAAAAGGCAATGGTGAATGAAAATTGGAATGCATGATGGGAAAAGAAAACGGATGGGGAAATGAGAACGGAAAATAGGAAAAGGAAATGGGAAACGAAAGTGGGAAAAAGCAATAGGAAAGAAAAATTCAAAGAAGAAATTGAAATGGAAAATGGGAACAGAAACAATAACGAAAATGGCCAAAGTAGTGGATGCAAAAAGAAGAAGACATATGAAATAAAGTTTGAAGCGAATAATACGAAATAAAAGGAAAGGAGGACGTACAAAGGGAATAAGAATTTGAAAAAGGGGAAAAGAAACGAGAGAGGATAGCTGAGCGAAGTGGATGGGATAGGGAATTGGGTTGAAAGAAATGGAAGAGAGAAATAAGAAAGGATTATTACAAAGAGATAAATAAGACAGAGGATTGGAAATCTGGATAGGATGGGAAAATGAGACCTGTAAAGAGAATTGGGAAATTAGGAGCAAAAGAGAAATGATAAATAATGAACAGGGAAATGGAAAAATAGAAATTAGAAGAATGAGGGCGAACGAGATAGAGAAATGAGAAATAGGGAACGGAGAAAAAAATAGGAAGATGGAAACGAGGAATGGGAAAGATAAATAGAAAATGGGAGTTAGACTGGAAAATTCGAAAAGGGGATAACCCTTTGGGAATGACACGTAAGAAAAGGAGAGAAATAGAATAGAGAGAAGACAGTAAGAATGGAAAAGAAATATGATGAATGAAACTGATAAGGCATGAAAGAAAGAGAAGGAAGTTATTTAGAAACTTACTTACTTACTTACTTACTTACTTACTTACTTAGATGGTCGTACGTCCTAAGACATGGCCTGCATAACGTGGTTCCGCCAATTCACTCGGTCCATGGCTGCCTGCCTCCAGTTCCGCGAGCACCCGGTACTTTGCAGATCGTGCTCCATCTGGTTCACTCATCTCGCTAGTTGCGCCCCTCGCCTTCTCGTTCCCGCCGGATTTGAAGCGAACACCAATTTTGCAGGGTAGCTATCCGGCATTCTAGCTACATTCCCTGCCCAGCGTATCCTTCCAGCTTTAGCCACTTTCTGAATACTGGGTTCACCGTAGAGGCGCGCAAGCTCGTGGTTCATCCTACGCCTCCACACTCCGTTCTCGTGCACACCGCTAAAGATGGTTCTTTGCATCCGACGTTCAAAAACTCCTAGTGCTCGCAAGTCCTCCTCGAGCATTGTCCACGTCTCATGCCCGTAGAGAACGACCGGTCTTATTAGCGTTTTGTACAGGATACACTTGGTGCGAAGACTCAGATTATGCGACCGTAGTTTTTTATGGAGCCCATAGTAGGCACGACTTCCACTGATAATACGTCTCCTTATCTCCCGGCTGGTATCGTTATTCTCAGTTACCAGAGAGCCGAGGTACACAAACTCGTCGACCACCTCGAACACATCCCCGTCGATTGTTACCGTATTGCCTAGTTATTAAGAAAATGATGTGGAAATGCAAAAGAGAAATGGAAGTATGATTGATAGACTGGATAATGGAATAGAAATGAAAATGTTAACTTGCATTAGAAACAAAATTGACATGAAAAAAATTTAAATATGTATATCAGACAAAGAAGTTTCAAACGTAAGTTTAGAAACGCTAAGTTAAGATTGTCGTCTGGACGCGGTATATTTTTCCAAATCTGTATCATATTTTCAGTTCGCTTATTTTTCACTTCCCCTGTTGCACACATTGTCTGCCTTAATGAACTAAGATTGTGATGTTGAAACATTAAATTTATTCGGTGATGAGCGTGCAAATAGTAAATGAGAACTGAAAGAAAATTCCAAGTAAGGTAAGAAAAAGTTTTAGAAAACTACTAAACACATTATTTGATAGAATTGTATAGATACAGAACGAGGAGAAAAATATGCAGGAAACATATTTTAAATCTTTAAGAATTTAAATATCCAAACATTTTAGGTATTTATGAAAAAATATAAAACCTTGATCCTGTCTGATTCCCATTGATGGTAAAATAAATCGTAAATATTTCCCTACCTCATTTCATTTCGTTCGCTGTCAGCAGATCTGTAGTCGAATCGCACCAATAGCGAATTGTACATTTTTTGAATCTTTCATTATTGCGATCAAAGAAGGGTTTTTTTTCATTTGCGTTTTAATTGAGCAGAATGCGTAACGAGAGACAGCCAATTACAATTATCCTTTCGCGGTGTATCTGATAAATGCGAGCGCGGCTAGCATAACTTAATTCTCATCCATCAGCAGCAGAAAATACTAATTAACACAATTACATATAACATCGGATTGTGGTTTCATCATTTCTATTAAATTACTCACGCGAAACTCCAATCATTGTCAGCATTTCCCAGTGACATCTACGGTGGTCGTTTTTCAGTTTATTCCTGCTACTTTCGAAGAATCGCTATTTCTGGCGGGTAGCGCGAAACGTCACGTGTGTTGATAAGTTTGGAATTTGATTATCCGACTGCTGGTCGAAATCTGTTTCGCTTGTTCCTCATTAAAAAATTCGGTGGCATACGACACAGTGAAAAAAGTATGCAGGAGTTTTTTTGCTAGCAGTGATAGTTCTTTTCGTTGCGATTACTCTACAGCAAATGTCATGTTCAATTAATGTTGTAAAGTTTGGTCCGAACGTGTTGCTACTCTTCCTCGCTGGTGGCTTGTAAAATACGTAAATTTATGCTGATTTTTGGGGAAGTCCGTAAATTGGCTTTTTATCGATACATGGGAAATCAGAAGGGCCGTTGGGCACTTTTTGCGTTTTCGTTTCGCATATGAAAAGAACTGCCAGAGGAGCAAAAACGGGTGACATTATTTTTGACATGGGTTTAATTAGAGCAAAAAAAACGAGTAGTCTGAATTTGACAGCTTCAATCTATTGACTATCGTTTCTGGGAGCATTTTTTTAAGGGTTTACATATTTTCGATAAAAGTATTACATATGGCATTTCAATTTATGGAACTGTATCTGATAGTAAGTAAGCCCTATGTATTTCATTTTGTGGAAGGCTTTTTCCATTTTCGTTTCGAACTGCTGCCACAACATTCACAAACACGAAATTAAATGAAAGGGTGCCTGAAGTCGGAGCTATTTTTTTTTTCTTCCAAAGCACCTTTCGGGACTTCGACGAAATATTAAAAACAGACCTGCCACGTTTGACCTTCAGTAGAAGCTCTCCCCAGATTGGTGTCGTTAAGTTTGATGTGGATTGAAAAGTTCGAATGGTTCCCACTTCCACTAGGTACCTGCTTCAACTCACAATGTCCTGTGTGCCTGCTGGGAATCATTTACTCCTGACTAAAAAAGAGGTTCATAAAAAGTTTGCGTTCTGATTCGATGTGGAGCGAAGAATTGGTAGTATATTTTTGGGTTCAGACTCATTTGGTATTCTGTATGACGTGAGTACAACTTACTTTTTTCTATAAAAATTGAATTTTCAGCCCAGTACGACGTTATTCTCATTTTGTTGAGTAATGCTATGTTTGTTCGAGATTAGAACGAGTGCTTTATCAGAAATTATTATTTGGACTTAAGCAATTACAAAGTATGGAAAGTTGATCAATGCAATTTCAGAAAAAGCATAAAACACACAAAAAATTAATTTATGAGCAGTTATTGACTCTCGATTTCCATCAGAAACGCGGACAGCAAGAAAAAAAACAGCACTTCTTTTCAAGCCATAATGCAATTGAAGCGCTGTTCCTACTTTACGACGCGATTTACCTCCCTAAGCTCACCCGGTTCCACTTCTCTCGAGCTCGATGCCCTAGATTACCCCAGGGGTTTCATTTAAGCTTCCATTTTGATTACGTGAAAGGATGAGCGGTGGCCAGGACGAAGCCATGGATCGGTAAGAAGACCGGACGCTGTCTTCCGAATGCTTCTGCTCGGGTTGGGGTGGTTATGGACAATTTATCTTGGGTAAATGCTTGAGAAACAAAATAACCAAAGACTAGTATGTCAGAAAATTCAAAGCTGAAAAAACTACAAATATTACAAAAAATTAAAAGAATACAAAAAGATACAAAAATCATAAATATAGCAAAATTACATAAATTACAAAAAATACATAACTAAAAAAATAGTGAAAAATCACAAACATTTCTATAACCATAAAAAGGTAGATATGACAAAAATGGAAAAAGCCAAATGAGAAAATAAATTGGAATAGAGCAATCAGATAGAAAAATTGGAAAAAAACAGGAATAAGAAATTACAATTTTCTCTTCTAAATGACCAGAAGAGTGAAAAAAGATGGATACGGGACCAAAAAATGCGAAACAGAATCAGTAGAGAAAGATTGAAAAAGAAAAATGAGAAAGAAAAATGGGAGAGAAAAATAAGAAAAAGGATATGAAAAATGAGACATGTGAATTTACGAAAGGAGTTGGGAAAGCAAATTGAGTAAGGGTAACGGGAGAGAGAAATATAAAAGGGAAATGAGCAAGCCGACTGGAAAACAAAGATGAGAGAGGATAATAACAAAGGTAAATAGGAAATACCATTGAGTGAGTAAAAGATATAAAAAAGGGAAGGAAGAAAGTGGAAAAAGCAAATAGTAAAGGGGGCTAGAAATGACAAACGAGAAAAAGAAAATGAAGGAAGGGAAAACAGAAAAGAAAAATGCGAAAAACTAATAGAAAAAAATTGGGGAGACAATGCGAACGAAAAATGGAAAAAGAAAATTAGAAAGAAAAATGAAATAGAGAAATGCATTAGAAAAATGAAAAATTTCACAACAAATGAGCAATACTAATAGAAAATCAGAAACGGAAACAGGAAAATAAATTGAAAAGGGGTTTAATGAAAGAGAAGTAGGAGAAGAGGAGAATGACTGGAATAGGGATGCGAAAGGACAATGGGACAAGATATGGGGAAAAGAAAATTGGAAAAGGTAATAGAAAAGAGAAAGTGGAAAGATAAAATGAGCAAAATAGAACACAAAATGTGAGAAAGATTAGAAAACAAAACATATGAAAGAGAAATAGTGATGATAAACACATGAGAAATAAAAATACTATGAGAGAAAGGAAGAATGGTGGAACATGGAAGAGAAAAGAAAAATGGGAAATGAAATAGGAAAAAGGGAAGGAAAATGGGTGAGGAAATGAGGTGATAGTGCCACAGACTGAAAACCTCGAAAAGGAGAAGCAAGTGGGAAAAAACGGAGAGAGAACAGGATGGGAGCAATGGAACAGGAAATGGAGTAGAACGACGGAAAACTTATGGAACGGAAATTCAAGAAATTTAAAAAAATACCAAAACTACATAAATTGCAAAGAGTATAAAATTAAAAATGTTACAAAATGTCCAAACATTACAAAAATAACAAGAATTTACAAAAAATTTACAAATACTTCAATATACTTATTGTAAATAACTAAGAAAATACACAAATTTAAAAAATTACAAGAATAACAAAAGTTACAGAGATTGAAAAAATTACAAAACCTTCTAATATGACAAAAGGAATAAAAATCTCAAACATGACAAAAATGATAAAAATGGCAAAAATAACACATAAGGCGAAAATAATAAAAAAATTCAAAAAAAAAAATTACAAAAATGAATTGAATGAATAAAAGTCAAAGTAAAGAGATAAATACGAAAAATTAACGGAAAAAAGAGATTGGGTAGACAAGAGGACAATGGAAAATAACTTTAGAATGGGGTAAGGGAAAGATAAACGGGAGAACTAAATGGAACAGGAATATGCGCAAGAAAAAAAACCGGACAGGGTAATGGAAGAAGAAGACTGTAAAAGAAAATAAAAAGGAGAAAGGGGGAAGGCCAAATGAGATTAACGCCCGGAAAATGCAAAAACGGGATTAGGAATGAGAGAAGAAAAAGAAAAAAAATAATGGGAAAACCAATGAGAAAGAAAAATAGGAAAAGAGAAACGAAAAAATGAGGAATTAGAAAGGGAATTGGCAAGTGGATGTGGAAAATAGGAAAAGAGATGAGAAATAAGAAAAGAAATTAAGTGAACATGCCATAGACAGCAAATCTCGAAAATAGAAACTGAAAAAGAAGAAGCAAGTGGAAAAAAATGGAAACGGAAAACAGAATGGGGCAATGGACGAGGAAAGTATAAAAGAGAATTTGGAGAGGGAAATGAAATAAAGATAAAGAAGAAATGAGAAAAAGGAAATGGAGAAGAATCATTAAACAAACAGAAAATCCATTGAGTAAAAGTATTAAAAATCACAAAAATAGCAAAAATGCAAGTATTACGACAATACAATAAAATACCCAACTTACAAAAAATACAAAACTTCCTGATGTAACAAAAAAATCAAATATAACAAAAATAAAACAAAAAAAAAAAAGAAAAATGGAATCACAAACACAGAAATGACAGATATGACAAAAAAGATAAAACTGTCGAAAATGACAAAAATGACAAAAATGATAAATATGGTAAAAATTACACAAAATGACATAAATGACAAAAAATTACAAAAATGACAGAAATGACAAAAATGACAAAAATGACGAAAATGACAAAAATGACAAAAATGACAAAAATGACAAAAATGACAAAAATGACAAAAATGACAAAAATGACAAGAATGACAAAAATGACAAAAATGACAAAAATGACAAAAATTACAAAAATGACAAAAATGACAAAAATGATAAAAATGATCAAAATGACAAAAATGACAAAAATGAAAAAAATGACAAATATGACAGAAATGACAGAAATGACAGAAATGACAAAAATGACAAAAATGACAAAAATGACAAAAATGACAAAAATGACAAAAATGACAAAAATGACAAAAATGACAAAAATGACAAAAATGACAAAAAAGACAAATATGACAAATATGACAAAAATGACAAAAATCACAAAAATGACAAAAATTACAAAAATGACAAGAATGACAAAAAAGACAAAAATTACAAATTATGATATTTATATCAAAAATTGAAAAAAAAAAGACAAAAGTGACAGAAATGACATAAAAATCATAAATAACAGATATGAGAAAAATTACTATAATGATAAGGAATGATGGAAAATGATTAAAAATGCCAAAATGGCAAAAATGACACAAATAATGATAATTATCCGAAATGACAAAAAGTAACGTAAATGAATTAAATGGAAAAAAGAGAAACAAAAATGGCAAACGCGAAAAAATAATAGGAAAAAAAGACAAATTAAAAGAGTAATTTTTTTCATCAAACTGAAATATATAGAAGAAGAAGGCCAATGCAAATAGAAAAGGAAACTTTAAAATAAGTTGAGAATGGGGTAAAGGAGAGATAAATGGGTGAACAAAATGGAACAGGGATATGCGAAAGATAAATGGAAAAGGATAATAGAGTAAGAAAATTGAAAAAGGACAAAAAATGAGAAATATAGTCCGGAAAATGCGGAAATGAGTTATAAAATAAGAGAAGAAAAAGATAATGGTAAAACCAATGAGAAAGAAAAATAGGAAAAGAGAAAGAGAAACGGGAAAGAAAATTGAAAGAGGAAGGGCGTAAGAGAAATGGGAAAAGGGAATAAGAACGGGGAAAAAATTGGGCGAGCTAGCGGCAGACTGGAAATTTTGAGAAAACAAACTACAAAAAATAGGGAAAGAAAAAAAAATGGGGAAATATACGAGGAAAGTATGAAAAATAATTAGGAGAGAAAAATGGGGAAGGACAAAGATTGGGAGAAATACATAGGGAAGGAAAGAGATAAGAGAGAAAGGGTTTTTTTTTACGAAAAAATACAAAATTACAATTTTTCAAAAAAATACAAAAAAAGTAAAAATGGCCAAAATGACAAAAATGACAAAATGACAGAAATTACAAAAATGACAAAAAATACTAAAATTACAAAAATGACAGAAATGGCAAAAAATGATAGAAATGACAGGAATGATATAGATGATAATAAATAACGAAAATGACAGAAATAACAAATACGACAAAATTACAAAAAATAAAAATAAAAAAAAATTATAGAAATTACAAAAAATAAATTATACAAAAACACAAAAATTACAATAACGATAAAATTTACAAACATTACTAAAATGACAAAAACTAAATAACAAAAAAAAAACAATAAATTACAAGACAAACAAAAATACAAAGGATACTAAAATCACAGGAATTACAAAAAATACAAGAATTGCAAAAGTTACAATAATTATAAAAAATACAAAATTGACGAAAAACATGAAATTTAGAAATCTCACGAAGATTACAGAAATGAAAAATTGACACTGATGCTAGTAATTGGAGAAATGACAAAAATGAAATGGAAAAATTCATAATACAAAATCCATAGAACGCGAAAATTTTTTTTAAAGATTCTTAAAAAGCAGAAGGTATCTAACGAATATTCAAATCCTAATCCAGATATTCAAAAGGTCTGAAGAGTCCAATCATTTCGAAGAGTTTGAAGTATCTTGAAAGCCCAATGAATCCACAAAACCTGAAGAATTTGAAGCATTTAAAAAATTCGAAGCGTAAAAAAATCCAAGAACTAAAAAAAAAAGAGAAAATGGTGATGATTTTGATATTTCAAAGAATCTATACTATGCAAATATTTTGCAGAATCCATGGATTTCAAAAACTCCATGGACTTGAATAAAACTGCCTCAACGCCTTAATAGAAAAGGTGGAACAAAAAAACAATTCTGGAGGTTCCAAAGAATTTTTTGATCCCTAAAATAAATAAATAATGAAAAGAACCCAAGTTATTCGATGAATTTGCGAATACAGAAACGAATCAATTGAATCCAGAGAATGCAGAGAGTTTAGAGAATCCAGAAAATTTAGAGAATTAAGAGATCCGAAATTGAAATAATTCAACGTATCAACAAAATCCAAATCAATAACAAAACAAACACAAAATCCAAACAAAACAACAAAATTCAAGGAATCCAAAAAATCCTGAAAGATTCCAAACACTCAACAGAATAAAAAAATAAGGAAAAATTCAAAGAAGCCAGGAAATCCAAATAATCCAGAGAAATAAAAAAAACTCTAGTGGTCTAAAGAGTACATATTATCAATTACAGAAACCAAAGAACCTAAGTACGGGAAAAATGAGAATCTAAAGATTTTAAAGACTGCAATAATTTCGCTTATTTTAGATAACCTATATTGGTCAAGTATTGAAGACAAAACCTTGAACCAAAGACTAGACAGAAACCAAGGAATCGAAAAATCTTGAAAACAGAAAACGACTAAAAGTTGTTCAAGAAAATAAATATGGCCATCAGTTAGACCCACCCTACTCCCATTCCTTGATGCAATATAATAGCTTTGGCTGATGCATTTTTTTATGATATCTCGTTTTTGTGCGCTGGACGTTTCAAAACGAAAGCTCATGTCGTAAAATTGAATAGAAGAAAATCTCCTCCTTGGCAGAGATTCATATTTACTGGTGATCCACCGTCGGCTTAGTTTCTGCCGCTGGTTCTTATTTCAAGTACAAGGTTGCTTCTTGCTGGTCTGGTTAGCAGAGTCTCAAGACGTGGTGATGCTGGCTGCCAAAGGCGCTGAAAGCCAGAAGGCGAAGGCTTCATGGCATTTTTTCCAACTGACCGGCGATTTCTCTGGATGTGGGCGATTTCTCTAGCGAGGGCGAAAACATTTTATTATAGGGTTTCTATTTTGATAAATGTTCTCACGGCTGCACTCGATGTCAGCAGGATGTGTCCGATGCGAAGGAAGGCTTTCTGCTTCGGAAGAAGCAATACTATGTAGTAAGTAAAATCAATAATAGAAACATGAGTGCAGCGAACGTTTGCTGGTGTAGAATAAGAAGTATTACGAGTGGATTTAGCTGTCCGAGTAACAATTTAATCATGTTGAAAAGTTTGAACATGCATCTCCAATCCGGTTAGCATGCATAGCATGCAAATATGCAAGCGCTAACAAAAACAGTACATTCTGTGACAAGCATCAAGAATGATGATAAAACGAGATTACAGAATGTGAAACAAAACAATTAAAAACTTTTTCAATTTGAGTTCGGCAAAGTCCGGCGACCGACTGATGATGGAGAATTGGCAGGAAATGAGCGCGGAAGGCACTACACTGGCAAGGCAGCCCGGGAAGGACGATGTGGCCTGCAGTAGGCCGAGCGAGTTGATTGGACCGGTGCTTGGCGGACCTCATCAGGGAATCATTTTTCCGGCATTCAAATTGTACAACTGACTGCTGGCAGCGGGTATGTAAATTTTTTTACCATCATGCATATTACGTACAAAACATGCACAGATAGATATGTTAGTTGATATTGTGATGCTGCTTTTGTCGTCGTCATTGTGCGAAACGTGTTGTATGCAAATCAGTCGCTCCAATTGATGTTTGCTCGTTTCAAAGCGCAGGAATAATCCGGCCACCCGTCGACGGTTATGATGATGATAGTTTAGATCTATCGCGTTCTGCAGCTGTGATTGCTCCGGCGGAAGAATGCTCATTTTTTTTAGTTTCGTGAATTGTTTATGCTTTTGATCCAATATTTGCCCTGTTGCAAACAGATCCAAACGCTTGCTGTGGTCTTGAATGTGAGGAGTTTCACGGGAGTTTGACGGTCGAAATGAATATTTTAAGCAATTGAATTTAGTTTGCCAGAGTTTATACATCGTTATGGTAATACTCATTGTGTTCTATGAGTAGAACAAGTATTCACTATTTTTAAGTCAACGAATCATCGAAATTTATTTAAATTAAAACATTTGGTTAGTTATGTGAACAAATTATCATGCGTCTCCATCAACTAAATTTCAGACTTATGTAATTTGTCGGAATGTCAAAACTCAAACAACGATAGATGCTAGAAGTACTGCAATAAAACCAAGTTCATGATTGACCAGCCATCGTCATCCTGTTAATTAGGCGCAATTTTTGTATGAGATGCTTCAAACTTTGCGCGTAACCATGTAGCACGAGCAAAATTTCTTGGACTAAACTTATTACAGTTTCGAAGAAAATGTAACTTTCAACGATGCTTAACTACCGATCAGTGCTGTTAGGTTATCGAAAGTTAATACATGTATCCTCCGCACTTTACGATTAGTTCGAAAACTGGACTTGTAAGGCGCTCTCAGAACAGGAAATGTTGAGTTTCCGCGAGCATGGGGTTCTGTAAGTTAATCAGTGCGCAAAACTTGTGCTGCTTTTTTGCCTATCGAACTGAATCTCCAAAGAGTCTACAGTTAAAACACTAGTACTATGACTGTAATTTTTTCATAGTTTTGTGTGTAAAATTATTCCTCTGCTCTCTGAATGACGGGGTAGGCAGACGTTGCTCTAACACAGAGAAAAGAAAAGAAATGTTTAAATGCAACAGCATCCAAATTATGCGCAAATTTTTTTTTTTAATTCGCATTTCTTGTTGTTGTGTATAAAGAAATCAGATTCAACAACGAAAGTGTTATTTATGTCAATTCTAATGAGCACTGCATGGTCGAGGAAATGAACAAAACCGAAAAAAATTGTGCGGTGAAATTGTGAAACAGTTTGCTTTAGTTAGGCAGCTGATGAAATAAACTTCTATTGGGGGGGAAAAGTTTGTCATCCTTGCCGGTGCTTCAGCATTCATCCGCCGACGATCGCAAACGTCGGCACCGCACCGAGTGATTCCCTTGTTACAGTCTTCGGTTTTGGGGACGGCTAACAAGCGGCTGCCTTATTAGCAAAGACTTGCAATAGAGTAGAATAATATTTCACTAACTAGGGGCGGCAGTTTTTATCCCATGATAATTTAGTTATGAATGCGGCGTGGAACTTGTCTTTCTTTTGTATTCTTACAGTTTCAGATTTGTCTTAATTGAATAAGCTGGAAATAAATTGAAAATTCAAAGACTTAGCCAAGTGAAAAGCATTCTATGAGGTAAGGGTTGATTCATCATAATTTAAAATAACAAATATATTTATTGTAATGTCAAAATGCCGGTTTGTAAAAAAAACAAGTCATATTGTACAAGAAATTAACTGATAAAGTTCAAAATTTAAAAAAAAGAGTCAATAATTGTAAGATTTAGAAGCTAAACAGTCAAATATATTAGGAAAAATAAAAATAAATCTAAATTATTAAAATTGGCTAAAAGTTAGTTGATAAAAAGCTCAAGGGATGAAGATGTATTAAGTTCAAAACTCCAAAACATATAATGAAGAGATCATGCCGGAAAATTAAATTTTTGATAATTCAAAGGTTATAAAGTCAAAAAGTTGGGAAGTCAAAAAACTAACAAGTCAAAAATCGATAAGTCAAAGAGTAAAAGAAATTATTTGTCATGAAGTCGGCAAACATTTGAATAATCGAGCATTATAATTAAAAAATCAAAAAATCCAAAGTTATAAAGAATATATTTGAAAAGCTAAAGAGTGAAAAATTCGTAAAGTAGAACTTAAGAGTCAGAAAATCAATAAGTTTAAAATTAGAGGAGTAAAGATAGAGTAAAAAAAGGTTGAAAAAATCAAAATGTAAGAAGAAATAAAAGTTAAATGTGAAAAAATAAATAAGCCAGCACTTGAAAACAATCAAAAAGTCAAATACATGTCGGACTCGATTAACCGGAGACTCGATTATCCGGAAACTCGATTATCCAGAATTTTATTTTTTTGGTGTCTGTTTTTAATTTTTATATCGAAATTTTGCCTCCATCATCCCTTCTGGCATATTTGTTACCATTTAAGTCATCTCCGGGATGTTTGGAACATGTTCGAATTAAGTGAATACATAATCAATGTCCAATTATTTTTTTTTTGCTTCTCAAGATTTTACCCCTTTTCGCCTCAGAAATAACTTCTTGTTACGCCACTAAATCATACAAGTAAAACAAAGGAAAGAAATATTTATTTTATGTTCGTTAATCGCAAATTTCAGTAATTTTTGTGTGATTTGATTATCCGGAAAACTCGATTATCCGGAATGAAATTTTTTTTGATGTTCCGGATAATCGAGTCCGACCTGTATAAGAAAACTCAAAACTGAATAAAATTCAAAATGCAACAAAATCCTGAAATTAAAAAAAAACACCCTAAAAATTTTCAAGGTCAATAAGGCAAGAAATCATAATTAAACAGTCGAGAAGCGGAAACATCAAATATTTGGAAGGTGAATTAGAATAAAATTTGAGAGTAAAACAATCACTAAGTCGTAGAGCAATAGAAATCAAAAATTTTCAATTCAAAAACTTTGAAGTCACAAAGTGAAAAAATATAAAAATCGAAGAGTTAAGACAACAGAAACAGTCAAAAATACAAAAAAAAAATAAAATCAAAGAGCCAAAAAAACTAAAAAGTCAAAATTTCCAAGCATCAAAAAGCTAAAAATTCCGAACATTAGGACGTAAATGCAAAACAAGTGAAAAAGTTAATTAAATAAAAAGTTAACTAAAAAGTTCAAAGGATCAAACATCTTGAGATGAGAATGAAGGAATGAAAGGTAAAAATGAAACAATCAATAAATAAAACCCAAATTAATCCACCTATTGGTCAGACCCAGCCTTTCTCGTTCAAACTTATTATTTGTAAAAATAGATTTACATGAACGCTTCAAAAAATGTGTATTCACTTTTTGGGTTGTAAAATAATGATGTTGTAATCGAAGTATAAAATATGAAATTTTACGTAATGTAAATGCTCAAGAAATAGCGAAATAAAAGAAATAACTTTTAATTTCGAACAATACAATGACGAGCGATACCGGGAACATTCAAATGGTACGATACCACATTTAAATTATATTGTGGCCACATATATTGATCAAAGCAGGTATAGTTTTAAATAGCCTTTGAATTTCTTTTCTACCCATAACTTTTGAACCACATATCAAATTGTTATGAAGTTTGTTATTTGTAAGTTTGAGGGATGACTCGTGTCATACACACTAGTTATGTTCAAATAAGTCGTGTAATCTTTGAGATAATAGAATTTCGTTGTTTTCTTAACAATTTAATACATAACGGTTGCTTAGTTCGAATATAATCAAATGAAATGGGAACGTATAGGGCAGCCAAACTTTGAAATCACGTGTTAAATCATAATTCATCAGTTAACCCTTAACTAGCCCGTTCATCTGATAATACTATTGATCAAATCGGTTGTATACTTTCTGAGATAATGAAGTTTCGTGATTTTCACAATTCGGTACATTACAGACGAAGTTACAGTTATATTACAGTAAAATTTAATAGGGTGTCATGAGTCAGCTAGACCTTTCATTTGACACTAATTTCGTGAAAATCGGTTCAGCCATCTCTGAGAAAAGTGAGTGAGTTTATTTATTCTTCGGAATATGATTCTTTCATAGCTAGATTTCACATTTCTAAACATAACAGGCAAAGTAATACATAGTCCGATTGCAAAAAATCAATAGGGTCTTATGGGGTAACTAGACCTTTCATATAACACTGATTTTGTGGAAATTGGTCCAGCCATCTCTAAGAAACATGAGTGAAATTAAACAGTGTTCAGAAGACGTTTCTTTTCATAACTTTTGAACCACATATTCAATCTATATAAAGTTCAAAAGTTAAGGGTTTTTAAGATGGCCCGTTCATTTGATACCAATTTTATTGAAATCGGTTGTGTGGTTTCTGAGATATTGATGTTTCGTGACTTTTACATTTTTGAACATAACCTTAAAAATAAAAATTCAATTACAATGAAATTTAATAGGGTCTTATGGGGCAACTAGACCTTTCATTTGCATATAATTTCATTAATATCGGACCAGCCATCTCTGGGAAAAGTGAGTGAAAATAAAAATCTTCACATACACACACACACACATACACACACACACATACATACATACAGAAAATGCTCTGCTCGTCGAACTGAGTCGAGTGATATATGCCATTCGGCCCTTTGGAGCACTTTCATATCTTCGGTTTTGCAAGTGATTGCTATACCTTTCTAGGAGAAGGGCAAAAAGTTAAAAAAATTATTAATCAGGAATATAATATTCATGCTGAAGAGATCTATACATATAAAAATGCAGCTGCAGCTGTGTGAGGGAGGGGTTCCAAACAAATGAAGCACAAATTTCTACACATCTCGAGAACTAACTAAAAAAATTGAACCAAATTCGGCAGGTGAATATTTTTAGGGGTAACAAAGATGTCTATAATGTCTCGACACCCCTCCTTCTTCTGAATGGAGGGGTTCCACTCATATTTCTGCACATCTCGAGAAATAATCAAGCAAATGGAACCAAATTTGATATGTTGAGGTTTCTGAACGCAAGAAAAATTTTCGACTCCAGACGCCATTGTTAAATTTAAGATGGAAGCTTCCGGTTTCTAGCCGTAAAATGTCTCCAAATATCATTTTCAAATCCAAGATGGTGACATCCGGTTTCTGAAAAAAACAGCGGGATATGACCAAATACCACCCAGTATGGGTATTTCCGACATCGTGATGATGCACTGAAACCACAAATTGACCTCCGACAACATTTTGAGTTGTAAAATAGCGACTTCCGGTGACTGGAAAACTGCCGAAAACGACCAAATACCACCTAATATGGGTGTTTTTTTTTAACCAGAATGACGCTCAGAGGCCAGAAATTGTCCCCAAATGCCACTTTGAAATCCAATATGGTGACTTCCGGTTTCTGAAAAACAGCGGCAAATGACCAAATATGGGTATTTCCGGGATTGTTATGATGCACTGAAGCCAAAAATCGACCTCAGACAACATTTTGAATTGTAA
Organism: Wyeomyia smithii; assembly: GCF_029784165.1. Classification (NCBI taxonomy): domain Eukaryota; kingdom Metazoa; phylum Arthropoda; class Insecta; order Diptera; family Culicidae; genus Wyeomyia; species Wyeomyia smithii. The sequence continues at coordinate 246,237,817 of NC_073696.1, forward strand.
GATGGCGACTTCCGGTGACTGGATAAAAGACGAAAATGACCAAATACCACCTAATATGGGTGTTTTTTTTAACCAGAATGACGCTCAGAGGCCAAAAATTGTCTCCAAATGCCATTTTGAAATTCATTATGGCGACTTCTGGTTCCTAAACTTCAGTGGCAAATGACTAAATAACACTCAATATGGGTATTTCCGGGATTGTTATGGTGCACTGAAGCCACAAATCGACCTCAGACAACATTATGAATTGTAAGATGACGACTTCCGGTGAATGGGAAACTGCCGAAAATGACCAAATACCACCCAATATGGGTGTTTCTTCAACCAGAATGACGCTCAGAAGCCAGAAATCGTCTCCAAATACCATTTTAAAATCCAAGATGGCGACTTCCGCTTTCTGAAAAACCGCCAAAAACGGCCGATTTCCATCCAATATGAGATGCTTCGATACCAGAATGATACACAGGAGCTAGAATCGACCACAGACACCATTTTGAATTCTAAGATGGTGACTTCCGGTTTCTGGAAAACAGCCGAAAATGCCTAAATAACACCTATTATGGGTGTTTTTTAAACCAGAGTGACGCTCAGAGACCAGAAATTGTCTCCAAATGCCATTTTAAAATCCAGGATGGTGGTTTCCGGTTTCTGAAAAATAGCCTAAAGTGACCAAATACCACCAAATATGAGCGTTTCTTTAACCAGATTGATGCATAAAGCTAAAAATTGACGTCAGACACCATTTTGAATTGTAAAATGGCAACTTCTGGGAAACAGCCGAATACTACTACATATGAATATTTCTGTAATCGAAATGATGTATAGAAGACAAGCATTGACCCTGGACACCATCTTGAATTCGAAGATGACCCCTTTCAGTTTCTGAAAAACAACGAAAATAACTGAATACCACCCAATATGAGTATTTCCGGAATAGAGGTGATGTACTAAAGTCAAAAGACGAGGATGTTGTCATTCCGATAAAACCAATAATTTCAAACGATATAAACAAACCACAAGAAATCAATGAATTTGGAATGTTGAAAATTACTAAATTTAACACAAAGATAGGCGGGACGAAGTTTGCCGGGTCAGCTAGTAGCGAAATAAAAAAAATGACTTTGAATTTCGTACACTTCAATCACGAACAATACCGGGAACGTACGAATAGCACAATACCAAATTTAAATTTTGTTGAGGCCATATGTTTTGATCAAAGAAGTTACAGTTTTAAATAGTCTTTGAATTTCGTTTCTTTTCATAACGTTTGAACCACATATCAAATCGCTATGGAATTTCTAACTTGTGAGTTTGAGAGACAACCCGTTCAAATGACACTAGATATGTTCAAATAAGTCGTGTGATCTTTGAGATAATAGACTTCCGTTGTTTTTATAATTTAATACATAACGGTTGGAATAAAAATACGATTATAGTCAAATAAAATGGGAACCCATAGGAAAGCCAAACTTTTCATTTCACACTAAGATTGTTGAATTTAGTCCAGCCATTTTTGGGAAAACGAGTGAATTTGAAAAGTCACCGGAGCATGTTTCTTTTCACAATTTTTGAACCACGTGTTTAATCACTATAAAATTCATCAGTTAATCTTTAACTAGCCCGTTCATTTAGTACCAATATTGTTCAAATCGGTTGTGTACTTTCTGAGATAATGAAGTTTCATGAATTTCATATTTTGATACATTACAGATAAAGTAACAGACCGATTACATTGAAATTCAATAGGGTGTTATGAGGCAGCTAGACCTTTCATTTGACGCTAATTCCGAGGAAATCGGTTCAGCCATCTCTGAGAAAAGTGAGTGAGTTTAGGTAGTCTTCGGAATATGTTTCTTTTAATAGCTGGATTTCACATTTTTAAAGTAATAGTCTAATTGCAAAACAAATCAATTGGGCTTATGGGGTAATTAGACCATTCAAATGACACTGATTTTGTGGAAATCGGTTTAGCCATCTCTGAGAAACATGAGTGAGATTAAACACTCTCCAGAACACGTTTCTTTGAATAACTTCTGAACCACACGTTCAATCTTCATGAAACTCAAAAGTTAAGGATTTTTTAAGTAGCTTGTTCATTTAAAACAAATTTTGTTAAAATCGGTTGAGTAGTTTCTGAGATAATGATGTTTCGTGATTTTCACATTTTTAAACATAACCTCTAAACTAAAAATCCGAATGCAATGAAATTCAGTAGGGTCTTATGGGGCAACTAGACCTCTAATTTGCAATTAATTTCATGAAGATCAGTCCTGCCAGTGAGATTGGGAGAGCGTTACACACACACATACACAAACACATACGCACACACACACATACAGAAAAAGCTCAGCTCGTCAAACTAAGTCGATTGATATACGAGATTGCACCCTTTGGAGCACTTTTATACCTTTGGTTTTTCCAGTGATTGTTATACCTTTCTAGGAGAAAGGCAAAAAGGTCAAAATATTAAAAAAGTCAAATAGACGAAAAATCAAAAAATTAAATTTCACAATGAAAAAAAAAAGTCAAAAAACAAAACACAAAAAAATAAGAAAGTTGAAAAATGAAATAGAATAAAATTGAATTATGAAAAAAGTTAGTCAAAAAATCAGAAAAATAAGCCATAGAGCAATTGGAAACTAAGAAGTGTGAAATCAAAAACTTATGAACTCATAAAAGTGAAAACTTTACCAAAATTGAAGAGTTTTAATATCGGAAAGTCAAAAAAGTCAACCATGTTAAAAGTTCAAATATACGAGAATCAAAACGTCAAAAATAAGAAGGTTAAATAAAACATGTCAACAAATTAAATAGCAAAAGGTTCAAACAATCTTAAGATCGAAACTTCAAAAACAAAATAATTTCCTACCGAAATCAAGAGGTCAAAAAAATTCTTAAGGTCAGGAAAATGAGAAGCTTAAAATTAGGCAAGTCAAAAAGTAAGGCAATAACCAGGTCGAAATTCAAAAAGATTCAACAAGTCATAAAATTTGCGAGTTAGAACACCAAAAGGTTTAGAAATAAAAATTCCAAAAAGCAAATAATTCAAGAAGTCGAAAAAACAAAAAATGCATAAGGTAAACTAGAAATAAATTTAATAATCACAGTAAGAAAAGTACGAAAAATATTTTAGAAACCGAAGAGATAAAAATTCGGAAAGTGGAAAAAACAAAACTTAGAAGTCAGAAAATTAACAAATCAAAAGTAAAAGAGTAAATAAAGTCAAAAAGTAGTGAAGTTGAAAATTCATAAAGTAATAAGGCATATAATTTCAGAGTGAATACAACGATAAGTCAAAAATTAAACGAAATCAAAAAGTCAAATAGGTAAAAAGTCAAAACCGGAGAAAGTCATTGAATCAAAAACTCAAAGTACCAAAAATTCTAAACCTAAAAAAAAAATCAAAAAGTTGAAAAGTCAATCAAAAAGTCAGAAGATAATAGGGTCAAGAAGTCCAAGTGTTTGCCTTTTAGTTTTGAGAATTTTTAATTTTTTCAATCCAAGATTGAAAAAGTTAAAAATTCTCAAAACTGAAAGGCAAACACAGAAACAAGTCAAAAGGTTTAAGAGATCAAAAAGTCTCAGTGTAAACTCAGAAAATTAACGAGTTAGAACACCAAAAGGTTTAGAATTAAAAATTCCAAAAAGCAAATAATTCAAGAAGTCGAAAAAACAAAAAATGCATAAGGTAAACTAGAAATAAATTTAATAATCACAGTAAGAAAAGTACGAAAAATATTTTAGAAACCGAAGAGATAAAAATTCGGAAAGTGGAAAAAACAAAACTTAGAAGTCAGAAGATTAACAAATCAAAATTAAAAGAGTAAATAAAGTCAAAAAGTAGTGAAGTTAAAAATTCATAAAGTAATAAGGCATATAATTTCAGAGTGAATACAACGATAAGTCAAAAATTAAACGAAATCAAAAAGTCAAATAGGTGAAAAGTCAAAACCGGAGAAAGTCATTGAATCAAAAACTCAAAGTACCAAAAATTCTAAACCTAAAAAAAAATTAAATAGTTGAAAAGTCAATAAGTCAAAAAAAGGGAAATAGAACAAAAGTTGTGAGTAAAAAGTCACTAATCACTAACAACAATGGAAGTCGAACAGTCTGAAAGTCAAAAACTTATGAGTTTTTATAAAGTGCAAAGTTCCAAGAATCGAAGAGGTAATATGTCGAGAAGTCAGAAGGTCAAAATATCAAACAATCAAAAAAGAAAAAAAGGGAAAAATAAAAAGCAAAACCAATACAATTCAGAATACAAATAGCTAACGAGAGAGCCAAAAGTTTCAGAAAAAAGAAAATTTAACAAGTCAGAAAATCAGCGAGTTTGAATTTCGAAAGGTTCAAAATAAAGAAAGAGCAAAAAGTCAAAAATTAAAAAAGTCGAGAAAACAAGGAAAATAAGTGAACTAGAATTAAAATCAAAACAACTGTTAAAAATAGTCTGTTAATTGAAATTATTCAAAGGGCCAAGAGTTTAAAATTTGGAGAGTAAAACAGTATAAATCATAAAAATCAAAAAATTTACAAATCAAAAAATAAAAAAGTAAAGATTATCGAAAAGTAATAAAGTCAAAATTTCAAAAAGTGGAAAGCAATAAAATTTAAGAGAAAACAATCGATAAGTCACAAAGTAGAAAAAGAAGCAAAATCAAAACGTCAATTAGTTAAGAGAGTACTCTTAAAACGTCAGGAAGTGAAAACACCAACCTTTTGAAAAGTGGAATGATTAAAAATATTTAAATAACAAACATGTTTGTTATTTTTGTGTTGAGAGCCCAGTGAAATAGGTATAAAGTAAGTAAGTCAAGAAGTTCGAAGGATCAGAAAGTCTTAATTTAAAACGTCATAAAGTAATATAAAGAGATCAAAAATATTAAAATTCAGTAAGTAAAATAAATCGAGAAGTCACAAAATATGGAATTCAAGACCTAGAGAAGCAAAAAATCATCGAAAAGTCAAAACCTAATAATGTCATTAAGTCAAAAATTTGAAATTTCGAAAAAAAAAAGAATAATACTTGTGAGTGAAAAATCGATAAGTCAAAAAGAAATAGAAGTCAAACAGTTATAAAGTCATGAAGTGAAAAATTCCAAAAATCGGAGATTTCAGATATCGAGAAGTTTTTTTGTATGGACCATTAATTTCGATCCGAAAGTTCCTTGCTGTTCGCACTTCTGTATACAAAGTTAAACAATCAAAAAGTCAAAAGATAAAAAAGTCAAGAAGTCAAAATATTCAAGATTCGAAAAGTCAAAAATTCTCACAATAAAAAGGCGAGCACAAAACAAGTCAAAAGATTCAAGAGATCAAAAGGTCTCAGTGTAAAAACGTCAGGAAATAAAATGAAAATAATTTTTTTTAAATGCATACAATCATGCACACTAGTCAGAAATGGCGTGGGTTCGAATCTCACCGCTGTCACCATATGCAACACTCTATCTTTCCTTGTCTGACCTACTTACTAGTGTTTATATCACTCGAAGTCAACGGCCGGCTTAAAATATCTGCTCAGGTCGCAACACACTGTGACGCTGTATATGTCAAAAAATAAAAATTACAAATTTTCTATATGCGAAAAAGCTATCAAATTTTCTATATGCGAAAAAGCTATCAAAAAATTTACAAATCAAAAAATAAAAAAGTAAAGATTATCGAAAAGTAATAAAGTCGAAATTTCAAAAAGTGGAAAGCAATAAAATTTAAGAGAAAACAATCGATAAGTCACAAAGTAGAAAAAGAAGCAAAATCAAAACGTCAATTAGTTAAGAGAGTACTCTTAAAACGTCAGGAAGTGAAAACACCAACCTTTTGAAAAGTGGAATGATTCAAAATATTTAAATAACAAACATGTTTGTTATTTTTGTGTTGAGAGCCCAGTGAAATAGGTATAAAGTAAGTAAGTCAAGAAGTTCGAAGGATCAGAAAGTCTAAATTTAAAACGTCATAAAGTAATATAAAGAGATCAAAAATATTAAAATTCAGTAAGTAAAATAAATCGAGAAGTCACAAAATATGGAATTCAAGACCTAGAGAAGCAAAAAATCATCGAAAAGTCAAAACCTAGTAATGTCATTAAGTCAAAAATTTGAAATTTCGAAAAAAAAAGAATAATACTTGTGAGTGAAAAATCGATAAGTCAAAAAGAAATAGAAGTCAAACAGTTATAAAGTCATGAAGTGAAAAATTCCAAAAATCGGAGATTTCAGATATCGAGAAGTTTTTTTGTATGGACCATTAATTTCGATCCGAAAGTTCCTTGCTGTTCGCACTTCTGTATACAAAGTTAAACAATCAAAAAGTCAAAAGATAAAAAAGTCAAGAAGTCAAAATATTCAAGATTCGAAAAGTCAAAAATTCTCACAATAAAAAGGCGAGCACAAAACAAGTCAAAAGATTTAAGAGATCAAAAGGTCTCAGTGTAAAAACGTCAGGAAATAAAATGAAAATAATTTTTTTTAAATGCATACAATCATGCACACTAGTCAGAAATGGCGTGGGTTCGAATCTCACCGCTGTCACCATATGCAACACTCTATCTTTCCTTGTCTGACCTACTTACTAGTGTTTATATCACTCGAAGTCAACGGCCGGCTTAAAATATCTGCTCAGGTCGCAACACACTGTGACGCTGTATATGTCAAAAAATAAAAATTACAAATTTTCTATATGCGAAAAAGCTATGAAAAATTAAACAATATAATATAAAATAGTATCAAAAGTCTGAAATTGAAAATATTAAAAAGGCCAAAGTACAACAGTATAAAACATTAGAGTTAAAAAATCAATAAGTGATTAAGGGAATAAAACTTAACAGTGTAACATGCGATAAGTCAAAAAGTAAAAAAAAACTCAAGCAAATCGAATCAAGAAATCGAATAGTCAAAACCTGTTGAAGTCTCAAAATTAAAAACTCAAAAAAGCCAAAAATTCTACAAAACCTAAAGAAAAAAAATTTCAACAAATTAATAAGTCATTGAGTCAATATATCACAGCCAAAGTCTTAACATAAAAAATTGAAACATATGGAAAATGGAACAGAATAAAATTTAAGAGTCGAAAAGTCATGGAGTTAGAAAATTATAGACTATAAGAAGTCAGTGGATTAGTCAAAAACTTTTAATATCATAAAGACAAAAATGCCAAATTACAAAAAATAAAAACCTCCAACAGTCAAAGAGTGTAACGATCAAAAAGTTAAAAAATCTAGAAGGCACAAAATCAAAAACTTCAAAAATAATCTAAAAATTGAAATGTCAGTGTCGGTATGTTGAAATGAGAAAAAATGTAGAAGATAGATGGATATTGGAAAAGTCAACAAGTCAGCCATTTCAAAACTTTCAAAATCATTAACCAAAACGTGAAAAGCCAAAGTTCTTTTCAAAAAATTAATGAGTCAAGAAGGCTTTGTGCGAAAAGTCAAATAGTGAAGAAAAAGGAGTTAAATAGTGAATAAGTCGAAGCCATCAAGTTAAAACGTCTAACAGTTGAAAATCTGAAATTGATGATGTGAAAAATTGAAAATCAAAAGGTCGAAAATATTTAAAAAAGGAAACAGTAAAAAAAAGGTTAAAAGAAAAAGAGAATTGAGCCGAAGATTCAAAACATAATGAGGTATAAAGTAAGAGATTAAATCAGTCAAAAGGCAAGAAATTGAATAAGTCAAAAAAAAAATTAGAGATAAACAAGTAAAAAAATTAAAAAGTCACAAATTAGGAAAGTCAAAAAGTTGAAATAATGGAAAGTCAACGAGTTTAAACAGAATTTTTCGAAAAAGTCTAAAAATCAATGAGATAAAAAGTAATAGAGTAAATGAGTCATGGGAAATGAATAAAAAACTCAAAAAAAACTGAAATGTCAAAAAAGTCGGAAATCCAGAATTATTCAAGGTTAAATTGATAACTAGTCAAATCATCAAGCGGTCAGACTATCAAATGTTTAATATCCAACATTCTAAAAATAAGTAAGGCAAGGTAAAAGTAAAAAATATGGAAATTAGAAAAAAATCGGAGAGTTTAAGAAAGTAATAAAAATCAATGTAGCAAATGCAAGAACGTAAATAAGTCGTTATAAGTAAATGAAATGAGTAGAAACAAAAAATAAAAATGTCGAAAAGGTTAAAAAATGCAAGTGTATAGGAGTCAAATGATTACAAAGTAATTCAACAAAATGCTCGATACTTTACCTGTTGAAAAACTCAAGCGGATAGAACTTTCAGAGTGGCAAACACAATGGATTTTGTATTACATTACCGGCCGTAACTATCCGGTGAAGGTATGTATTTTGTACCTTATGAGATTCTTTCAGGAGTACCGCAAGGTAGTATTCTGGGCTCTCTGCTCTTCATATTGTTTATGAACGATCTCGCTACGAAGTTGAAATCTCCAAAGTTATACGCTGATAACTATAAGTTTTGCCGTGTAGGACAATGGTGGTTGAGTGTTGTGCGCTTCGCATTGATATGCTGACATGCTTCTGAAACTTGTGAGTGATTTCGTTCAGCCGTTTGCGTTGCCTTCGAGTACTTCGAGGCGTCAAGTACGATCGCAGTGAAAGACTGAGGAGTTCTTGTCGACAGCAAATGAAGGTTTTCGGAACACATTGCTGTAGTCACGGTCAATGCTTATTCCCTACTGGGTTTTTTGAAGTGAAATTCGAAATTCTTTGATAAAACCCCTCACTCTAAAGACTCTGTATTGCTCTTTCATGTCTTGGAATATGCGGGCACTGTATCATGTAGCACACATCAACCGGACGTAACGAGTTCAGAAACCCTTTCTCCGATATGATCTTCAATCTCTAAACTGGAGAGACAGGACAAACATTTATATTGATTAATCTACCAACATTGTCAAGAAGACGAGTTTTTCCTTAGCGCATGCTCATGTATGATGTGAAAACAGATCGAGTCGATTGCGCGTACGTTTTTGAAAAACTGCATTTCAACACACAGCTTCAAGTGTTACGTCCACCTGAAATTTTCCACAGATCAAATCACCCATTGGATGTCTATTGTAATTACTTTGATGATGTGACAAATATATTTGATTTTGGGATGTCGAAATATGTGTTCAGACTAAGAGGTAATAAGCATTAAAAATAATAAAGAAAAATGTCAAAAAGTTAAAACGAGTAAAAGCCAAAAGTCAAGATAATAAAAAGTTAAAAACTTGAAAGAACAAAAGGCGATAAGATTGATAAGTAAATAAGTTTAAAACACAATATGTGAAAAATATAAAATATCAGAAGCCAAAATATCTGAAATAAAGAAAGCTAGTCAAAATGTTGAAAAAATTACAAATCGTTCGTCAAATCGTCAGAAAAATTTAACAATCAAATAATTAAAAAACCAGCTGTCATAAGAAACATAAAGTTGAAAAGGTTCAAAATCTAAAATTTAAATTTTTGAAGATTCAAAATTTGAAAATATTAAAGTAAAAAAATAAAATAGACAAAATAACAAAACAGTCGAAAGAGACAAAGAAAACTCAAAACAATAAAAACTATTGAAAAAATCAATAAACTAAATAAACTTGAAAATGGTTAAATATTTCCCAGATAGAGCAAGAACCGAAAAATTGGAAATGAAAATAAAAATTAGTCGAAATAAATTGAAGAATTTAAAAACATTTAAAGGAGGTGAAGGAAGGTCATTAGAAATGGAGCACAATGTGATTTCTCGAAAAGATAAAAAATAAAAAAAAATTCAAAGTTAGTAAATGAAGTAGCTGTTAAATTTAGTACAAACTAAATAAAGTATTAAAAATGAACTATTCATGATGAAACAAAATAAAATGAGCCAAAAAAGTAACCAATAAAAAAATTCAGAACATTTTATTTTGTCAAAAAAAAATTAAAATAATGGAAGCAAACAGTGAAACAACGTTGAAAAGCAGTCGAAATTAAGTTATGAACAGTTGAACAAATACAAAAAAAAAAAACGAAAAAATTTGAAAAAGTTAAAAAAGCAAAAAGAGCAAAAAAAGTTTTATAAAACACTTTGCTGCATGAGTTGCTTGCGCTTTTGCTTTGAGATGCTGTTGTCAAACTTTAAAAAAGCCTCTAAAATTGAACTCGCTTAGAAAGGCTTTCTAGGTTGTTTACTTTTAAAACTTACTTATAATTGGTTATGTTACTGTTATTTTTTATTATAGTGAATTTCTAATTACAATGTACCGTATTCTTAGTAAACTTATTTGAGATTGGCAGCTAAGCTAATTTTAAGGACTATGCGAATCTTTCAAATACTTGCCGACATGATTCTGAATTTATATTATTTTTTGTCTGTGTTTCTTTTACATGTTGTCCGTACAAAAACATCGTATCAAATTTAACAAGTCAAGCACACCGCACTGCAGAAAAATTACTCTTCCTCTTATAGTAACAGTTCCGGTCCTGGACACCATTGAATTGCCATTAAACTTGAAAACACTCAATATAATGGGTTTTATTCAATTACTGCAAGCTCCTTTCAACACCCCATCAAATCGAAGCCGCTCACATCGAGCGGGAAAGCGTATCGGCAGATTCTTGGATGTGTATGTGTCTGAATATGTAGCTGTTCGTGGGTCGATTGTAAAGCGCAACACTGAACTCACAGCGCTCGACTTTCGATGAGCCTCATACAAGTGAGATGCATTGCAATCCGATGATTTATAGAACAAAAAAAGCTGCAACGATTCAATATCATATTTCAGCCAGGCATATTTTTCCATTTCTGTTGAGTAAGACCATAACATTAAAACATACTTAATGTCGGGGCTGGATAACGCAGTGCGCATTTCAGTTTGAAAAGAATTGAAAAAAAATTACTGACTTACTCGTTATCGATCTAAAAATTCCAGCGAAAGTGGATTAAGCATTCATCATCTGTTATTTTGCGCTTGGCACTTTCTATCAAGCCACTGTAGCACAGTCAGCCGATTTTTCCCAACCATGAAGTCGCCCCGGCATGTTCGTGTCAGTTGAGCCTGATTAGCATATCTAATTAAGAGTCCGCAAAAAGCTACCATTGAAGGATTGTGCTGGTTAAAATGTGTTCAAGTGTGTGTGTGTGAGTCTCTTTCTCATTCGCACAGCTTTGACCTATCAATTTGCAGCTGAAATGATATTTTTTTAGAAATGAATTGGTCTACAGAGGAAGAGGAACGAAAGGTCGTTATTGTATGTCACCTGCCAGGACAGACAGGAGGTGATTGTCTAAAAATAAGCGTCACAGTGAGTTGGCGCTGATGGACGCCCACTTCAATTAACGGCAGCAGAGAAAGAACGAGTAGCGGAATTTCAAGAATTCATTCCTCTTTGCTAGAATATAATTAAACAGTTGCATTTCGAGTCCGGCGTGAGACCGCTCTAATTAAAAATATAGTCATGCCTTTGAAAATTAGTTATGCGCTTTCCTCAGGAAAAAAAACTATGACTCAACTTGTGTTATTGAGAGATTTCATGCACATTCGGTTTGTTTATTTTTTCAAATACATATTTGTAAAATATTTCGAGATTACACATAATAAAAATAAATATAAAATTTGTTTCCGCTGTCTTTTAAATTGAGACGAGTTGAGAAATTTCACAAGGTACTTTCAAAATTGTATCGGCCGTGGTATTGGAATTAATATCAGGACGAAGAAATTAAAAACTTTATCGTGTTCGCCATGAATATCACAAAAAAATCTGGGTGCATTGGCATAAAATCTCTCTTTCTAGTTAAATATAATCACCAGATCAGACCAACTGTCAAGAAATGTTGCAATTTACTCAGGTGTCCACATCAACAAAGTATCTCTGACTCTAGCCAAATGTGAAATACTGACAGAACAATATTCTCGGAAACTCTGATGACCATTACCACACATTATACTGTAATCGTACACCATAAGGTAGAAAATTGGTCGACCAAAAATGCCGTTGAATAGCAACTGGAAACTAGAAACTTTCCATTGAATTTCATCTACGGTGGTGAATAACAATGAAGTCAGTCTAAGGTGCACGAGCACTTTGCCAGCTGAGCAAAGTCTTCCTCGGCGCAATGAAACCGGACAGAAGAACTCGTTCTTAATTATCCTTTTCATGCCAAACGAGTGTAGATAGGAGCACTTCATTCACAACGCGACCATACAAAGAGGAGGGAGTAGTGAGTGAAAGTTGCTTGTTACGCCACTTTGCTCCTTTATGCAAGACAGAAAACACGTCCCCTCAATGCCGGCTCTTTTTCAGTGGTCCTGGGTTTGTTCTCACATATTGTTTACACATTTAAAACCACATTTCAAAGGATATTAGCATAGATAATGACGTCGTTCCGTACAAGTTCAGGACCCGAGATGCACAATAATTGTGACCAGCAAACGCAATTTGCTGACCAAGTGCCGGAAAGTTGCAAACCACGCCACTACTAGTTGGATTTCTTTCCTCCTCCCACCGTTTGACCCACCCAATCTTTTGGCATTCTCCCACGCCTATCGTGCTTTTCATAAGCTCATCTGTATGGTTTCGGCAGCCATGGGCAAGACGAGCGAACGCTTGAAAGTGCACATGCAGCGAGCTGAGTTTTCTTGAGGCTGCGGGCTTCGCTCTTTACTCGGAACAAGTGCAGGTTAATTGCAATTTAAATGGGAACAAGGCACCAACAGGGAACAAATGGAAAGAAAACTTCAGAGCCCGGGAAAAAGGTATGCGCGTAATCGAAAGTGAGCTGTCCCGTGTGAGATTGAGTGCTGTGGGTGAAATTGCCATTAATTTAGATTTGATTCGAGGCTGCCTGCCCCGGCGGGCTATCGGCCGCACTTTCCGGACAAGAAAGAGATTGATGATGGGACGCCGCCTCCGGTGGGGCCAATTCACTCTAGTCCGCCTGCCCGCCCGGAAGCAATCCGTTACTGAGCGAATAGGCACATTTCGACAGCTTAATTACGGAGACTTTGAATTACAATCTTGAGAATTATTACCTTCCAAAAATTTCAAAAACAATAAAATCAGCGGAAGGACCGACACAAAGCAAGCGGCCAAGGAGGGGGATGTAAATTATCGGTTCTCATTTGCCTTTCGAAATCCAATATATCCGGGAAAGTGTGCGCTTGTAGTGACTATATATTACTTATTTTTGCTTTGCAGTATATTTGGGAAATATAGAAGCAATTTTTTACAAAAGTGAGAAAAGTCGAAATTTATACTTTTTATACAATAGCTTTACAACGTACTATGGTTTAGAAACAATATTTAATTTTTTTTCAATGTCTTTTGCGACAAATCTGCCAAAATCACAAGATAAGTTTTAATTCTTTACCTTATTTTTAGAGAAAGATATTATATGGTTTTTACCATGTTTTAAAATATTTTCTATGAATGCTTCAACGTCATTCAACTAATTCATAGAAACGTAACTATAAATTTTTGCAATGCAGTTTTCTCCGAAAACTGTTGCTACTTTGCCAGCGTTCACATGCATATCAGGTTGTTAGTCTTTCAGCATTGCTAGACGGGAGCTTTTTCGAGCTTCGCTATCATGTACCTAGGCATCGCAGACAGGAGGGCAATTTAGATGTGATGTCATCGTCATCATCGGTGTACGATGACTTCTTTTTTTTTTGCTCTTCCCACGCTGGCATTATTGTCTGTTTTATGAGCTTTACTCTCTTTGTATGTCAACGCCAAAGCATTGTGGATCGCTTTTATCGCAAAACTTTGTTTGCACCAAAATCAGCCTTAGTCACACATAGCGTAACAGCAGTAGCGAACACCACGCACGGGGTGCGGCAGCCGGGCAGCAGAGGTCTTTTCTATCTCTTTAAAACTTTGTTCACGCATTCTGGCGGCGTGTTCCATCCCCTAGCGCCATTGTGGACGATTTAAACTTGGCTTACTGTTCGTTTGCTTCTCCCGTTACACCGGGCCACATGTTGCTCTTTCCAGTCCGAGTGACTGAACAAGTAAAAGCCGTGCCTTTACCGACCGGCTGTTTCGGTTGATCTGCTCTTCTTGAGAGCTTTTTGCAAATGCTTCGCTTCCACAAGCACTCGGCGTGGTTCATTCGATCGCTCTCGCTCTCTCTCTATCGGCATTGTACTGCGTGAACTGTAAGCCGACTGGAAGAGCTTTAGTTTGTTTGATTCATTTAGCAGCTTTTTCGAACGATATTCGAAAGTTTTCTGGCTGGCAGTCAACACAGGTTTTGAATAAAAATGTACATGCCATCTCCTATAGGACTAAAACTAGTTCCCAAAATTCTTTGTAAGAACTTGACTAGTAATTTAAAGTGCGCTCTTGTGAAAAAGAATAGTAGAACTTATGTCGCACTATGATGTTAACCGGTTTTTTCTGCTATGTTTTTGACAAAAACTAAATTTGACAACATAGTTGTTGTAGAAAAAGGACAAGACTAGAACAATTTAAAACAAAATATACCTTATTTCACAAAAAAACTTATGGTGTTATTTTTAGTGAAATATAGCATTTTTATTAAGAGACTCAAAATTTCGTTTATTTTAATTTTTGTTCTAGCTCAGCTTATTTTAGCTCAGTTCTGATTATACCTATCAATGGTTGATACATCGTGAGTCCGAGCTACTCAAGATGCACAATGAATTAACTGTGCATCATAAAATGACCCGATTTTTTATATACCAATAACGGTGCCGGCCACCAGTCGTCGGTTTCGTAAATCACCGGCACAATTCAAAATTTCCTTTTCGAAATTTTGTTGCCATACGATGCCAAATACGGCTAAGTTTTATTTCACAAAGACTTGTTTCGTAATTCACAAAAATCCTGAGTTACAAGATGATGTGAGTCAAATCAAAAGCATCCTCCAAAGATATTAAAACAGATTTGACTTGCTTATAGTTTTTGTGAATGTAAAAAAGGTAATTTTAAATGCTAACTTTTCAATCCCGTTTCACTTGGAACTATGAATCCGAGTTGTGCCAGTGCCGCACGACACCTACTATAAGAAGAAAATGCTAGAATGTAATCTTTGTTTTTTTTTTTTCAATCGATAATAGTATATTTGACAAGGAATAATATTTGCTTTGTTAGAGACCTCTTTGTATGGTCATAGTCATATCACTTATCAAAATAAAACCTGATTAAAAACCCACCCCACTAACAAAAACTTCTTTCCGTGGTCTTTGTAGGGATGCAGAGGTACAAAGACCACGGAAAGAAGTTTTTGTTAGTGGGGTGGGTTTTTTATCAGGTTTTATTTTGATAAGTGATATGACCATGACCATAATTTGATTGGATTAATGTAACAATAAAGATATGATCATGTACATATAATGTGAGATTAATGAAAATGAATAAAATACAATAAGAAGTATTAGGGCATGTAAGGAAGATCTCGGTTGACTACCTTCAATAGCTGAAATTTTCAAATTTTCAACGTAGAAAATGCATAACAATAATAAAAATAGAGCTTAAAAACATACGGAAATTATCCGTTATATTATGTTCTTAAAAAAAGTGATGAACTTTTAGAGACCAGTTCATGAAATATCAATAGTTGTTGTTGTGCTCCTTTCTGCAGTTGGAAACTAGAATTGAAATAAGTTATTACAATGGGGGAGCTGCGTAGCCGCAAGGTTACAGAGTCCGCTTTGTCAAGCGGATGGTCGTGGGTTCGAATCTTAGTGTAATCAGGCCATTCGATGTCATAAAAGGATTTTAAGCATAGGTTTATTTTTCAGTTCCTTTACGCTGAAACCTACAATACCTTTGCGTGAATTCCTCTTAACAAAAAATAAGTCCCTCTTATCAATAAAACTGGCCAGAAGGACGCATGATGAAACTTCTCCAGGGAATTATAATTGGTGATATTTGGCAGGAGGAACGAGGCTCGGTATAGGAGAACAGTAAGCGTGTAAAAGGAATGGGAACACATTGCACACAAGCACTGATTAAAAAATAAAAATAAGCATGCCACTTATTAATAGCGGTATTGCTAGTAATTGAAGTGAGGTATACAGCAGACACCCGGGCATATCTCACAATAGATCAACAATTCTGGTCGCAGTGAGGAAGTCCAAACAGAAAAAAAGTTATTACAATAACATTGCAGCGCTTGCACAAACGGGTCGCTCCTTTCTACAACTATTCACCGCATGAAGTCATCCAAACAGATCAAGCTCACGTTCACGCATCTACCACAGTCCACAATCACAATCGTTATCGGCAAAAAGTGGAATGATCGGAGCACCGAAATGCGACGATTCACAGGTCGAGCGAAACAAAAACGTCCCTACACGGCTTTAGACCATTTGACGAGACGTTTCAGAACTCAGTTCATGATTAAAATTTCAACAGAAATTAGGGAGCCGCTGGCATAACGCACGTAAAAGTAACAGCAAATATCGTGCGTCCCACCAGTTCGTAAAATGGTCTATACACGTTTGTCAGTGTATGTACGGGAAATGTCACTTATCTTCATAGGCAAACGCATGAAGAATGTATGATGAAGATAAAAAACAGCAGGAAAAAACTGCACTTTCAGTGCATCGAATATTTTTTACTAGGTATGAGCTCGAATATCAAAACAACAACAAAACCGAAACAAAAACTCGCTTTAAACGCTTTTCAAATTTTTCAATCAATTGTTGCTAAACCAAAAAAAAAAAACCTAGGAAATTAATATCTTAATAAAGTGGCTTATGAACAAAATCCCTTGCAATCAAGTTTCCAAGAAGATCAGAATCAATGATTTTGACTTTGCAATACAAAAAGTTTATTCCCCTTGCTCACGCTAATGAAATAAAGCGACACCAGTATCTCAAAAACATGTCAGATACGCGAAAACCCCTGGATACAAATGTTCAAGATGAACTATTCAACGGTTCGAAAACAACTACGTCACTATGATGCAGAAAAATCAATATCATGGGAATATGCCTCATATTTGTGAACCCACATATACAGAATGACACGGTGATAATTTTCGGTGACCCCTCCTCGTACTAATAAAATAGATATAATTTAAAGTTATTGAAACATATATGCTACTACAAAACCTCTTATAATCGGTTAAGCAGTTTTAAAATTGATAAAGGTTGGCAATATTCATCCACCCCTTCTCCTTCCTGTCAACTACACCAATGAGATACAGCAAAGTGAGAATTTACAAATACAAATTGGTACGGTAATTGAGTTAGGTGTTGAAGAGTT